>NC_142086.1:283439-883439 GCF_054644295.1 Miniopterus natalensis | reverse complement strand
ACCCTAACCCTAGGTCCAATCAGAACCCTACCGGATCTCTAACCCTAGCCCTCAACATAACCCTAACCCTACGTCCAATCGGAACCCTAACCGGATTTCTAACCCTAGCCTTCAACATAACCCTAACCCTAGGTCCAATCGGAACCCTAACCGGATCTGTATACCTAGCCCTCAACATAACCCTAACCCTAGGTCCAATCGGAACCCTAACCGGATCTGTATACCTAGCCCTCAACATAACCCTAACCCTTGGTCCAATCAGAACCCTAACCGGATATCTAACATTAGCCCTCAACATAACCCTAACCCTAGGTAATATCGGAACCCTAACCGGATCTCTAACCCTAGCTCTCAACATAACCCTAACCCTAGGTCCATTCGGAACCCTAACCGGATTTCTAACCCTAGCCCTCAACATAACCCTAACCCTAGGTCCAATCGGAACCCTAACCGGATCTGTATACCTAGCCCTCAACATAACCCTAACCCTAGGTCCAATCGGAACCCTAACCGGATCTGTATACCTAGCCCTCAACATAACCCTAACCCTAGGTCCAATCGGAACCCTAACAGGATCTCTACCCCTCGCCCTCAACATAACCCTAACCCTAGGTCCAATCGGAACCCTAACCGGATCTCTAACCCCAGCCCTCAACATAACCCTAACCCTAGGTCCAATTGGAACCCTAAACGGATATCTAACCCTAGCACTCAACATAACCCTAACCCTAGGTCCAATCGGAAGCCTAACCGGGTATCTAACCCCAGCCCTCAACATAACCCTAACCCTAGGTCCAATCGGAACCCTAACCGAATCTCTACCCCTCTCCCTCAACATAACCCTAACCCTTGGTGCAATCGGAACCCTAACCAGATATCTAACACTAGCCCTCAACATAACCCTAACCCTAGGTCCAATCGAAACCCTAACCGGATCTCTAACCCTAGCCCTCAACATAACCCTACCCTAGGTCCAATCGGAACCCTAACCGGATTTCTAACCCTAGCGTTCAACATAACCCTAACCCTAGGTCCAATCGGAACCCTAACCGGATCCGTATACCTAGCCCTCAACATAAACCTAACCCTAGGTCCAATCGGAACCCTAACCGGATCTGTATACCTAGCCTTCAACATAACCCTAACCCTAGGTCCAATCGGAACCCTAACCGTATCTCTAACCCTAGCCCTCAACATAACCCTAACCCTAGGTCCAATCGGAACCCTAACCGGATCTCTAAACCTAGCCCTCAACATAACCCTAACCCTAGGTCCAATCGGAACCCTAACCGGATCTCTAACCCTAGCCCTCAACATAACCCTAACCCTAGGTACAATGGGAACCCTAACCGGATCTCTAACGCTAGCCTTCAACATAACCCTAACGCTAGGTCCAATCGGAACCCTAACCGGATCTGTATACCTATCCCTCAACATAACCCAATCCCTTGGTCCAATCGGAACCCTAACCGGATATCTAACCCTAGCCCTCAACATAACCCTAACCCTAGGTCCAATCGGAACCCTAACCGGATCTCTAACCCTAGCCCTCAACATAACCCTAACCCTAGGTCCAATCAAAACACTAACTGGATCTCTAAACCTAGCCCTCAACATAACCCTAACCCTAGGTCCAATCGGAACCCTAACCGGATCTCTAACCCTAGCTCTCAACATAACCCTAACCCTAGGTCTAATCAGAACCCTACGGGATCTCTAACCCTAGCCCTCAACATAACCCTAACCCTACGTCCAATCGGAACCCTACCCGGATTTCTAACCCTAGCCTTCAACATAACCCTAACCCTAGGTCCAATCGGAACCCTAACCGGATCTGTATACCTAGCCCTCAACATAACCCTAACCCTAGGTCCAATCGGAACCCTAACCGGATCTGTATACCTAGCCCTCAACATAACCCTAACCCTTGGTCCAATCAGAACCCTAACCGGATATCTAACATTAGCCCTCAACAAAACCCTAACCCTAGGTAATATCGGAACCCTAACCGGATCTCTAACCCTAGCTCTCAACATAACCCTAACCCTAGGTCCAATCGGAACCCTAACCGGATCTCTAACCCTAGCCCTCAACATAACCCTAACCCTAGGTCCAATCGGAACCCTAACCGGATCTGTATACCTAGCCCTCAACATAACCCTAACCCTAGGTCCAATCGGAACCCTAACCGGATCTGTATACCTAGCCCTCAACATAACCCAAACCCTTGGTCCAATCGAAACCCTAACCGGATCTCTAACCCTAGCCCTCAACATAACCCTAACCCTAGGTCCAATCGGAACCCTAACCGGATCTCTGACCCTAGCGCTCAACATAACCCTAACTCGAGGTCCAATCGGAACCCTAAGCGGATCTCTAACGCTAGCCCTCAACATAACCCTAACCCTAGGTCCAATCAAAACACTAACTGGAGCTCTAACCCTAGACCTCAACATAACCCTAACCCTAGGTCCAATCGGAACCCTAACTGGATCTCTAACCCTAGCTCTCAACATAACCCTAATCCCAGGTCCAATCAGAACCCTAACCGGATTTCTAACCCTAGCCTTCAACATAACCCTAACCCTAGGTCCAATCGGAACCCTAACCGGATCTGTATACCTAGCCCTCAACATAACCCTAACCCTAGGTCCAATCGGAACACAAACCGGATCTGTATACCTAGCCCTCAACTAACCCTAACCCTAGGTCCAATCGGAACCCTAACCGGATCTCTAACCCTAGCCCACAACATAACCCTAACCCTAGGTCCAATCGGAACCCTAACCGGATCTGTGTACCTAGCCCTCAACATAACCCTAACCCTAGGTCCAATCGGAACCCCAACCGGATCTCTAACCCTAGCCCTCAACATAACCCTAACCCTAGGTCCAATCGGAAACCTAACCGGATCTCTAACCCTAGCCCTCAACATAACCCTAACCCTAGGTCCAATCAAAACACTAACTGGATCTCTAACCCTAGCCCTCAACATAACCCTAACCCTAGGTCCAATCGGAACCCTAACCGGATCTCTAACCCTAGCTCTCAACATATCCCTAACCCTAAGTCTAATCAGAACTCTACCGGATCTCTAACCCTAGCCCTCAACATAACCCTAACCCTACGTCCAATCGGAACCCTACCCGGATTTCTAACCCTGGCCTTCAACATAACCCTAACCCTAGGTCCAATCGGAACCCTAACCGGATCTGTATACCTAGCCCTCAACATAACCCTAAACCTAGGTCCAAACGGAACCCTAACCGGATCTGTATACCTAGCCCTCAACATAACCCTAACCCTTGGTCCAATCAGAACCCTAACCGGATATCTAACACTAGCCCTCAACATAACCCTAACCCTAGGTAATATCGGAACCCTAACCGGATCTCTAACCCTAGCTCTCAACATAACCCTAACCCTAGGTCCAATCGGAACCCTAACCGGATCTGTATACCTAGCCTTCAACATAACTCTAACCCTAGGTCCAATCGGAAACCTAACCGGATCTGTATACCTAGTCCTCAACATAACCCTAACCCTAGGTCCAATCGGAACACTAACAGGATCTCTACCCCTCGCCCTCAACATAACCCTAACCCTAGGTCCAATCGGAACCCTAACCGAATCTATAACCATAGCCCTCAACATAACCCTAACCCTAGGTCCAATCGGAACCCTAACTGGATTTCTAAACCTAGCCTTCAACATAACCCTAACCCTAGGTCCAATCGGAACCCTAACCGGATCTGTATACCTAGCCCTCAACATAACCCTAACCCTAGGTCCAATCGGAATCCTAACCGGATCTCTAACCCTAGCCCACAACATAACCTTAACCCTAGGTCCAATCGGAACCCTAACCGGATCTGTGTACCTAGCCCTCAACATAACCCTAACCCTAGGTCCAATCGGAATTCCAACCGGATCTCTAACCCTAGCCCTCAACATAACCCTAACCCTAGGTCCAATCGGAACCCTAACCGGATCTGTATACCTAGCCCTCAACATAACCCTAACCCTAGGTCCAATCGGAACCGTAACCGGATCTCTAACCCTAGCCCTCAACATAACCCTAACCCTAGGTACAATGGGAACCCACACCGGATCTCTAACACTAGCCCTCAACATAACCCTAACGCTAGGTCCAATCGGAACCCTAACCGGATCTGTATACCGATCCCACAACATAACCCAAACCCTTGGTCCAATCGGAACCCTAACCGGATCTCTAACCCTAGCCCTCAACATAACCCTAACCCTAGGTCCAATCGGAACCCTAACCGGATCTCTAACCCTAGCGCTCAACATAACCCTAACCCGAGGTCCAATCGGAACCCTAACCGGATCTCTTACGCTAGCCCTCAACATAACCCTAACCCTAGGTCTAATCAAAACACTAACTGGATCTCTAACCCTAGATCTCAACATAACCCTAACCCTAGGTCCAATCGGAACCCTAACCGGATCTCTAACGCTAGCTATCAACATAACCCTAACCCTAGGTCCAATCAGAACCCTAACCGGATCTGTAACCGTAGCCCTCAACATAACCCTAACCCTAGGTCCAATCGGAACCCTAACCGGATTTCTAAACCTAGCCTTCAACATAACCCTAACCCTAGGTCCAATCGGAACCCTAACCGGATCTGTATACCTAGCCCTCAACATAACCCTAACCCTAGGTCCAATCGGAATCCTAACCGGATCTCTAACCCTAGCCCACAACATAACCTTAACCCTAGGTCCAATCGGAACCCTAACCGGATCTGTGTACCTAGCCCTCAACATAACCCTAACCCTAGGTCCAATCGGAACCCCAACCGGATCTCTAACCCTAGCCCTCAACATAACCCTAACCCTAGGTCCAATCGGAACCCTAACCGGATCTGTATACCTAGCCCTCAACATAACCCTAACCCTAGGTCCTATCAGAACCCTAACCGGATCTCTAACCCTAGCCCTAAACATAACCCGAACCCTAGGTCCAATCAAAACACTAACTGGATCTCTAACCCTAGCCCTCAACATAACCCTAACCCTAGGTCCAATCAGAACCCTACCGGATCTCTAACCCTAGGCCTCAACATAACCCTAACCCTACGTCCAATCGGAACCCTACCCGGATTTCTAACCCTAGCCTTCAACATAACCCTAACCCTAGGTCCAATCGGAACCCTAACCGGATCTCTAACCCTAGCTCTCAACATAACCCTAACCCTAGGTCCAATCAGAACCCTACCGGATCTCTAACCCTAGCCCTCAACATAACCCTAACCCTACGTCCAATCGGAACCCTAACCGGATTTCTAACCCTAGCCTTCAACATAACCCTAACCCTAGGTCCAATCGGAACCATAACCGGATCTGTATACCTAGCCCTCAACATAACCCTAACCCTAGGTCCAATCGGAACCCTAACCGGATCTGTATACCTAGCCCTCAACATAACCCTAACCCTTGGTCCAATCAGAACCCTAACCGGATATCTAACATTAGCCCTCAACATAACCCTAACCCTAGGTAATATCGGAACCCTAACCGGATCTCTAACCCTAGCTCTCAACATAACCCTAACCCTAGGACCATTCGGAACCCTAACCGGATCTCTAACCCTAGCCCTCAACATAACCCTAACCCTAGGTCCAATCGGAACCCTAACCGGATCTGTATACCTAGCCCTCAACATAACCCTAACCCTAGGTCCAATCGGAACCCTAACCGAATCTATAACCATAGCCCTCAACATAACCCTAACCCTAGGTCCAATCGGAACCCTAACTGGATTTCTAAACCTAGCCTTCAACATAACCCTAACCCTAGGTCCAATCGGAACCCTAACCGGATCTGTATACCTAGCCCTCAACATAACCCTAACCCTTGGTCCAATCAGAACCCTAACCGGATATCTAACATTAGCCCTCAACATAACCCTAACCCTAGGTAATATCGGAACCCTAACCGGATCTCTAACCCTAGCTCTCAACATAACCCTAACCCTAGGTCCATTCGGAACCCTAACCGGATCTCTAACCCTAGCCCTCAACATAACCCTAACCCTAGGTCCAATCGGAACCCTAACCGGATCTGTATACCTAGCCCTCAACATAACCCTAACCCTAGGTCCAATCGGAACCCTAACCGGATCTGTATACCTAGCCCTCAACATAACCCTAACCCTAGGTCCAATCGGAACCCTAACAGGATCTCTACCCCTCGCCCTCAACATAACCCTAACCCTAGGTCCAATCGGAACCCTAACCGGATCTCTAACCCCAGCCCTCAACATAACCCTAACCCTAGGTCCAATTGGAACCCTAAACGGATATCTAACCCTAGCACTCAACATAACCCTAACCCTAGGTCCAATCGGAAGCCTAACCGGGTATCTAACCCCAGCCCTCAACATAACCCTAACCCTAGGTCCAATCGGAACCCTAACCGAATCTCTACCCCTCTCCCTCAACATAACCCTAACCCTTGGTCCAATCGGAACCCTAACCAGATATCTAACACTAGCCCTCAACATAACCCTAACCCTAGGTCCAATCGGAACCCTAACCGGATCTCTAACCCTAGCCCTAAACATAACCCTAACCCTAGGTCCAATCGGAACCCTAACCGGATTTCTAACCCTAGCGTTCAACATAACCCTAACCCTAGGTCCAATCGGAACCCTAACCGGATCCGTATACCTAGCTCTCAACATAAACCTAACCCTAGGTCCAATCGGAACCCTAACCGGATCTGTATACCTAGTCTTCAACATAACCCTAACCCTAGGTCCAATCGGAACCCTAACCGTATCTCTAACCCTAGCCCTCAACATAACCCTAACCCTAGGTCCAATCGGAACCCTAACCGGATCTCTAAACCTAGCCCTCAACATAACCCTAACCCTAGGTCCAATCGGAACCCTAACCGGATCTCTAACCCTAGCCCTCAACATAACCCTAACCCTAGGTACAATGGGAACCCTAACCGGATCTCTAACGCTAGCCTTCAACATAACCCTAACGCTAGGTCCAATCGGAACCCTAACCGGATCTGTATACCTATCCCTCAACATAACCCAATCCCTTGGTCCAATCGGAACCCTAACCGGATCTCTAACCCTAGCCCTCAACATAACCCTAACCCTAGGTCCAATCGGAACCCTAACCGGATCTCTAACCCTAGCCCTCAACATAACCCTAACCCTAGGTCCAATCAAAACACTAACTGGATCTCTAAACCTAGCCCTCAACATAACCCTAACCCTAGGTCCAATCGGAACCCTAACCGGATCTCTAACCCTAGCTCTCAACATAACCCTAACCCTAGGTCTAATCAGAACCCTACGGGATCTCTAACCCTAGCCCTCAACATAACCCTAACCCTACGTCCAATCGGAACCCTACCCGGATTTCTAACCCTAGCCTTCAACATAACCCTAACCCTAGGTCCAATCGGAACGCTAACCGGATCTGTATACCTAGCCCTCAACATAACCCTAACCCTAGGTCCAATCGGAACCCTAACCGGATCTGTATACCTAGCCCTCAACATAACCCTAACCCTTGGTCCAATCAGAACCCTAACCGGATATCTAACATTAGCCCTCAACAAAACCCTAACCCTAGGTAATATCGGAACCCTAACCGGATCTCTAACCCTAGCTCTCAACATAACCCTAACCCTAGGTCCAATCGGAACCCTAACCGGATCTCTAACCCTAGCCCTCAACATAACCCTAACCCTAGGTCCAATCGGAACCCTAACCGGATCTGTATACCTAGCCCTCAACATAACCCTAACCCTAGGTCCAATCGGAACCCTAACCGGATCTGTATACCTAGCCCTCAACATAACCCAAACCCTTGGTCCAATCGAAACCCTAACCGGATCTCTAACCCTAGCCCTCAACATAACCCTAACCCTAGGTCCAATCGGAACCCTAACCGGATCTCTGACCCTAGCGCTCAACATAACCCTAACTAGAGGTCCAATCGGAACCGTAAGCGGATCTCTAACGCTAGCCCTCAAAATAACCCTAACCCTAGGTCCAATCAAAACACTAACTGGAGCTCTAACTCTAGACCTCAACATAACCCTAACCCTAGGTCCAATCGGAACCCTAACCGGATCTGTATACCTAACCCTCAACATAACCCTAACCCTAGGTCCAATCGGAATCCTAACCGGATCTCTAACCCTAGCCCACAACATAACCTTAACCCTAGGTCCAATCAGAACCCTAACCGGATCTGTGTACCTAGCCCTCAACATAACCCTAACCCTAGGTCCAATCGGAACCCCAACCGGATCTCTAACCCTAGCCCTCAACATAACCCTAACCCTAGGTCCAATCGGAACCCTAACCGGATCTGTATACCTAGCCCTCAACATAACCCTAACCCTAGGTCCAATCGGAATCCTAACCGGATCTCTAACCCTAGCCCACAACATAACCCTAACCCTAGGTCCAATCGGAAGCCTAACCGGATCTCTAACCCTAGCCCTCAACATAACCCTAACCCTAGGTCCTATCGGAACCCTAACCGGATCTCTAACCCTAGCCCTAAACATAACCCGAACCCTAGGTCCAATCAAAACACTAACTGGATCTCTAACCCTAGCCCTCAACATAACCCTAACCCTAGGTCCAATCAGAACCCTACCGGATCTCTAACCCTAGCCCTCAACATAACCCTAACCCTACGTACAATCGGAACCCTACCCGGATTTCTAACCCTAGCCTTCAACATAACCCTAACCCTAGGTCCAATCGGAACCCTAACCGGATCTCTAACCCTAGCTCTCAACATAACCCTAACCCTAGGTCCAATCAGAACCCTACCGGATCTCTAAACCTAGCCCTCAACATAACCCTAACCCTACGTCCAATCGGAACCCTACCCGGATTTCTAACCCTAGCCTTCAACATAACCCTAACCCTAGGTCCAATCGGAACCCTAACCGGATCTCTAACCCTAGCTCTCAACATAACCCTAACCCTAGGTCCAATCGGAACCCTAACCGGATCTGTATACCTAGCCCTCAACATAACCCTAACCCTAGGTCCAATCGGAACCCTAACCGGATCTGTATACCTAGCCCTCAACATAACCCTAACCCTAGGTCCAATCGGAACCCTAACAGGATCTCTACCCCTCGCCCTCAACATAACCCTAACCCTAGGTCCAATCGGAACCCTAACCGGATCTCTAACCCCAGCCCTCAACATAACCCTAACCCTAGGTCCAATTGGAACCCTAAACGGATATCTAACCCTAGCACTCAACATAACCCTAACCCTAGGTCCAATCGGAAGCCTAACTGGGTATCTAACCCCAGCCCTCAACATAACCCTAACCCTAGGTCCAATCGGAACCCTAACCGAATCTCTACCCCTCTCCCTCAACATAACCCTAACCCTTGGTCCAATCGGAACCCTAACCAGATATCTAACACTAGCCCTCAACATAACCCTAACCCTAGGTCCAATCGGAACCCTAACCGTATCTCTAACCCTAGCCCTCAACATAACCCTAACCCTAGGTCCAATCGGAACCCTAACCGGATTTCTAACCCTAGCGTTCAACATAACCCTAACCCTAGGTCCAATCGGAACCCTAACCGGATCCGTATACCTAGCCCTCAACATAAACCTAACCCTAGGTCCAATCGGAACCCTAACCGGATCTGTATACCTAGCCTTCAACATAACCCTAACCCTAGGTCCAATCGGAACCCTAACCGTATCTCTAACCCTAGCCCTCAACATAACCCTAACCCTAGGTCCAATCGGAACCCTAACCGGATCTCTAAACCTAGCCCTCAACATAACCCTAACCCTAGGTCCAATCGGAACCCTAACCGGATCTCTAACCCTAGCCCTCAACATAATCCTAACCCTAGGTACAATGGGAACCCTAACCGGATCTCTAACGCTAGCCTTCAACATAACCCTAACGCTAGGTCCAATCGGAACCCTAAACGGATCTGTATACCTATCCCTCAACATAAGCCAATCCCTTGGTCCAATCGGAACCCTAACCGGATCTCTAACCCTAGCCCTCAACATAACCCTAACCCTAGGTCCAATCGGAACCCTAACCGGATCTCTAACCCTAGCCCTCAACATAACCCTAACCCTAGGTCCAATCAAAACACTAACTGGATCTCTAAACCTAGCCCTCAACATAACCCTAACCCTAGGTCCAATCGGAACCCTAACCGGATCTCTAACCCTAGCTCTCAACATAACCCTAACCCTAGGTCTAATCAGAACCCTACGGGATCTCTAACCCTAGCCCTCAACATAACCCTAACCCTACGTCCAATCGGAACCCTACCCGGATTTCTAACCCTAGCCTTCAACATAACCCTAACCCTAGGTCCAATCGGAACCCTAACCGGATCTGTATACCTAGCCCTCAACATAACCCTAACCCTAGGTCCAATCGGAACCCTAACCGGATCTGTATACCTAGCCCTCAACATAACCCTAACCCTAGGTCCAATCGGAATCCTAACCGGATCTCTAACCCTAGCCGACAACATAACCGTAACCCTAGGTCCAATTGGAACCCTAACCGGATCTGTGTACCTAGCCCTCAACATAACCCTAACCCTAGGTCCAATCAGAACCCTACCGGATCTCTAACCCTAGCCCTCAACATAACCCTAACCCTACGTACAATCGGAACCCTACCCGGATTTCTAACCCTAGCCTTCAACATAACCCTAACCCTAGGTCCAATCGGAACCCTAACCGGATCTCTAACCCTAGCTCTCAACATAACCCTAACCCTAGGTCCAATCAGAACCCTACCGGATCTCTAACCCTAGCCCTCAACATAACCCTAACCCTACGTCCAATCGGAACCCTACCCGGATTTCTAACCCTAGCCTTCAACATAACCCTAACCCTAGGTCCAATCGGAACCCTAACCGGATCTCTAACCCTAGCTCTCAACATAACCCTAACCCTAGGTCCAATCGGAACCCTAACCGGATCTGTATACCTAGCCCTCAACATAACCCTAACCCTAGGTCCAATCGGAACCCTAACCGGATCTGTATACCTAGCCCTCAACATAACCCTAACCCTAGGTCCAATCGGAACCCTAACCGGATCTGTATACCTAGCCCTCAACATAACCCTAACCCTTGGTCCAATCAGAACCCTAACCGGATATCTAACATTAGCCCTCAACAAAACCCTAACCCTAGGTAATATCGGAACCCTAACCGGATCTCTAACCCTAGCTCTCAACATAACCCTAACCCTAGGTCCAATCGGAACCCTAACCGGATCTCTAACCCTAGCCCTCAACATAACCCTAACCCTAGGTCCAATCGGAACCCTAACCGGATCTGTATACCTAGCCCTCAACATAACCCTAACCCTAGGTCCAATCGGAACCCTAACCGGATCTGTGTACCTAGCCCTCAACATAACCCTAACCCTAGGTCCAATCGGAGCCCCAACCGGATCTCTAAGCCTAGCCCTCAACATAACCCTAACCCTAGGTCCAATCGGAACCCTAACCGGATCTGTATACCTAGCCCTCAACATAACCCTAACCCTAGGTCCAATCGGAATCCTAACCGGATCTCTAACCCTAGCCCACAACATAACCTTAACCCTAGGTCCAATCGGAACCCTAACCGGATCTGTGTACCTAGCCCTCAACATAACCCTAACCCTAGGTCCAATCGGAACCCCAACCGGATCTCTAACCCTAGCCCTCAACATAACCCTAACCCTAGGTCCAATCGGAAGCCTAACCGGATCTCTAACCCTAGCCCTCAACATAACCCTAACCCTAGGTCCTATCGGAACCCTAACCGGATTTCTAACCCTAGCCCTAAACATAACCCGAACCCTAGGTCCAATCAAAACACTAACTGGATCTCTAACCCTAGCCCTCAACATAACCCTAACCCTAGGTCCAATCAGAACCCTACAAGATCTCTAACCCTAGCCCTCAACATAACCCTAACCCTACGTACAATCGGAACCCTACCCGGATTTCTAACCCTAGCCTTCAACATAACCCTAACCCTAGGTCCAATCGGAACCCTAACCGGATCTCTAACCGTAGCTCTCAACATAACCCTAACCCTAGGTCCAATCAGAACCCTACCGGATCTCTAACCCTAGCCCTCAACATAACCCTAACCCTACGTCCAATCGGAACCCTACCCGGATTTCTAACCCTAGCCTTCAACATAACCCTAACCCTAGGTCCAATCGGAACCCTAACCGGATCTCTAACCCTAGCTCTCAACATAACCCTAACCCTAGGTCCAATCGGAACCCTAACCGGATCTGTATACCTAACCCTCAACATAACCCTAACCCTAGGTCCAATCGGAACCCTAACCGGATCTGTATACCTAGCCCTCAACATAACCCTAACCCTAGGTCCAATCGGAACCCTAACAGGATCTCTACCCCTCGCCCTCAACATAACCCTAACCCTAGGTCCAATCGGAACCCTAACCGGATCTCTAACCCCAGCCCTCAACATAACCCTAACCCTAGGTCCAATCGGAACCCTAACCGGATCTCTAACCCTAGCTCTCAACATAACCCTAACCCTAGGTCCAATCGGAAGCCTAACCGGGTATCTAACCCCAGCCCTCAACATAACCCTAACCCTAGGTCCAATCGGAACCCTAACCGGGTATCTAACCCCAGCCCTCAACATAACCCTAACCATAGGTCCAATCGGAACCCTAACCAAATCTCTACACCTCTCCCTCAACATAACCCTAACCCTTGGTCCAATCGGAACCCTAACCAGATATCTAACACTAGCCCTCAACATAACCCTAACCCTAGGTCCAATCGGAACCCTAACCGGATCTCTAACCCTAGCCCTCAACATAACCCTAACCCTAGGTCCAATCGGAACCCTAACCGGATTTCTAACCCTAGCGTTCAACATAACCCTAACCCTAGGTCCAATCGGAACCCTAACCGGATCCGTATACCTAGCGCTCAACATAAACCTAACCCTAGGTCCAATCGGAACCCTAACCGGATCTGTATACCTAGCCTTCAACATAACCCTAACCCTACGTCCAATCGGAACCCTACCCGGATTTCTAACCCTAGCCTTCAACATAACCCTAACCCTAGGTCCAATCGGAACCCTAACCGGATCTGTGTACCTAGCCCTCAACATAACCCTAACCCTAGGTCCAATCGGAACCCCAACCGGATCTCTAACCCTAGCCCTCAACATAACCCTAACCCTAGGTCCTATCGGAACCCTAACCGGATCTCTAACCCTAGCCCTAAACATAACCCGAACCCTAGGTCCAATCAAAACACTAACTGGATCTCTAACCCTAGCCCTCAACATAACCCTAACCCTAGGTCCAATCAGAACCCTACCGGATCTCTAACCCTAGCCCTCAACATAACCCTAACCCTACGTACAATCGGAACCCTACCCGGATTTCTAACCCTAGCCTTCAACATAACCCTAACCCTAGGTCCAATCGGAACCCTAACCGGATCTCTAACCCTAGCTCTCAACATAACCCTAACCCTAGGTCCAATCAGAACCCCACCGGATCTCTAACCCTAGCCCTCAACATAACCCTAACCCTACGTCCAATCGGAACCCTATCCGGATTTCTAACCCTAGCCTTCAACATAACCCTAACCCTAGGTCCAATCGGAACCCTAACCGGATCTCTAACCCTAGCTCTCAACATAACCCTAACCCTAGGTCCAATCGGAACCCTAACCGGATCTGTATACCTAGCCCTCAACATAACCCTAACCCTAGGTCCAATCGGAACCCTAACCGGATCTGTATACCTAGCCCTCAACATAACCCTAACCCTAGGTCCAATCGGAACCCTAACCGGATCTCTAACCCCAGCCCTCAACATAACCCTAACCCTAGGTCCAATTGGAACCCTAAACGGATATCTAACCCTAGCACTCAACATAACCCTAACCCTAGGTCCAATCGGAAGCCTAACCGGGTATCTAACCCCAGCCCTCAACATAACCCTAACCCTAGGTCCAATCGGAACCCTAACCGAATCTCTACCCCTCTCCCTCAACATAACCCTAACCCTTGGTCCAATCGGAACCCTAACCAGATATCTAACACTAGCCCTCAACATAACCCTAACCCTAGGTCCAATAGGAACCCTAACCGGATCTCTAACCCTAGCCCTCAACACCTAGCCCTCAACATAACCCTAACCCTAGGTCCAATCGGAACCCTAACCGGATCTGTATACATAGCCCTCAACAGAACCTTAACCCTAGGTCCAATCGGAACCCTAACCGGATCTCTAACCCTAGCCCTCAACACAGCCCTAACCCTAGGTCCAATCGGAACACTAACCGGATCTCTAAACCGAGCCCTCAACATAACCCTAACCCTAGGTCCAATTGGAACCCTAACCGGATCTCTAACGCTAACCCTCAACATAATCCTAACCCTAGGTCCAATCGGAACCCTAACCGGATCTCTAACCCTAGCGCTCAACATAACCCTAACCCGAGGTCCAATCGGAACCCTAACCGGATCTGTATACCTATCCCTCAACATAACCCAAACCCTTGGTCCAATCGGAAACCTAACCGGATCTCTAACCCTAGCCCTCAACATAATCCTAACCCTAGGTCCAATCGGAACCCTAACCGGATCTCTAACCTAGCGCTCAACATAACCCTAACCCGAGGTCCAATCGGAACCCTAACAGGATCTCTAACACTAGCCCTCAACATAACCCTAAACCTAGGTCCAATCAAAACACTAACTGTATCTCTAACCCTAGACCTCAACATAACCCTAACCCTAGGTACAATCGGAACCCTAACCGGATCTCTAACCCTAGCTCTCAACATAACCCTATCCCTAGGTCCAATCAGAACCCTAACCGGATCTCTAACCCTAGCCCTCAACATAACCCTAACCCTGGGTCCAATCGGAACCCTAAACGGATATCTAACCCTAGCCCTCAACAAAACCCTAACCCTAGGTCCAATCGGAACCCTAACCGGATATCTAACCCTAGCCCTCAACTTAACCCTAACCCTAGTTCCAATCGGAACCCTAACAGGATCTCTACCCCAGCCATCAACATAACCCTAACCCTAGGTCCAATTGGAACCCTTACCGGACCTCTACACCTCGCCCTCAACATAACCCTAACACTAGGTCAAATCGGAACCCTAAACGGATCTCTACCCCTCGCCCTCAACATAACCCTAACCCTAGGTCCAATCGGAACCCGAACCGGATATCTAACACTAGCCCTCAACATAACCCTAACCCTAGGTCCAATCGGAACCCTAACCGGATCTCTACTCCTAGGTCTCAATATAACCCTAACCCTAGGTCCAATCGGAACCCTAACCGGATCTCTAACACTGGCCCTCAACATAACCCTAACCCTAGGTCCAATCGGAATCCTAACCGGATTTCTAACCCTAGCCTTCAACATAACCCTAACCCTATGTCCAATCGGAACCCTAACCGGATCTGTATACCTAGCCCTCAACATAACCCTAACCCTAGGTCCAATCGGAACCCTATCCGGATCTCTAACCCTAGCCCTCTACATAACCCTAACCCTAGGTCCAATTGGAACCCTAAACGGATATCTAACCCTAGCACTCAACATAACCCTAACCCTAGGTCCAATCGGAACCCTAACCGGATCTCTACCCCTCGCCCTCAACATAACCCTAACCCTTGGTCCAATCGGAACGCTAACCAGATATCTAACACTAGCCCTCAACATAACCCTAACCCTAGGTCCAATCGGAACCCTAACCGGATCTCTATCCCTAGCTCTCAACATAACCCTAACCCTAGGTCCAATCGGAACCCTAACGGGGTATCTAAGCCCAGCCCTCAACATAACCCTAACCCTAGGTCCAATTGGAACCCTAACCGGACCTCTACACCTCTCCCTCAACATAACCCTAACACTAGGTCCAATCGGAACCCTAACCGGATCTCTACCCCTCGCCCTCAACATAACCCTAACCCTAGGTCCAACCGGAACCCTAACCGGATATCTAACTCTAGCCCTCAACATAACCCTAACCCTAGTTCCAATCCGAACCCTAACCGGATCTCTATCCCTAGCTCTCAAAATAACCCTAACCCTAGGTCCAATCGGAACCCTAACCCGATCTCTAAACCTGGCCCTCAACATAACCCTAACCCTAGGTCCAATCGGAACCCTAACCGGATTTCTAACCCTAGCCTTCAACATAACCCTAACCCTAGGTCCAATCGGAACCCTAACCGGATCTGTATACCTAGCCCTCAACATAACCCTAACCCTAGGTCCAATCGGAACCCTAACCGGATCTCTAACCGTAGCCCTCAACATAACCCTAACCCTAGGTCCAATCGGAACCCTAAACAGATATCTAACCCTAGCACTCAACATAACACTAACCCTAGGTACAATCGGAACCCTAACCGGGTATCTAACCCCAGCCCTCAACATAACCCTAACCTTAGGTCCAATCGGAACCCTAACCGGATCTCTACCCTTCGCCCTCAACATAACCCTAACCCTTGGTCCTATCGGAACCCTAACCAGATATCTAACACTAGCCTTCAACATAACCCTAACCCTAGGTCCAATCGGAACGCTAACCGGATCTGTATACCTAGCCCTCAACATAACCCTAACCCTAGGTCCAATCGGAACCCTAACCGGATCTGTATACCTAGCCCTCAACATAACCCTAACCCTAGGTCCAATCGGAACCCTAACCGGATCTCTAACCCTAGCCCACAACATAACCCTAACCCTAGGTCCAATCGGAATCATAACCCGGATCTGTGTACCTAGCCCTCAACATAACCCTAACCCTAGGTCCAATCGTAACCCTAACCGGATCTCTAACCCTATCCCTCAACATAATCCTAACCCTAGGTCCAATCGGAACCCTAACCGGATCTCTAACCCTAGCCCTCATCATAACCCTAACCCTAGGTCCAATCGGAACCCTAACCGGATCTCTAACCTTAGCCCTCAACATAACCCTAACCCTAGGTCCAATCAAAACACTCACTGGATCTCTAACCCTAGCCCTCAACATAACCCTAACCCTAGGTCCACTCGGAACCCTAACCGGATCTCTATCCCTAGCTCTCAACATAACCCTAACCCTAGGTCCAATCGGAACCCTAACCGGATTTCTAACCCTAGCCTTCAACATAACCCTAACCCTAGGTCCAAACGGAACCCTAACCGGATCTGTATACCTAGCCCTCAACATAACCCTAACCCTAGGTCCAATCGGAACCCTAACCGGATCTCTAACCCTAGCCCTCAACATAACCCTAATCCTAGGTCCAATCTGAACCCTAACCGGATATCTAACCCTAGCCCTCAACATAATCCTAACCCTAGTTCCAATCGGAACCCTAACAGGATCTCTACCCCAGCCCTCAACATAACCCTAACCCTAGGTCCAATTGGAACCCTTACCGGACCTCTACACCTCGCCCTCAACATAACCCTAACACTAGGTCCAATCGGAACCCTAACCGGATCTCTACCCCTCGCCCTCAACATAACCCTAACCCTAGGTCCAATCGGAACCCGAACCGGATATCTAACACTAGCCCTCAACATAACCCTAACCCTAGTTCCAATCGGAACCCTAACCGGATCTCTACCCCTAGCTCTCAATATAACCCTACCCCTAGGTCCAATCGGAACCCTAACCGGATCTCTAACCCTGGCCCTCAACATAACCCTAACCCTAGGTCCAATCAAAACACTCACTGGATCTCTAACCCTAGCCCTCAACATAACCCTAACCCTAGGTTCACTCGGAACCCTAACCGGATCTCTATCCCTAGCTCTCAACATAACCCTAACCCTAGGTCCAATCAGAACCCTAACCGGATCTCTAACCCTAGGCCTCAACATAACCCTAACACTAGGTCCAATCGGAACCCTAACCGGATTTCTAACCCTAGCCTTCAACATAACCCTAACCCTAGGTCCAATCGGAACCCTAACCGGATCTGTATACCTAGCCCTCAACATAACCCTAACCCTAGGTCCAATCGGAACCCTAACCGGATCTCTAACACTAGCCCACAACATAACCCTAACCCTAGGTCCAATCGGAACCCTAACCGGATCTGTGTACCTAGCCCTCAACATAACCCTAACCCTAGGTCCAATCGGAAGCCTAACCGAATCTCTAACCCTAGCCCTCAACATAACCCTAACCCTAGGTCCATTCGGAACCCTAACTGGATCTCTAACCCTAGCCCTCAACATAACCCTAACCCTAGGTCCATTCGGAACCCTAACAGGATCTCTAACCCTAGCCCTCAAAATAACCCTAACCCTAGGTCCAATCGGAACCCTAAGTGGATCTCTAACCCTAGCGCTCAACATATCACTAACCCTAGGTCCAATCGGAACCCTAAACGGATATCTAACCCTAGCCCTCAACATAACCCTAACCCTAGGTCCAATCGGAACCCTAAACAGATATCTAACCCTAGCCCTCAACATAACCCTAATCCTAGGTCCAATCTGAACCCTAACCGGATATCTAACCCTAGCCCTCAACATAATCCTAACCCTAGTTCCAATCGGAACCCTAACAGGATCTCTACCCCAGCCCTCAACATAACCCTAACCCTAGGTCCAATTGGAACCCTTACCGGACCTCTACACCTCGCCCTCAACATAACCCTAACACTAGGTCCAATCGGAACCCTAACCGGATCTCTACCCCTCGCCCTCAACATAACCCTAACCCTAGGTCCAATCGGAACCCGAACCGGATATCTAACACTAGCCCTCAACATAACCCTAACCCTAGTTCCAATCGGAACCCTAACCGGATCTCTACCCCTAGCTCTCAATATAACCCTACCCCTAGGTCCAATCGGAACCCTAACCGGATCTCTAACCCTGGCCCTCAACATAACCCTAACCCTAGGTCCAATCGGAACCCTAACCGGATCTGTATACCTAGCCCTCAACATAACCTTAACCCTAGGTCCAATCGTAACCCTAACCGGATTTCTAACCCTAGCCTTCAACATAACCCTAACCCTAGGTCCAATCGGAACCCTAACCGGATCCGTATACCTAGCCCTCAACATAACCCTACCCCTAGGTCCAATCGGAACCCTAACCGGATCTGTATACCTAGCCCTCAACATAACCTTAACCCTAGGTCCAATCGTAACCCTAACGGGATCTCTAAACCTAGCCCTCAACATAACCCTAACCCTAGGTCCAATTGGAACCCTAACGGGATCTCTAACGCTAGCCCTCAACATAACCCTAACGTTAGGTCCAATCGGAAACCTAACCGGATCTGTATACCTATCCCTCAACATAACCCAAACCCTTGGTCCAGTCGGAAAACTAACCGGATCTCTAACCCTAGCCCTCAACATAATCCTAACCCTAGGTCCAATCGGAACCCGAACCGGATCTCTAACCCTAGCGCTCAACACAACCCTAAACCTAGGTCCAATCAAAACACTAACTGGATCTCTAACCGTAGACCTCAACATAACCCTAACCCTAGGTCCAATCGGAACCCTAACCGGATCTCTAACCCTAGCTCTCAACATAACCCTAACCCTAGGTCCAATCAGAACCCTAACCGGATCTCTAACCCTAGCCCTCAACATAACCCTAACCCTGGGTCCAATCGGAACCCTAACCGGATTTCTAACCCTAGCCTTCAACATAACCCTAACCCTAGGTCCAATCGGAACCCTAACCGGATCTCTAACCATAGCCCTCAACATAACCCTAAACCGAGGTCCAATCGTAACCCTAACCGGATCTCTAACCCTAGCCCTCCACATAACCCTAAACCTAGGTCCAATCGTAAGCATAACCGGATCTCTAACCCTAGCCCTCAACATAACAATAGCCTAGGTCCAATCGTAAGCATAACCGGATCTCTAACCGAAGCCCCCAACATAACGCTAACCCTAGGTCTAATCGTAACCCTAACCGGATCTCTAACCCAAGCCCTCAACATAACCCTAACCCTAGGTCCAATCGTAAGCATAACCGGATCTCTAACCCTAGCCCGCAACGTAACCCTAACCCTAGGTCCAATCGTAACCCTAACCAGATCTCTAACCCAAGCCCTCAACATAACCCTAACCCTAGGTCCAATCGTAACCCTAACCGGATCTCCAACCCCAGCCCTCAACATAACCCTAACCCTAGGTCCAATCGTAACCCTAACCGGATCTCTAACCCTAGCCCTCAACATAACCCTAACCCTAGGTCCAATCGTAACCCTAACCGGATCTCTAACCCTAGCCCTCAACATAACCCTAACCCTAGGTCCAATCGTAAGCATAACCGGATCTCTAACCCTAGCCCTCAACATAACCCTAACCCTAGGTCCAATCGTAAGCATAACCGGATCTCTAACCCTAGCCCTCAACATAACCCTAACCCTAGGTCCAATCGTAACCCTAACCGGATCTCTAATCCTAGCCCTCAACATAACAATACCCTAGGTCCAATCGTAAGCATAACCGGATCGCTAACCCTAGCCCTCAACATAACCCTAACCCTAGGTCCAATCGTAAGCATAACCGGATCTCTAACCCTAGCCCTCAACATAACCCTAACCCTAGGTCCAATCGTAAGCATAACCGGATCTCTAACCCTAGCCCTCAACATAACCCTAACCCTAGGTCCAATCGTAAGCATAACCGGATCTCTAACCCTAGCCTTCAACATAACCCTAACCGTAGGTCCAATCGTAACCCTAACCGGATCTCTAACCCTAGCCCTCAACATAACCCTAACCCTAGGTCCAATCGTAACCCTAACCGGATCTCTAACCCTAGCCCTCAACATAACCCTAAACCGAGGTCCAATCGTAACCCTAACCGGATCTCTAACCCTAGCCCTCAACATAACCCTAAACCTAGGTCCAATCGTAAGCATAACCGGATCTCTAACCCTAGCCCTCAACATAACAATAGCCTAGGTCCAATCGTAAGCATAACCGGATCTCTAACCGAAGCCCTGAACATAACCCTAACCCTAGGTCCATTCGGAACCCTAACAGGATCTCTAACCCTAGCCCTCAAAATAACCCTAACCCTAGGTCCAATCGGAACCCTAAGCGGATCTCTAACCCTAGCGCTCAACATATCACTAACCCTAGGTCCAATCGGAACCCTAAACGGATATCTAACCCTAGCCCTCAACATAACCCTAACCCTAGGTCCAATCGGAACCCTAAACAGATATCTAACCCTAGCCCTCAACATAACCCTAACCCTAGGTCCAATCAAAACACTCACTGGATCTCTAACCCTAGCCCTCAACATAACCCTTACCCTAGGTCCAATCAAAACACTCACTGGATCTCTAACCCTAGCCCTCAACATAACCCTAACCCTAGGTTCACTCGGAACCCTAACCGGATCTCTATCCCTAGCTCTCAACATAACCCTAACCCTAGGTCCAATCAGAACCCTAACCGGATCTCTAACCCTAGGCCTCAACATAACCCTAACCCTAGGTCCAATCGGAACCCTAACCAGATTTCTAACCCTAGCCTTCAACATAACCCTAACCCTAGGTCTAATCGGAACCCTAACCGGATCTGTATACCTAGCCCTCAACATAACCCTAACCCTAGTTCCAATCGGAACCCTAACCGGATCTCTAACCCTAGCCCACAACATAACCCTAACCCTAGGTCCAATCGGAACCCTAACCGGATCTGTGTACCTAGCCCTCAACATAACCCTAACCCTAGGTCCAATCGGAACCCCAACCGGATCTTTAACCCTAGCCCTCAACATAACCCTAACCCTAGGTCCAATCGGAAGCCTAACCGAATCTCTAACCCTAGCCCTCAACATAACCCTAACCCTAGGTCCATTCGGAACTCTAACCGGATCTCTAACCCTAGCCCTCAACATAACCCTAACCCTAGGTCCATTCGGAACACTAACAGGATCTCTAACCCAAGCCCTCAAAATAACCCTAACCCTAGGTCCAATCGGAACCCTAAGCGGATCTCTAACCCTAGCGCTCAACATATCACTAACCCTAGGTCCAATCGGAACCCTAAACGGATATCTAACCCTAGCCCTCAACATAACCCTAATCCTAGGTCCAATCTGAACCCTAACCGGATATCTAACCCTAGCCCTCAACATAATCCTAACCCTAGTTCCAATCGGAACCCTAACAGGATCTCTACCCCAGCCCTCAACATAACCCTAACCTTAGGTCCAATTGGAACCCTTACCGGACCTCTACACCTCGCCCTCAACATAACCCTAACACTAGGTCCAATCGGAACCCTAACCGGATCTCTACCCCTCGCCCTCAACATAACCCTAACCCTAGGTCCAATCGGAACCCGAACCGGATATCTAACACTAGCCCTCAACATAACCCTAACCCTAGTTCCAATCGGAACCCTAACCGGATCTCTACCCCTAGCTCTCAATATAACCCTACCCCTAGGTCCAATCGGAACCCTAACCGGATCTCTAACCCTGGCCCTCAACATAACCCTAACCCTAGGTCCAATCGGAACCCTAACCGGATTTCTAACCCTAGCCTTCAACATAACCCTAACCCTAGGTCCAATCGGAACCCTAACCGGATCCGTATACCTAGCCCTCAACATAACCCTAACCCTAGGTCCAATCGGAACCCTAACCGGATCTGTATACCTAGCCCTCAACATAACCTTAACCCTAGGTCCAATCGTAACCCTAACGGGATCTCTAACCCTAGCCCTCAACATAACCCTAACCCTAGGTCCAATCGGAACCCGAACCGGATATCTAACACTAGCCCTCAACAGAACCCTAACCCTAGTTCCAATCGGAACCCTAACCGGATCTCTACACCTAGCTCTCAATATAACCCTACCCCTAGGTCCAATCGGAACCCTAACCGGATCTCTAACCCTAGCTCTCAACATAACCCTAACCCTAGGTCCAATCGGAACCCGAACCGGATCTCTAACCCTAGCGCTCAACATAACCCTACCCCTAGGTCCAATCGGAACCCTAACCGGATCTCTAACCCTAGCTCTCAACATAACCCTAACCATAGTTCCAATCGGAACCCTAACCGGATCTCTAACCATAGCCCTCAACATAACCCTAAACCGAGGTCCAATCGTAACCCTAACCGGATCTCTAACCCTAGCCCTCAACATAACCCTAAACCTAGGTCCAATCGTAAGCATAACCGGATATCTAACCCTAGCCCTCAACATAACAATAGCCTAGGTCCAATCGTAAGCATAACCGGATCTCTAACCGAAGCCCTCAACATAACCCTAACCCTAGGTCTAATCGTAACCCTAACCGGATCTCTAACCCAAGCCCTCAACATAACCCTAACCCTAGGTCCAATCGTAAGCATAACCGGATCTCTAACCCTAGCCCTCAACATAACCCTAACCCTAGGTCCAATCAGAACCCTAACCGGATCTCTAACCCTAGCCCTCAACATAACCCTAACCCTGGGTCCAATCGGAACCCTAAACGGATATCTAACCCTAGCCCTCAACAAAACCCTAACCCTAGGTCCAATCGGAACCCTAACCGGATATCTAACCCTAGCCCTCAACTTAACCCTAACCCTAGTTCCAATCGGAACCCTAACAGGATCTCTACCCCAGCCCTCAACATAACCCTAACCCTAGGTCCAATTGGAACCCTTACCGGACCTCTACACCTCGCCCTCAACATAACCCTAACACTAGGTCAAATCGGAACCCTAAACGGATCTCTACCCCTCGCCCTCAACATAACCCTAACCCTAGGTCCAATCGGAACCCGAACCGGATATCTAACACTAGCCCTCAACATAACCCTAACCCTAGGTCCAATCGGAACCCTAACCGGATCTCTACTCCTAGGTCTCAATATAACCCTAACCCTAGGTCCAATCGGAACCCTAACCGGATCTCTAACACTGGCCCTCAACATAACCCTAACCCTAGGTCCAATCGGAATCCTAACCGGATTTCTAACCCTAGCCTTCAACATAACCCTAACCCTATGTCCAATCGGAACCCTAACCGGATCTGTATACCTAGCCCTCAACATAACCCTAACCCTAGGTCCAATCGGAACCCTATCCGGATCTCTAACCCTAGCCCTCTACATAACCCTAACCCTAGGTCCAATTGGAACCCTAAACGGATATCTAACCCTAGCACTCAACATAACCCTAACCCTAGGTCCAATCGGAACCCTAACCGGATCTCTACCCCTCGCCCTCAACATAACCCTAACCCTTGGTCCAATCGGAACGCTAACCAGATATCTAACACTAGCCCTCAACATAACCCTAACCCTAGGTCCAATCGGAACCCTAACCGGATCTCTATCCCTAGCTCTCAACATAACCCTAACCCTAGGTCCAATCGGAACCCTAACGGGGTATCTAAGCCCAGCCCTCAACATAACCCTAACCCTAGGTCCAATTGGAACCCTAACCGGACCTCTACACCTCTCCCTCAACATAACCCTAACACTAGGTCCAATCGGAACCCTAACCGGATCTCTACCCCTCGCCCTCAACATAACCCTAACCCTAGGTCAAACCGGAACCCTAACCGGATATCTAACTCTAGCCCTCAACATAACCCTAACCCTAGTTCCAATCCGAACCCTAACCGGATCTCTATCCCTAGCTCTCAAAATAACCCTAACCCTAGGTCCAATCGGAACCCTAACCCGATCTCTAAACCTGGCCCTCAACATAACCCTAACCCTAGGTCCAATCGGAACCCTAACCGGATTTCTAACCCTAGCCTTCAACATAACCCTAACCCTAGGTCCAATCGGAACCCTAACCGGATCTGTATACCTAGCCCTCAACATAACCCTAACCCTAGGTCCAATCGGAACCCTAACCGGATCTCTAACCGTAGCCCTCAACATAACCCTAACCCTAGGTCCAATCGGAACCCTAAACAGATATCTAACCCTAGCACTCAACATAACACTAACCCTAGGTACAATCGGAACCCTAACCGGGTATCTAACCCCAGCCCTCAACATAACCCTAACCTTAGGTCCAATCGGAACCCTAACCGGATCTCTACCCTTCGCCCTCAACATAACCCTAACCCTTGGTCCTATCGGAACCCTAACCAGATATCTAACACTAGCCTTCAACATAACCCTAACCCTAGGTCCAATCGGAACGCTAACCGGATCTGTATACCTAGCCCTCAACATAACCCTAACCCTAGGTCCAATCGGAACCCTAACCGGATCTGTATACCTAGCCCTCAACATAACCCTAACCCTAGGTCCAATCGGAACCCTAACCGGATCTCTAACCCTAGCCCACAACATAACCCTAACCCTAGGTCCAATCGGAATCATAACCCGGATCTGTGTACCTAGCCCTCAACATAACCCTAACCCTAGGTCCAATCGTAACCCTAACCGGATCTCTAACCCTATCCCTCAACATAATCCTAACCCTAGGTCCAATCGGAACCCTAACCGGATCTCTAACCCTAGCCCTCATCATAACCCTAACCCTAGGTCCAATCGGAACCCTAACCGGATCTCTATCCCTAGCTCTCAACATAACCCTAACCCTAGGTCCAATCGGAACCCTAACCGGATTTCTAACCCTAGCCTTCAACATAACCCTAACCCTAGGTCCAATCGGAACCCTAACCGGATCTGTATACCTAGCCCTCAACATAACCCTAACCCTAGGTCCAATCGGAACCCTAACCGGATCTCTAACCCTAGCCCACAACATAACCCTAACCCTAGGTCCAATCGGAACCCTAACCGGATCTGTGTACCTAGCCCTCAACATAACCCTAACCCTAGGTCCAATCGGAACCCCAACCGGATCTTTAACTCTAGCCCTCAACATAACCCTAACCCTAGGTCCAATCGGAAGCCTAACCGAATCTCTAACCCTAGCCCTCAACATAACCCTAACCCTAGGTCCATTCGGAACCCTAACCGGATCTCTAACCCTAGCCCTCAACATAACCCTAACCCTAGGTCCATTCGGAACCCTAACAGGATCTCTAACCCTAGCCCTCAAAATAAACCTAACCCTAGGTCCAATCGGAACCCTAAGCGGATCTCTAACCCTAGCGCTCAACATATCACTAACCCTAGGTCCAATCGGAACCCTAAACGGATATCTAACCCTAGCCTTCAACATAACCCTAAACCTAGGTCCAATCGGAACCCTAAACAGATATCTAACCCTAGCCCTCAACATAACCCTAACCCTAGGTCCAATCAAAACACTCACTGGATCTCTAACCCTAGCCCTCAACATAACCCTAACCCTAGGTCCAATCAAAACACTCACTGGATCTCTAACCCTAGACCTCAACATAACCCTAACCCTAGGTTCACTCGGAACCCTAACCGGATCTCTATCCCTAGCTCTCAACATAACCCTAACCCTAGGTCCAATCAGAACCCTAACCGGATCTCTAACCCTAGGCCTCAACATAACCCTAACCCTAGGTCCAATCGGAACCCTAACCGGATTTCTAACCCTAGCCTTCAACATAACCCTAACCCTAGGTCCAATCGGAACCCTAACCGGATCTGTATACCTAGCCCTCAACATAACCCTAACCCTAGGTCCAATCGAAACCCTAACCGGATCTCTAACACTAGCCCACAACATAACCCTAACCCTAGGTCCAATCGGAACCCTAACCGGATCTGTGTACCTAGCCCTCAACATAACCCTAACCCTAGGTCCAATCGGAAGCCTAACCGAATCTCTAACCCTAGCCCTCAACATAACCCTAACCCTAGGTCCATTCGGAACCCTAACTGGATCTCTAACCCTAGCCCTCAACATAACCCTAACCCTAGGTCCAATCGTAACCCTAACAGGATCTCTAACCCTAGCCCTCAAAATAACCCTAACCCTAGGTCCAATCGGAACCCTAAGTGGATCTCTAACCCTAGCGCTCAACATATCACTAACCCTAGGTCCAATCGGAACCCTAAACGGATATCTAACCCTAGCCCTCAACATAACCCTAACCCTAGGTCCAATCGGAACCCTAAACAGATATCTAACCCTAGCCCTCAACATAACCCTAATCCTAGGTCCAATCTGAACCCTAACCGGATATCTAACCCTAGCCCTCAACATAATCCTAACCCTAGTTCCAATCGGAACCCTAACAGGATCTCTACCCCAGCCCTCAACATAACCCTAACCCTAGGTCCAATTGGAACCCTTACCGGACCTCTACACCTCGCCCTCAACATAACCCTAACACTAGGTCCAATCGGAACCCTAACCGGATCTCTACCCCTCGCCCTCAACATAACCCTAACCCTAGGTCCAATCGGAACCCGAACCGGATATCTAACACTAGCCCTCAACATAATCCTAACCCTAGTTCCAATCGGAACCCTAACCGGATCTCTACCCCTAGCTCTCAATATAACCCTACCCCAAGTCCGAACGGAACCCTAACCGGATCTCTAACCCTGGCCCTCAACATAACCCTAACCCTAGGTCCAATCGGAACCCTAACCGGATTTCTAACCCTAGCCTTCAACATAACCCTAACCCTAGGTCCAATCGAAACCCTAACCGGATCCGTATACCTAGCCCTCAACATAACCCTAACCCTAGGTCCAATCGGAACCCTAACCGGATCTGTATACCTAGCCCTCAACATAACCTTAACCCTAGGTCCAATCGTAACCCTAACCGGATTTCTAACCCTAGCCTTCAACATAACCCTAACCCTAGGTCCAATCGGAACCCTAACCGGATCCGTATACCTAGCCCTCAACATAACCCTAACCCTAGGTCCAATCGGAACCCTAACCGGATCTGTATACCTAGCCCTCAACATAACCTTAACCCTAGGTCCAATCGTAACCCTAACGGGATCTCTAAACCTATCCCTCAACATAACCCTAACCCTAGGTCCAATTGGAACCCTAACGGGATCTCTAACGCTAGCCCTCAACATAACCCTAACGTTAGGTCCAATCGGAAACCTAACCGGATCTGTATACCTATCCCTCAACATAACCCAAACCCTTGGTCCAGTCGGAAAACTAACCGGATCTCTAACCCTAGCCCTCAACATAATCCTAACCCTAGGTCCAATCGGAACCCGAACCGGATCTCTAACCCTAGCGCTCAACATAACCCTAAACCTAGGTCCAATCAAAACACTAACTGGATCTCTAACCGTAGACCTCAACATAACCCTAACCCTAGGTCCAATCGGAACCCTAACCGGATCTCTAACCCTAGCTCTCAACATAACCCTAACCCTAGGTCCAATCAGAACCCTAACCGGATCTCTAACCCTAGCCCTCAACATAACCCTAACCCTGGGTCCAATCGGAACCCTAACCGGATTTCTAACCCTAGCCTTCAACATAACCCTAACCCTAGGTCCAATCGGAACCCTAACCGGATCTCTAACCATAGCCCTCAACATAACCCTAAACCGAGGTCCAATCGTAACCCTAACCGGATCTCTAACCCTAGCCCTCCACATAACCCTAAACCTAGGTCCAATCGTAAGCATAACCGGATCTCTAACCCTAGCCCTCAACATAACAATAGCCTAGGTCCAATCGTAAGCATAACCGGATCTCTAACCGAAGCCCTCAACATAACGCTAACCCTAGGTCTAATCGTAACCCTAACCGGATCTCTAACCCAAGCCCTCAACATAACCCTAACCCTAGGTCCAATCGTAAGCATAACCGGATCTCTAACCCTAGCCCTCAACATAACCCTAACCCTAGGTCCAATCGTAACCCTAACCAGATCTCTAACCCAAGCCCTCAACATAACCCTAACCCTAGGTCCAATCGTAACCCTAACCGGATCTCTAACCCCAGCCCTCAACATAACCCTAACCCTAGGTCCAATCGTAACCCTAACCGGATCTCTAACCCTAGCCCTCAACATAACCCTAACCCTAGGTCCAATCGTAACCCTAACCGGATCTCTAACCCTAGCCCTCAACATAACCCTAACCCTAGGTCCAATCGTAACCCTAACCGGATCTCTAACCCTAGCCCTCAACATAACAATACCCTAGGTCCAATCGTAAGCATAACCGGATCTCTAACCCAAGCCCTCAACATAACCCTAATCCTAGGTCCAATCGTAACCCTAACCGTATCTCTAACCCAAGCCCTCAACATAACCCTAACCCTAGGTCCAATCGTAAGCATAACCGGATCTCTAACCCTAGCCCTCAACATAACCCTAACCCTAGGTCCAATCGTAACCCTAACCGGATCTCTAATCCTAGCCCTCAACATAACAATACCCTAGGTCCAATCGTAAGCATAACCGGATCGCTAACCCTAGCCCTCAACATAACCCTAACCCTAGGTCCAATCGTAAGCATAACCGGATCTCTAACCCTAGCCCTCAACATAACCCTAACCCTAGGTCCAATCGTAAGCATAACCGGATCTCTAACCCTAGCCCTCAACATAACCGTAACCCTAGGTCCAATCGTAAGCATAACCGGATCTCTAACCCTAGCCCTCAACATAACCCTAACCCTAGGTCCAATCGTAAGCATAACCGGATCTCTAACCCTAGCCTTCAACATAACCCTAACCCTAGGTCCAATCGTAACCCTAACCGGATCTCTAACCCTAGCCCTCAACATAACCCTAACCCTAGGTCCAATCGTAACCCTAACCGGATCTCTAACCCTAGCCCTCAACATAACCCTAAACCGAGGTCCAATCGTAACCCTAACCGGATCTCTAACCCTAGCCCTCAACATAACCCTAAACCTAGGTCCAATCGTAAGCATAACCGGATCTCTAACCCTAGCCCTCAACATAACAATAGCCTAGGTCCAATCGTAAGCATAACCGGATCTCTAACCGAAGCCCTGAACATAACCCTAACCCTAGGTCCATTCGGAACCCTAACAGGATCTCTAAACCTAGCCCTCAAAATAACCCTAACCCTAGGTCCAATCGGAACCCTAAACGGATATCTAACCCTAGCCCTCAACATAACCCTAACCCTAGGTCCAATCGGTACCCTAAACAGATATCTAACCCTAGCCCTCAACATAACCCTAACCCTAGGTCCAATCAAAACACTCACTGGATCTCTAACCCTAGCCCTCAACATAACCCTAACCCTAGGTCCAATCAAAACACTCACTGGATCTCTAACCCTAGCCCTCAACATAACCCTAACCCTAGGTTCACTGGGAACCCTAACCGGATCTCTATCCCTAGCTCTCAACATAACCCTAACCCTAGGTCCAATCAGAACCCTAACCGGATCTCTAACCCTAGGCCTCAACATAACCCTAACCCTAGGTCCAATCGGAACCCTAACCGGATTTCTAACCCTAGCCTTCAACATAACCCTAACCCTAGGTCTAATCGGAACCCTAACCGGATCTGTATACCTAGCCCTCAACATAACCCTAACCCTAGGTCCAATCGGAACCCTAACCGGATCTCTAACCCTAGCCCACAACATAACCCTAACCCTAGGTCCAATCGGAACCCTAACCGGATCTGTGTACCTAGCCCTCAACATAACCCTAACCCTAGGTCCAATCGGAACCCCAACCGGATCTTTAACCCTAGCCCTCAACATAACCCTAACCCTAGGTCCAATCGGAAGCCTAACCGAATCTCTAACCCTAGCCCTCAACATAACCCTAACCCTAGGTCCATTCGGAACCCTAACAGGATCTCTAACCCAAGCCCTCAAAATAACCCTAACCCTAGGTCCAATCGGAACCCTAAGCGGATCTCTAACCCTAGCGCTCAACATATCACTAACCCTAGGTCCAATCGGAACCCTAAACGGATATCTAACCCTAGCCCTCAACATAACCCTAATCCTAGGTCCAATCTGAACCCTAACCGGATATCTAACCCTAGCCCTCAACATAATCCTAACCCTAGTTCCAATCGGAACCCTAACAGGATCTCTACCCCAGCCCTCAACATAACCCTAACCTTAGGTCCAATTGGAACCCTTACCGGACCTCTACACCTCGCCCTCAACATAACCCTAACACTAGGTCCAATCGGAACCCTAACCGGATCTCTACCCCTCGCCCTCAACATAACCCTAACCCTAGGTCCAATCGGAACCCGAACCGGATATCTAACACTAGCCCTCAACATAACCCTAACCCTAGTTCCAATCGGAACCCTAACCGGATCTCTACCCCTAGCTCTCAATATAACCCTACCCCTAGGTCCAATCGGAACCCTAACCGGATCTCTAACCCTGGCCCTCAACATAACCCTAACCCTAGGTCCAATCGGAACCCTAACCGGATTTCTAACCCTAGCCTTCAACATAACCCTAACCCTAGGTCCAATCGGAACCCTAATCGGATCCGTATACCTAGCCCTCAACATAACCCTAACCCTAGGTCCAATCGGAACCCTAACCGGATCTCTACCCCTCGCCCTCAACATAACCCTAACCCTAGGTCCAATCGGAACCCGAACCGGATATCTAACACTAGCCCTCAACATAATCCTAACCCTAGTTCCAATCGGAACCCTAACCGGATCTCTACCCCTAGCTCTCAATATAACCCTACCCCTAGGTCCGAACGGAACCCTAACCGGATCTCTAACCCTGGCCCTCAACATAACCCTAACCCTAGGTCCAATCGGAACCCTAACCGGATTTCTAACCCTAGCCTTCAACATAACCCTAACCCTAGGTCCAATCGGAACCCTAACCGGATCCGTATACCTAGCCCTCAACATAACCCTAACCCTAGGTCCAATCCGAACCCTAACCGGATCTGTATACCTAGCCCTCAACATAACCTTAACCCTAGGTCCAATCGTAACCCTAACCGGATTTCTAACCCTAGCCTTCAACATAACCCTAACCCTAGGTCCAATCGGAACCCTAACCGGATCCGTATACCTAGCCCTCAACATAACCCTAACCCTAGGTCCAATCGGAACCCTAACCGGATCTGTATACCTAGCCCTCAACATAACCTTAACCCTAGGTCCAATCGTAACCCTAACGGGATCTCTAAACCTATCCCTCAACATAACCCTAACCCTAGGTCCAATTGGAACCCTAACGGGATCTCTAACGCTAGCCCTCAACATAACCCTAACGTTAGGTCCAATCGGAAACCTAACCGGATCTGTATACCTATCCCTCAACATAACCCAAACCCTTGGTCCAGTCGGAAAACTAACCGGATCTCTAACCCTAGCCCTCAACATAATCCTAACCCTAGGTCCAATCGGAACCCGAACCGGATCTCTAACCCTAGCGCTCAACATAACCCTAAACCTAGGTCCAATCAAAACACTAACTGGATCTCTAACCGTAGACCTCAACATAACCCTAACCCTAGGTCCAATCGGAACCCTAACCGGATCTCTAACCCTAGCTCTCAACATAACCCTAACCCTAGGTCCAATCAGAACCCTAACCGGATCTCTAACCCTAGCCCTCAACATAACCCTAACCCTGGGTCCAATCGGAACCCTAACCGGATTTCTAACCCTAGCCTTCAACATAACCCTAACCCTAGGTCCAATCGGAACCCTAACCGGATCTCTAACCATAGCCCTCAACATAACCCTAAACCGAGGTCCAATCGTAACCCTAACCGGATCTCTAACCCTAGCCCTCCACATAACCCTAAACCTAGGTCCAATCGTAAGCATAACCGGATCTCTAACCCTAGCCCTCAACATAACAATAGCCTAGGTCCAATCGTAAGCATAACCGGATCTCTAACCGAAGCCCTCAACATAACGCTAACCCTAGGTCTAATCGTAACCCTAACCGGATCTCTAACCCAAGCCCTCAACATAACCCTAACCCTAGGTCCAATCGTAAGCATAACCGGATCTCTAACCCTAGCCCTCAACATAACCCTAACCCTAGGTCCAATCGTAACCCTAACCAGATCTCTAACCCAAGCCCTCAACATAACCCTAACCCTAGGTCCAATCGTAACCCTAACCGGATCTCTAACCCCAGCCCTCAACATAACCCTAACCCTAGGTCCAATCGTAACCCTAACCGGATCTCTAACCCTAGCCCTCAACATAACCCTAACCCTAGGTCCAATCGTAACCCTAACCGGATCTCTAACCCTAGCCCTCAACATAACCCTAACCCTAGGTCCAATCGTAACCCTAACCGGATCTCTAACCCTAGCCCTCAACATAACAATACCCTAGGTCCAATCGTAAGCATAACCGGATCTCTAACCCAAGCCCTCAACATAACCCTAATCCTAGGTCCAATCGTAACCCTAACCGTATCTCTAACCCAAGGCCTCAACATAACCCTAACCCTAGGTCCAATCGTAAGCATAACCGGATCTCTAACCCTAGCCCTCAACATAACCCTAACCCTAGGTCCAATCGTAACCCTAACCGGATCTCTAATCCTAGCCCTCAACATAACAATACCCTAGGTCCAATCGTAAGCATAACCGGATCGCTAACCCTAGCCCTCAACATAACCCTAACCCTAGGTCCAATCGTAAGCATAACCGGATCTCTAACCCTAGCCCTCAACATAACCCTAACCCTAGGTCCAATCGTAAGCATAACCGGATCTCTAACCCTAGCCCTCAACATAACCGTAACCCTAGGTCCAATCGTAAGCATAACCGGATCTCTAACCCTAGCCCTCAACATAACCCTAACCCTAGGTCCAATCGTAAGCATAACCGGATCTCTAACCCTAGCCTTCAACATAACCCTAACCCTAGGTCCAATCGTAACCCTAACCGGATCTCTAACCCTAGCCCTCAACATAACCCTAACCCTAGGTCCAATCGTAACCCTAACCGGATCTCTAACCCTAGCCCTCAACATAACCCTAAACCGAGGTCCAATCGTAACCCTAACCGGATCTCTAACCCTAGCCCTCAACATAACCCTAAACCTAGGTCCAATCGTAAGCATAACCGGATCTCTAACCCTAGCCCTCAACATAACAATAGCCTAGGTCCAATCGTAAGCATAACCGGATCTCTAACCGAAGCCCTGAACATAACCCTAACCCTAGGTCCATTCGGAACCCTAACAGGATCTCTAAACCTAGCCCTCAAAATAACCCTAACCCTAGGTCCAATCGGAACCCTAAGCGGATCTCTAACCCTAGCGCTCAACATATCACTAACCCTAGGTCCAATCGGAACCCTAAACGGATATCTAACCCTAGCCCTCAACATAACCCTAACCCTAGGTCCAATCGGAACCCTAAACAGATATCTAACCCTAGCCCTCAACATAACCCTAACCCTAGGTCCAATCAAAACACTCACTGGATCTCTAACCCTAGCCCTCAACATAACCCTAACCCTAGGTCCAATCAAAACACTCACTGGATCTCTAACCCTAGCCCTCAACATAACCCTAACCCTAGGTTCACTGGGAACCCTAACCGGATCTCTATCCCTAGCTCTCAACATAACCCTAACCCTAGGTCCAATCAGAACCCTAACCGGATCTCTAACCCTAGGCCTCAACATAACCCTAACCCTAGGTCCAATCGGAACCCTAACCGGATTTCTAACCCTAGCCTTCAACATAACCCTAACCCTAGGTCTAATCGGAACCCTAACCGGATCTGTATACCTAGCCCTCAACATAACCCTAACCCTAGGTCCAATCGGAACCCTAACCGGATCTGTATACCTAGCCCTCAACATAACCTTAACCCTAGGTCCAATCGTAACCCTAACGGGACCTCTAACCCTAGCCCTCAACATAACCCTAACCCTAGGTCCAATCGGAACCCGAACCGGATATCTAACACTAGCCCTCAATATAACCCTACCCCTAGGTCCAATCGGAACCCTAACCGGATCTCTAACCCTAGCTCTCAACATAACCCTAACCCTAGGTCCAATCGGAACCCGAACCGGATCTCTAACCCTAGCGCTCAACATAACCCTACCCCTAGGTCCAATCGGAACCCTAACCGGATCTCTAACCCTAGCTCTCAACATAACCCTAACCCTAGTTCCAATCGGAACCCTAACCGGATCTCTAACCATAGCCCTCAACATAACCCTAAACCGAGGTCCAATCGTAACCCTAACCGGATCTCTAACCCTAGCCCTCAACATAACCCTAAACATAGGTCCAATCGTAAGCATAACCGGATCTCTAACCCTAGCCCTCAACATAACAATAGCCTAGGTCCAATCGTAAGCATAACCGGATCTCTAACCGAAGCCCTCAACATAACCCTAACCCTAGGTCTAATCGTAACCCTAACCGGATCTCTAACCCAAGCCCTCAACATAACCCTAACCCTAGGTCCAATCGTAAGCATAACCGGATCTCTAACCCTAGCCCTCAACATAACCCTAACCCTAGGTCCAATCGTAACCCTAACCAGATCTCTAACCCAAGCCCTCAACATAACCCTAACCCTAGGTCCAATCGTAACCCTAACCGGATCTCTAACCCCAGCCCTCAACATAACCCTAACCCTAGGTCCAATCGTAACCCTAACCGGATCTCTAACCCTAGCCCTCAACATAACCCTAACCCTAGGTCCAATCGTAACCCTAACCGGATCTCTAATCCTAGCCCTCAACATAACAATACCCTAGGTCCAATCGTAAGCATAACCGGATCGCTAACCCTAGCCCTCAACATAACCCTAACCCTAGGTCCAATCGTAAGCATAACCGGATCTCTAACCCTAGCCCTCAACATAACCATAACCCTAGGTCCAATCGTAAGCATAACCGGATCTCTAACCCTAGCCCTCAACATAACCCTAACCCTAGGTCCAATCGTAAGCATAACCGGATCTCTAACCCTAGCCCTCAACATAACCCTAACCCTAGTTCCAATCGTAACCCTAACCGGATCTCTAACCCTAGCCCTCAACATAACCCTAAACCGAGGTCCAATCGTAACCCTAACCGGATCTCTAACCCTAGCCCTCAACATAACCCTAAACCTAGGTCCAATCGTAAGCATAACCGGATCTCTAACCCTAGCCCTCAACATAACAATAGCCTAGGTCCAATCGTAAGCAAAACCGGATCTCTAACCGAAGCCCTGAACATAACCCTAACCCTAGGTCCAATCGTAACCCTAACCGGATCTCTAACCCAAGCCCTCAACATAACCCTAACCCTAGGTCCAATCGTAAGCATAACCGGATCTCTAACCCTAGCCCTCAACCTAACCCTAACCCTAGGTCCAATCGTAACCCTAACCGGATCTCTAACCCAAGCCCTCAACATAACCCTAACCCTAGGTCCAATCGTAACCCTAACCGGATCTCTAACCCTAGCCCTCAACATAACCCTAACCCTAGGTCCAATCGTAACCCTAACCGAATCTCTAACCCTAGCCCTCAACATAACCCTAACCCTAGGTCCAATCGTAACCCTAACCGGATCTCTTACCCTAGCCCTCAACATAACCCTAACCCTAGGTCCAATCGTAACGCTAACCGGATCTCTAACCCTAGCCCTCAACATAACAATATCCTAGGTCCAATCGTAAGCATAACCGGACCTCTAACCCAAGCCCTCAACATAACCCTAATCCTAGGTCCAATCGTAACCCTAACCGTATCTCTAACCCAAGCCCTCAACATAACCCTAACCCTAGGTCCAATCATAAGCATAACCGGATCTCTAACCCTAGCCCTCAACATAACCCTAACCCTAGGTCCAATCGTAACCCTAACCGGATCTCTAACCCTAGCCCTCAACATAACAATACCCTAGGTCCAATCGTAAGCATAACCGGATCTCTAACGCAAGCCCTCAACATAACCCTAACCCTAGGTCCAATCGTAACCCTAACCGGATCTCTAACCCAAGCCCTCAATATAACCCTAACCCTAGGTCCAATCGTAAGCATAACCGGATCTCTAACCCTAGCCCTCAACATAACCCTAACCCTAGGTCCAATCGTAACCCTAACCGGATCGCTAACCCTAGCCCTCAACATAACCCAAACCCTAGGTCCAATCGTAAGCATAACCGGATCTCTAACCCTAGCCCTCAACATAACCCTAACCCTAGGTCCAATCGTAACCCTAACAGGATCTCTAAACCTAGCCCTCAACATAACCCTAACCCTAGGTCCAATCGTAACCCTAACCGGATCTCTAACCATAGCCCTCAACATAACCCTAACCCTAGGTCCAATCTTAACCCTAACCGGATCTCTAACCCTAGCCCTCAACATAACCCTAACCCTAGGTCCAATCGTAACCCTAACCGGATCTCTAACCCTAGCCCTCAACATAACCCTAACCCTAGGTCCAATCGTAACCCTAACCGGATCTCTAACCCTAGCCCTCAACATAACCCTAACCCTAGGTCCAATCGTAACCCTAACCGGATCTCTAACCCTAGCCCTCAACATAACCCTAACCCTAGGTCCAATCGTAACCCTAACCGGATCTCTAACCCTAGCCCTCAACATAACCCTAACCCTAGGTCCAATCGTAACCCTAACCGGATCTCTAACCCTAGCCCTCAACATAACCCTAACCCTAGGTCCAATCGCAACCCTAACCGGATCTCTAACCCTAGCCCTCAACATAACCCTAACCCTAGGTCAAATCGTAACCCTAACCGGATCTCTAACCCTAGCCCTCAACATAACCCTAACCCTAGGTCCAATCGAAACCCTAACCGGATCTCTAACCCTAGCCCTCAACATAACCCTAACCCTAGGTCTAATCGGAACATTAACCGGATCTCGAACCCTAGCCCTCAACTTATCACTAACCCTAGGTCCAATCGGAACCCTAACCGGATCTGTAAACCTAGCGCTCAACATATCGCTAACCCTAGTTGAAATCGGAATCCTAAACAGATATCTAACCTTAGCCCTCAACATAACCCTAACCTTAGGACCAATCGGAACCCTAACAGGATCTCTACCCCTCGCCCTCAACATAACCCTAACCCTAGGTCCAATCGGAACCCTAACCGGATCTCTAACCCTAGCCCTCAACATAACCCTAACCCTAGGTCCAATCAAAACCCTAACCGGATCTCTAACCCTAGCCCTCAACATAACCCTAACCCTAGGTCCAATCAAAAGCCTAACCGGATCTCTTACCCTAGCCCTCAACATAACCCTAACCCTAGGTCTAATCGGAACCCTAACCGGATCTCGAACCCTAGCGCTCAACATAACCTAACACTAGGTCCAATCGGAACCCTAACCGGATCTGTATACCTAGCCCACATCATAACCCTAACCCTAGGTCCAATCGGAACCCTAACTGGATCTCTAACCCTAGCCCTCAACATAACCCTAACCCTAGGTCCAATCGGAACCCTATCCGGATCTGTATACCTAGCCCTCGACATAACCCTAACCCTAGGTCCAATCGGAACCCTAACCGGATCTCTAAACCTAGCCCTCCACATAACCCTACCCTTAGGTCCAATCGGGACCCTAACCGGATCTCTAACCCTAACCCTCAACATATCACCAACCCTAGGTCCAATCGGAACCCTAAACGGATATCTAACCCTAGCCCTCAACATAACCCTAACCCTAGGTCCAATCGGAACCCTAGCAGGATCTCTACCCCAACCCTCAACATAACCCTAACCTTTGGTTCAATCGGAACCCTAACCGGATCTCTACCCCTGGCCCTCACCATAACGCTAACCCTAGGTCCAATCGGAACCCTAACCGGATCTCTACCCCTCGCCCTCAACATAACCCTAACCCTTGGTCCCTTCGGAACCCTAACCGGATATCAAAACCTAGCCCTCAACATAACCCTAACCCTAGGTCCAATCGGAACCCTAACCGGATCTCTAACCCTAGCTCTCAACCTAACCCTAACCCTAGGTCCAATCGGAACCCTAACCGGATCACTAAACCTAGCCCTCAACATAGCCCTAACCCTAGGTCCAATCGGAACCCTAACCGGATCTCTAACCCTAGCCCTCAACATAACCCTAACCCTAGGTCCAATAAAAACCCTAACCGGATCTCTAACTCTAGCCCTCAACATAACCCTAACCGTAGGGCAATCGGAATCCTAACCGGATCTCTAACCCTAGCCCTCAACATAACCCTAACCCTAGGTCTAATCGGAACCCTAACCGGATCTCGAACCCTAGCCCTCAACTTATCACTAACCCTAGGTCCAATCGGAACCCTAACCGGATCTGTAAACCTAGCGCTCAACATATCACTAACCCTAGTTGAAATCGGAACCCTAAACAGATATCTAACCTTAGCCCTCAACATAACCCTAACCTTAGGACCAATCGGAACCCTAACAGGATCTCTACCCCTCGCCCTCAACATAACCCTAACCCTAGGTCCAATCAAAACCCTAACCGGATCTCTAACCCTAGCCCTCAACATAACCCTAACCCTAGGTCCAATCGGAACCCTAACCGGATCTCTAACCCTAGCCCTCAACATAACCCTAACCCTAGGTCCAATCAAAACCCTAACCGGATCTCTAACCCTAGCCCTCAACATAACCCTAACCCTAGGTCCAATCAAAACCCTAACCGGATCTCTAACCCTAGCCCTCAACATAACCCTAACCCGAGGTCCAATCGGAACCCTAACCGTATCTCTAACCCTAGCCCTCAACATAACCCTAACCCTAGGTCCAATTAAAACCCTAAACGGATCTCTAACCCTAGCCCTCAACATAACCCTAACCCTAGGTCTAATCGGAACCCTAACCGGATCTCGAACCCTAGCGCTCAACATAACCTAACACTAGGTCCAATCGGAACCCTAACCGGATCTGTATACCTAGCCCACATCATAACCCTAACCCTAGGTTCAATCGGAACCCTAACTGGATCTCTAACCCTAGCCCTCGACATAACCCTAACCCTAGGTCCAATCGGAACCCTAACCGGATCTCTAACCCTAGCCCTCCACATAACCCTACCCTTAGGTCCAATCGGGACCCTAACCGTATCTCTAACCCTAACCCTCAACATATCACCAACCCTAGGTCCAATCGGAACCCTAAACGGATATCTAACCCTAGCCCTCAACATAACCCTAACCCTAGGTCCAATCGGAACCCTAGCAGGATCTCTACCCCAACCCTCAACATAACCCTAACCTTTGGTTCAATCGGAACCCTAACCGGATCTCTACCCCTGGCCCTCACCATAACGCTAACCCTAGGTCCAATCGGAACCCTAACCGGATCTCTACCTCTCGCCCTCAACATAACCCTAACCCTTGGTCCCTTCGGAACCCTAACCGGATATCAAAACCTAGCCCTCAACATAACCCTAACCCTAGGTCCAATCGGAACCCTAACCGGATCTCTAACCCTAGCTCTCAACATAACCCTAACCCTAGGTCCAATCGGAACCCTAACCGGATCACTAAACCTAGCCCTCAACATAGCCCTAACCCTAGGTCCAATCGGAACCCTAACCGGATCTCTAACCCAAGCCCTCAACATAACCCTAACCCTAGGTCCAATAAAAACCCTAACCGGATCTCTAACTCTAGCCCTCAACATAACCCTAACCGTAGGGCAATCGGAATCCTAACCGGATCTCTAACCCTAGCCCTCAACATAACCCTAACCCTAGGTCTAATCGGAACCCTAACCGGATCTCTAACCCTAGCTCTCAACATAACCCTAACCCTAGGTCCAATCGGAACCCTAACCGGATCACTAAACCTAGCCCTCAACATAGCCCTAACCCTAGGTCCAATCGGAACCCTAACCGGATCTCTAACCCAAGCCCTCAACATAACCCTAACCCTAGGTCCAATAAAAACCCTAACCGGATCTCTAACTCTAGCCCTCAACATAACCCTAACCGTAGGGCAATCGGAATCCTAACCGGATCTCTAACCCTAGCCCTCAACATAACCCTAACCCTAGGTCCAATAGGAACCCTAACCGGATCTCGAACCCTAGCCCTCAACTTATCACTAACCCTAGGTCCAATCGGAACCCTAACCGGATCTGTAAACCTAGCGCTCAACATATCACTAACCCTAGTTGAAATCGGAACCCTAAACAGATATCTAACCTTAGCCCTCAACATAACCCTAACCTTAGGACCAATCGGAACCCTAACAGGATCTCTACCCCTCGCCCTCAACATAACCCTAACCCTAGGTCCAATCAAAACCCTAACCGGATCTCTAACCCTAGCCCTCAACATAACCCTAACCCTAGGTCCAATCGGAACCCTAACCGGATCTCTAACCCTAGCCCTCAACATAACCCTAACCCTAGGTCCAATCAAAACCCTAACCGGATCTCTAACCATAGCCCTCAACATAACCCTAACCCTAGGTCCAATCAAAACCCTAACCGGATCTCTAACCCTAGCCCTCAACATAACCCTAACCCTAGGTCCAATCGGAACCCTAACCGGATCTGTATACCTAGCCCTCGACATAACCCTAACCCTAGGTCCAATCGGAACCCTAACCGGATCTCTAACTGTAGCCCTCCACATAACCCTAACCTTAGGTCCAATCGGGACCCTAACCGGATCTCTAACCCTAGCCCTCAACATATCACCAACCCTAGGTCCAATCGGAACCCTAAACGGATATCTAACCCTAGCCCTCAACATAACCCTAACCCTAGGTCCAATCGTAACCCTAACCGGATCTCTAACCCTAGCCCTCAACATAACCCTAACCCTAGGTCCAATCAAAAGCCTAACCGGATCTCTTACCCTAGCCCTCAACATAACCCTAACCCTAGGTCTAATCGGAACCCTAACCGGATCTCGAACCCTAGCGCTCAACATAACCTAACACTAGGTCCAATCGGAACCCTAACCGGATCTGTATACCTAGCCCACATCATAACCCTAACCCTAGGTCCAATCGGAACCCTAACTGGATCTCTAACCCTAGCCCTCAACATAACCCTAACCCTAGGTCCAATCGGAACCCTATCCGGATCTGTATACCTAGCCCTCGACATAACCCTAACCCTAGGTCCAATCGGAACCCTAACCGGATCTCTAACCCTAGCCCTCCACATAACCCTACCCTTAGGTCCAATCGGGACCCTAACCGGATCTCTAACCCTAACCCTCAACATATCACCAACCCTAGGTCCAATCGGAACCCTAAACGGATATCTAACCCTAGCCCTCAACATAACCCTAACCCTAGGTCCAATCGGAACCCTAGCAGGATCTCTACCCCAACCCTCAACATAACCCTAACCTTTGGTTCAATCGGAACCCTAACCGGATCTCTACCCCTGGCCCTCACCATAACGCTAACCCTAGGTCCAATCGGAACCCTAACCGGATCTCTACCCCTCGCCCTCAACATAACCCTAACCCTTGGTCCCTTCGGAACCCTAACCGGATATCAAAACCTAGCCCTCAACATAACCCTAACCCTAGGTCCAATCGGAACCCTAACCGGATCTCTAACCCTAGCTCTCAACATAACCCTAACCCTAGGTCCAATCGGAACCCTAACCGGATCACTAAACCTAGCCCTCAACATAGCCCTAACCCTAGGTCCAATCGGAACCCTAACCGGATCTCTAACCCTAGCCCTCAACATAACCCTAACCCTAGGTCCAATAAAAACCCTAACCGGATCTCTAACTCTAGCCCTCAACATAACCCTAACCGTAGGGCAATCGGAATCCTAACCGGATCTCTAACCCTAGCCCTCAACATAACCCTAACCCTAGGTCTAATCGGAACCCTAACCGGATCTCGAACCCTAGCCCTCAACTTATCACTAACCCTAGGTCCAATCGGAACCCTAACCGGATCTGTAAACCTAGCGCTCAACATATCACTAACCCTAGTTGAAATCGGAACCCTAAACAGATATCTAACCTTAGCCCTCAACATAACCCTAACCTTAGGACCAATCGGAACCCTAACAGGATCTCTACCCCTCGCCCTCAACATAACCCTAACCCTAGGTCCAATCAAAACCCTAACCGGATCTCTAACCCTAGCCCTCAACATAACCCTAACCCTAGGTCCAATCGGAACCCTAACCGGATCTCTAACCCTAGCCCTCAACATAACCCTAACCCTAGGTCCAATCAAAACCCTAACCGGATCTCTAACCCTAGCCCTCAACATAACCCTAACCCTAGGTCCAATCAAAACCCTAACCGGATCTCTAACCCTAGCCCTCAACATAACCCTAACCCGAGGTCCAATCGGAACCCTAACCGTATCTCTAACCCTAGCCCTCAACATAACCCTAACCCTAGGTCCAATTAAAACCCTAAACGGATCTCTAACCCTAGCCCTCAACATAACCCTAACCCTAGGTCTAATCCGAACCCTAACCGGATCTCGAACCCTAGCGCTCAACATAACCTAACACTAGGTCCAATCGGAACCCTAACCGGATCTGTATACCTAGCCCACATCATAACCCTAACCCTAGGTTCAATCGGAACCCTAACTGGATCTCTAACCCTAGCCCTCGACATAACCCTAACCCTAGGTCCAATCGGAACCCTAACCGGATCTCTAACCCTAGCCCTCCACATAACCCTACCCTTAGGTCCAATCGGGACCCTAACCGGATCTCTAACCCTAACCCTCAACATATCACCAACCCTAGGTCCAATCGGAACCCTAAACGGATATCTAACCCTAGCCCTCAACATAACCCTAACCCTAGGTCCAATCGGAACCCTAGCAGGATCTCTACCCCAACCCTCAACATAACCCTAACCTTTGGTTCAATCGGAACCCTAACCGGATCTCTACCCCTGGCCCTCACCATAACGCTAACCCTAGGTCCAATCGGAACCCTAACCGGATCTCTACCCCTCGCCCTCAACATAACCCTAACCCTTGGTCCCTTCGGAACCCTAACCGGATATCAAAACCTAGCCCTCAACATAACCCTAACCCTAGGTCCAATCGGAACCCTAACCGGATATCTAACCCTAGCTCTCAACATAACCCTAACCCTAGGTCCAATCGGAACCCTAACCGGATCACTAAACCTAGCCCTCAACATAGCCCTAACCCTAGGTCCAATCTGAACCCTAACCGGATCTCTAACCCAAGCCCTCAACATAACCCTAACCCTAGGTCCAATAAAAACCCTAACCGGATCTCTAACTCTAGCCCTCAACATAACCCTAACCGTAGGGCAATCGGAATCCTAACCGGATCTCTAACCCTAGCCCTCAACATAACCCTAACCCTAGGTCTAATCGGAACCCTAACCGGATCTCGAACCCTAGCCCTCAACTTATCACTAACCCTAGGTCCAATCGGAACCCTAACCGGATCTGTAAACCTAGCGCTCAACATATCACTAACCCTAGTTGAAATCGGAACCCTAAACAGATATCTAACCTTAGCCCTCAACATAACCCTAACCTTAGGACCAATCGGAACCCTAACAGGATCTCTACCCCTCGCCCTCAACATAACCCTAACCCTAGGTCCAATCAAAACCCTAACCGGATCTCTAACCCTAGCCCTCAACATAACCCTAACCCTAGGTCCAATCGGAACCCTAACCGGATCTCTAACCCTAGCCCTCAACATAACCCTAACCCTAGGTCCAATCAAAACCCTAACCGGATCTCTAACCATAGCCCTCAACATAACCCTAACCCTAGGTCCAATCAAAACCCTAACCGGATCTCTAACCCTAGCCCTCAACATAACCCTAACCCGAGGTCCAATCGGAACCCTAACCGTATCTCTAACCCTAGCCCTCAACATAACCCTAACCCTAGGTCCAATTAAAACCCTAACCGGATCTCTAACCCTAGCCCTCAACATAACCCTAACCCTAGGTCTAATCGGAACCCTAACCGGATCTCGAACCCTAGCGCTCAACATAACCTAACACTAGGTCCAATCGGAACCCTAACCGGATCTGTATACCTAGCCCACATCATAACCCTAACCCTAGGTTCAATCGGAACCCTAACTGGATCTCTAACCCTAGCCCTCAACATAACCCTAACCCTAGGTCCAATCGTAACCCTAACCGGATCTCTAACCCAAGCCCTCAACATAACCCTAACCCTAGGTCCAATCGTAACCCTAACCGGATCTCTAACCCTAGCCCTCAACATAACCCTAACCCTAGGTCCAATCGTAACCCTAACCGGATCTCTAACCCTAGCCCTCAACATAACCCTAACCCTAGGTCCAATCGTAACCCTAACCGTATCTCTAACCCAAGCCCTCAACATAACCCTAACCCTAGGTCCAATCGTAAGCATAACCGGATCTCTAACCCTAGCCCTCAACATAACCCTAACCCTAGGTCCAATCGTAACCCTAACCGGATCTCTAACCCTAGCCCTCAACATAACAATACCCTAGGTCCAATCGTAAGCATAACCGGATCTCTAACCCAAGCCCTCAACATAACCCTAACCCTAGGTCCAATCGTAACCCTAACCGGATCTCTAACCCAAGCCCTCAACATAACCCTAACCCTAGGTCCAATCGTAAGCATAACCGGAATTCTAACCCTAGCCCTCAACATAACCCTAACCCTAGTTCCAATCGTAACCCTAACCGGATCGCTAACCCTAGCCCTCAACATACCCCTAACCCTAGGTCCAATCGTAAGCATAACCGGATCTCTAACGCTGGCCCTCAACATACCCCTAACCCTAGGTCCAATCGTAACCCTAACCGGATCTCTAACCCAAGCCCTCAACATAACCCTAACCCTAGGTCCAATCGTAACCCTAACCGGATCTCTAACCCTAGCCCTCAACATAACCCTAACCCTAGGTCCAATCGTAACCCTAACCGGATCTCTAACCCTAGCCCTCAACATAACCCTAACCCTAGGTCCAATCGTAACCCTAACCGTATCTCTAACCCAAGCCCTCAACATAACCCTAACCCTAGGTCCAATCGTAAGCATAACCCGATCTCTAACCCTAGCCCTCAACATAACACTAACCCTAGGTCCAATCGTAACCCTAACCGGATCTCTAACCCTAGCCCTCAACATAACAATACCCTAGGTCCAATCGTAAGCATAACCGGATCTCTAACCCAAGCCCTCAACATAACCCAAACCCTAGGTCCAATCGTAACCCTAACCGGATCTCTAACCCAAGCCCTCAACATAACCCTAACCCTAGGTCCAATCGTAAGCATAACCGGATCTCTAACCCTAGCCCTCAACATAACCCTAACCCTAGGTCCAATCGTAACCCTAACCGGATCTCTAAACCTAGCCCTCAACATAACCCTAACCCTAGGTCCAATCGTAACCCTAACCGGATCTCTAACCATAGCCCTCAACATAACCCTAAACCGAGGTCCAATCGTAACCCTAACCGGATCTCTAACCCTAGCCCTCAACATAACCCTAAACCTAGGTCCAATCGTAAGCATAACCGGATCTCTAACCCTAGCCCTCAACATAACAATAGCCTAGGTCCAATCGTAAGCATAACCGGATCTCTAACCGAAGCCCTCAACATAACCCTAACCCTAGGTCCAATCGTAACCCTAACCGGATCTCTAACCCAAGCCCTCAACATAACCCTAACCCTAGGTCCAATCGTAAGCATAACCGGATCTCTAACCCTAGCCCTCAACATAACCCTAACCCTAGGTCCAATCGTAACCCTAACCGGATCTCTAACCCAAGCCCTCAACATAACCCTAACCCTAGGTCCAATCGTAACCCTAACCGGATCTCTAACCCCAGCCCTCAACATAACCCTAACCCTAGGTCCAATCGTAACCCTAACCGGATCTCTAACCCTAGCCCTCAACATAACCCTAACCCTAGGTCCAATCGTAACCCTAACCGGATCTCTAACCCTAGCCCTCAACATAACCCTAACCCTAGGTCCAATCGTAACCCTAACCGGATCTCTAACCCTAGCACTCAACAAAACAATACCCTAGGTCCAATCGTAAGCATAACCGGATCTCTAACCCAAGCCCTCAACATAACCCTAATCCTAGGTCCAATCGTAACCCTAACCGTATCTCTAACCCAAGCCCTCAACATAACCCTAACCCTAGGTCCAATCGTAAGCATAACCGAATCTCTAACCCTAGCCCTCAACATAACCCTAAACCTAGGTCCAATCGTAACCCTAACCGGATCTCTAACCCTAGCCCTCAACATAACAATACCCTAGGTCCAATCGTAAGCATAACCGGAACTCTAACCCAAGCCCTCAACATAACCCTAATCGTAGGTCCAATCGTAACCCTAACCGTATCTCTAACCCAAGCCCTCAACATAACCCTAACCCTAGGTCCAATCGTAAGCATAACCGGATCTCTAACCCTAGCCCTCAACATAACCCTAACCCTAGGTCCAATCGTAACCCTAACCGGATCTCTAACCCTAGCCCTCAAAATAACAATACCCTAGGTCCAATCGTAAGCATAACCGGATCTCTAACCCAAGCCCTCAACATAACCCTAACCCTAGGTCCAATCGTAACCCTAACCGGATCTCTAACCCTAGCCCTCAACATAACCCTAACCCTAGGTCCAATCGTAAGCATAACCGGATCTCTAAGCCTAGCCTTCAACATAACCCTAACCCTAGGTCCAATCGTAACCCTAACCGGATCTCTAACCCTAGCCCTCAACATAACCCTAACCCTAGGTCCAATCGTAACCCTAACCGGATCTCTAACCATAGCCTTCAACATAACCCTAAACCGAGGTCCAATCGTAACCCTAACCGGATCTCTAACCCTAGCCCTCAACATAACCCTAAACCTAGGTCCAATCGTAAGCATAACCGGATCTCTAACCCTAGCCCTCAACATAACAATAGCCTAGGTCCAATCGTAAGCATAACCGGATCTCTAACCGAAGCCCTCAACATAACCCTAACCCTAGGTCCAATCGTAACCCTAACCGGATCTCTAACCCAAGCCCTCAACATAACCCTAACCCTAGGTCCAATCGTAAGCATAACCGGACTTCTAACCCTAGCCCTCAACATAACCCTAACCCTAGGTCCAATCGTAACCCTAACCGGATCTCTAACCCAAGCCCTCAACATAACCCTAACCCTAGGTCCAATCGTAACCCTAACCGGATCTCTAACCCTAGCCCTCAACATAACCCTAACCCTAGGTCCAATCGTAACCCTAACCGGATCTCTAACCCTAGCCCTCAACATAACCCTAACCCTAGGTCCAATCGTAACCTTAACCGGATATCTAATCCTAGCCCTCAACATAACAATACCCTAGGTCCAATCGTAAGCATAACCGGATCTCTAACCCAAGCCCTCAACATAACCCTAACCCTAGGTCCAATCGTAACCCTAACCGGATCTCTAACCCAAGCCCTCAACATAACCCTAACCCTAGGTCCAATCGTAAGCATAACCGGATCTCTAACCCTAGCCCTCAACATAACCCTAACCCTAGGTCCAATCGTAACCCTAACCGGATCGCTAACTCTAGCCCTCAACATAACCCTAACCCTAGGTCCAATCGTAAGCATAACCGGATCTCTAACCCTAGCCCTCAACATAACCCTAACCCTAGGTCCAATCGTAACCCTAACCGGATCTCTAACCCTAGCCCTCAACATAACAATACCCTAGGACCAATCGTAAGCATAACCGGAACTCTAACCCAAGCCCTCAACATAACCCTAATCCTAGGTCCAATCGTAACCCTAACCGTATCTCTAACCCAAGCCCTCAACATAACCCTAACCCTAGGTCCAATCGTAAGCATAACCGGATCTCTAACCCTAGCCCTCAACATAACCCTAACCCTAGGTCCAATCGTAACCCTAACCGGATCTCTAACCCTAGCCCTCAAAATAACAATACCCTAGGTCCAATCGTAAGCATAACCGGATCTCTAACCCAAGCCCTCAACATAACCCTAACCCTAGGTCCAATCGTAACCCTAACCGGATCTCTAACCCTAGCCCTCAACATAACCCTAACCCTAGGTCCAATCGTAAGCATAACCGGATCTCTAAGCCTAGCCTTCAACATAACCCTAACCCTAGGTCCAATCGTAACCCTAACCGGATCTCTAACCCTAGCCCTCAACATAACCCTAACCCTAGGTCCAATCGTAACCCTAACCGGATCTCTAACCATAGCCTTCAACATAACCCTAAACCGAGGTCCAATCGTAACCCTAACCGGATCTCTAACCCTAGCCCTCAACATAACCCTAAAGCTAGGTCCAATCGTAAGCATAACCGGATCTCTAACCCTAGCCCTCAACATAACAATAGCCTAGGTCCAATCGTAAGCATAACCGGATCTCTAACCGAAGCCCTCAACATAACCCTAACCCTAGGTCCAATCGTAACCCTAACCGGATCTCTAACCCAAGCCCTCAACATAACCCTAACCCTAGGTCCAATCGTAAGCATAACCGGACCTCTAACCCTAGCCCTCAACATAACCCTAACCCTAGGTCCAATCGTAACCCTAACCGGATCTCTAACCCAAGCCCTCAACATAACCCTAACCCTAGGTCCAATCGTAACCCTAACCGGATCTCTAACCCCAGCCCTCAACATAACCCTAACCCTAGGTCCAATCGTAACCCTAACCGGATCTCTAACCCTAGCCCTCAACATAACCCTAACCCTAGGTCCAATCGTAACCCTAACCGGATCTCTAACCCTAGCCCTCAACATAACCCTAACCCTAGGTCCAATCGTAACCCTAACCGGATCTCTAATCCTAGCCCTCAACATAACAATACCCTAGGTCCAATCGTAAGCATAACCGGATCTCTAACCCAAGCCCTCAACATAACCCTAACCCTAGGTCCAATCGTAACCCTAACCGGATCTCTAACCCAAGCCCTCAACATAACCCTAACCCTAGGTCCAATCGTAAGCATAACCGGATCTCTAACCCTAGCCCTCAACATAACCCTAACCCTAGGTCCAATCGTAACCCTAACCGGATCGCTAACCCTAGCCCTCAACATAACCCTAACCCTAGGTCCAATCGTAAGCATAACCGGATCTCTAACCCTAGCCCTCAACATAACCCTAACCCTAGGTCCAATCGTAAGCATAACCGGATCTCTAACCCTAGCCCTCAACATAACCCTAACCCTAGGTCCAATCGTAAGCATAACCGGATCTCTAACCCTAGCCCTCAACATAACCCTAACCCTAGGTCCAATCGTAAGCATAACCGGATCTCTAACCCTAGCCTTCAACATAACCCTAACCCTAGGTCCAATCGTAACCCTAACCGGATCTCTAACCCTAGCCCTCAACATAACCCTAACCCTAGGTCCAATCGTAACCCTAAACGGATCTCTAACCCTAGCCCTCAACATAACCCTAAACCGAGGTCCAATCGTAACCCTAACCGGATCTCTAACCCTAGCCCTCAACATAACCCTAAACCTAGGTCCAATCGTAAGCATAACCGGATCTCTAACCCTAGCCCTCAACATAACAATAGCCTAGGTCCAATCGTAAGCATAACCGGATCTCTAACCGAAGCCCTGAACATAACCCTAACCCTTGGTCCAATCGTAACCCTAACCGGATCTGTAACCCAAGCCCTCAACATAACCCTAACCCTAGGTCCAATCGTAAGCATAACCGGATCTCTAACCCTAACCCTCAACCTAACCCTAACCCTAGGTCCAATCGTAACCGTAACCGGATCTCTAACCCAAGCCCTCAACATAACCCTAACCCTAGGTCCAATCGTAACCCTAACCGGATCTCTAACCCTAGCCCTCAACATAACCCTAACCCTAGGTCCAATCGTAACCCTAACCGGATCTCTAACCCTAGCCCTCAACATAACCCTAACCCTAGGTTCAATCGTAACCCTAACCGGATCTCTAACCCTAGCCCTCAACATAACCCTAACCCTAGGTCCAATCGTAACCTTAACCGGATCTCTAACCCTAGCCCTCAACATAACAATACCCTAGGTCCAATCGTAAGCATAACCGGATCTCTAACCCAAGCCCTCAACATAACCCTAATCCTAGGTCCAATCGTAACCCTAACCGTATCTCTAACCCAAGCCCTCAACATAACCCTAACCCTAGGTCCAATCGTAACCCTAACCGGATCTCTTACCCTAGCCCTCAACATAACCCTAACCCTAGGTCCAATCGTAACCCTAACCGGATCTCTAACCCTAGCCCTCAACATAACAATACCCTAGGTCCAATCGTAAGCATAACCGGATCTCTAACCCAAGCCCTCAACATAACCCTAATCCTAGGTCCAATCGTAACCCTAACCGTATCTCTAACCCAAGCCCTCAACATAACCCTAACCCTAGGTCCAATCGTAAGCATAACCGGATCTCTAACCCTAGCCCTCAACATAACCCTAACCCTAGGTCCACTCGTAAGCATAACCGGATCTCTAACCCTAGCCCTCAACATAACCCTAACCCTAGGTCCAATCGTAAGCATAACCGGATCTCTAACCCTAGCCTTCAACATAACCCTAACCCTAGGTCCAATAGTAACCCTAACCGGATCTCTAAACCTAGCCCTCAACATAACCCTAACCCTAGGTCCAATCGTAACCCTAACCGGATCTCTAACCCTAGCCCTCAACATAACCCTAAACCGAGGTCCAATCGTAACCCTAACCGGATCTCTAACCCTAGCCCTCAACATAACCCTAAACCTAGGTCCAATCGTAAGCATAACCGGATCTCTAACCCTAGCCCTCAACATAACAATAGCCTAGGTCCAATCGTAAGCATAACCGGATCTCTAACCCAAGCCCTCAACATAACCCTAACCCTAGGTCCAATCGTAACCCTAACCGGATCTCTAACCCAAGCCCTCAACATAACCCTAACCCTAGGTCCAATCGTAAGCATAACCGGATCTCTAACCCTAGCCCTCAACATAACCCTAACCCTAGGTCCAATCGTAACCCTAACCGGATCGCTAACCCTGGCCCTCAACATAACCCTAACCCTAGGTCCAATCGTAAGCATAACCGGATCTCTAACCCTAGCCCTCAACATAACCCTAACCCTAGGTCCAATCGTAAGAATAACCGGATCTCTAACCCTAGCCCTCAACATAACCCTAACCCTAGGTCCAATCGTAAGCATAACCGGATCTCTAACCCTAGCCTTCAACATAACCCTAACCCTAGGTCCAATCGTAACCCTAACCGGATCTCTAACCCTAGCCCTCAACATAACCCTAACCCTAGGTCCAATCGTAACCCAAACCGGATCTCTAACCCTAGCCCTCAACATAACCCTAAACCGAGGTCCAATCGTAACCCTAACCGGATCTCTAACCCTAGCCCTCAACATAACCCTAAACCTAGGTCCAATCGTAAGCATAACCGGATCTCTAACCCTAGCCCTCAACATAACAATAGCCTAGGTCCAATCGTAAGCATAACCGGATCTCTAACCGAAGCCCTGAACATAACCCTAACCCTTGGTCCAATCGTAACCCTAACCGGATCTGTAACCCAAGCCCTCAACATAACCCTAACCCTAGGTCCAATCGTAAGCATAACCGGATCTCTAACCCTAGCCCTCAACCTAACCCTAACCCTAGGTCCAATCGTAACCGTAACCGGATCTCTAACCCAAGCCCTCAACATAACCCTAACCCTAGGTCCAATCGTAACCCTAACCGGATCTCTAACCCTAGCCCTCAACATAACCCTAACCCTAGGTCCAATCGTAACCCTAACCGGATCTCTAACCCTAGCCCTCAACATAACCCTAACCCTAGGTTCAATCGTAACCCTAACCGGATCTCTAACCCTAGCCCTCAACATAACCCTAACCCTAGGTCCAATCGTAACCTTAACCGGATCTCTAACCCTAGCCCTCAACATAACAATACCCTAGGTCCAATCGTAAGCATAACCGGATCTCTAACCCAAGCCCTCAACATAACCCTAATCCTAGGTCCAATCGTAACCCTAACCGTATCTCTAACCCAAGCCCTCAACATAACCCTAACCCTAGGTCCAATCGTAAGCATAACCGGATCTCTAACCCTAGCCCTCAACATAACCCTAACCCTAGGTCCAATCGTAACCCTAACCGGATCTCTAACCCTAGTCCTCAACATAACAATACCCTAGGTCCAATCGTAAGCATAACCGGATCTCTAACGCAAGCCCTCAACATAACCCTAACCCTAGGTCCAATCGTAACCCTAACCGGATCTCTTACCCTAGCCCTCAACATAACCCTAACCCTAGGTCCAATCGTAACCCTAACCGGATCTCTAACCCTAGCCCTCAACATAACAATACCCTAGGTCTAATCGTAAGCATAACCGGATCTCTAACCCAAGCCCTCAACATAACCCTAATCCTAGGTCCAATCGTAACCCTAACCGTATCTCTAACCCAAGCCCTCAACATAACCCTAACCCTAGGTCCAATCGTAAGCATAACCGGATCTCTAACCCTAGCCCTCAACATAACCCTAACCCTAGGTCCAATCGTAAGCATAACCGGATCTCTAACCCTAGCCCTCAACATAACCCTAACCCTAGGTCCAATCGTAAGCATAACCGGATCTCTAACCCTAGCCTTCAACATAACCCTAACCCTAGGTCCAATAGTAACCCTAACCGGATCTCTAAACCTAGCCCTCAACATAACCCTAACCCTAGGTCCAATCGTAACCCTAACCGGATCTCTAACCCTAGCCCTCAACATAACCCTAAACCTAGGTCCAATCGTAAGCATAACCGGATCTCTAACCCTAGCCCTCAACATAACAATAGCCTAGGTCCAATCGTAAGCATAACCGGATCTCTAACCGAAGCCCTGAACATAACACTAACCCTAGGTCCAATCGTAACCCTAACCGGATCTCTAACCCAAGCCCTCAACATAACCCTAACCCTAGGTCCAATCGTAAGCATAACCGGATCTCTAACCCTAGCCCTCAACCTAACCCTAACCCTAGGTCCAATCGTAACCGTAACCGGATCTCTAACCCAAGCCCTCAACATAACCCTAACCCTAGGTCCAATCGTAACCCTAACCGGATCTCTAACCCTAGCCCTCAACATAACCCTAACCCTAGGTCCAATCGTAACCCTAACCGGATCTCTAACCCTAGCCCTCAACATAACCCTAACCCTAGGTCCAATCGTAACCCTAACCGGATCTCTAACCCTAGCCCTCAACATAACCCTAACCCTAGGTCCAATCGTAACCCTAACCGGATCTCTAACCCTAGCCCTCAACATAACAATACCCTAGGTCCAATCGTAAGCATAACCGGATCTCTAACCCAAGCCCTCAACATAACCTAATCCTAGGTCCAATCCTAACCCTAACCGTATCTCTAACCCAAGCCCTCAACATAACCCTAACCCTAGGCCCAATCGTAAGCATAACCGGATCTCTAACCCTAGCCCTCAACATAACCCTAACCCTAGGTCCAATCGTAACCCTAACCGGATCTCTAACCCTAGTCCTCAACATAACAATACCCTAGGTCCAATCGTAAGCATAACCGGATCTCTAACGCAAGCCCTCAACATAACCCTAACCCTAGGTCCAATCGTAACCCTAACCGGATCTCTAACCCAAGCCCTCAACATAACCCTAACCTTAGGTCCAATCGTAAGCATAACCGGATCTCTAACCCTAGCCCTCAACATAACCCTAACCCTAGGTCCAATCGTAACCCTAACCGGATCGCTAACCCTAGCCCTCAACATAACCCTAACCCTAGGTCCAATCGTAAGCATAACCGGATCTCTAACCCTAGCGCTCAACATAACCCTAACCCTAGGTCCAATCGTAACCCTAACAGGATCTCTAAACCTAGCCCACAACATAACCCTAACCCTAGGTCCAATCGTAACCCTAACCGGATCTCTAACCCTAGCCCTCAACATAACCCTAACCCTAGGTCCAATCGTAACCCTAACCGGATCTCTAACCCTAGCCCTCAACATAACCCTAACCCTAGGTCCAATCGTAACCCTAACCGGATCTCTAACCCTAGCCCTCAACATAACCCTAACCCTAGGTCCAATCGTAACCCTAACCGGATCTCTAACCCTAGCCCTCAACATAACCCTAACCCTAGGTCCAATCGTAACTCTAACCGGATCTCTAACCCTAGCCCTCAACATAACCCTAACCCTAGGTCCAATCGTAACCCTAACCGGATCTCTAACCCTAGCCCTCAACATAACCCTAACCCTAGGTCCAATCGTAACCCTAACCGGATCTCTATCCCTAGCCCTAAACATAACCCTAACCCTAGGTCCAATCGTAACCCTAACCGGATCTCTAACCCTAGCCCTCAACATAACCCTAACACTAGGTCCAATCGTAACCCTAACCGGATCTCTAACCCTAGCCCTCAACATAACCCTAACCCTAGGTCCAATCGAAACCCTAACCGAATCTCTAACCCTAGCCCTCAACATAACCCTAACCCTAGGTCCAATCGTAAGCATAACCGGATCTCTAACCCTAGCCGTCAACATAACCCTTACCCTAGGTCCAATCGTAAGCATAACCGGATCTCTAACCCTAGCCCTCAACATAACCCTAACCCTAGGTCCAATCGTAACCCTAACCGGATCTCTAACCCTAGCCCTCAACATAACCCTAACCCTAGGTCCAATCGTATCCCTAACCGGATCTCTAACCCTAGCCCTCAACATAACCCTAACCCTAGGTCCAATCGTAAGCATAACCAGATCTCTAACCCTAGCCTTCAACATAACCCTAACCCTAGGTCCAATAGTAACCCTAACCGGATCTCTAAACCTAGCCCTCAACATAACCCTAACCCTAGGTCCAATCCTAACCCTAACCGGATCTCTAACCCTAGCCCTCAACATAACCCTAAACCGAGGTCCAATCGTAACCCTAACCGGATCTCTAACCCTAGCCCTCAACATAACCCTAAACCTAGGTCCAATCGTAAGCATAACCGGATCTCTAACCCTAGCCCTCAACATAACAATAGCCTAGGTCCAATCGTAAGCATAACCGGATCTCTAACCGAAGCCCTGAACATAACACTAACCCTAGGTCCAATCGTAACCCTAACCGGATCTCTAACCCAAGCCCTAAACATAACCCTAACCCTAGGTCCAATCGTAAGCATAACCGGATCTCTAACCCTAGCCCTCAACCTAACCCTAACCCTAGGTCCAATCGTAACCGTAACCGGATCTCTAACCCAAGCCCTCAACATAACCCTAACCCTAGGTCCAATCGTAACCCTAACCGGATCTCTAACCCTAGCCCTCAACATAACCCTAACCCTAGGTCCAATCGTAACCCTAACCGGATCTCTAACCCTAGCCCTCAACATAACCCTAACCCTAGGTCCAATCGAAACCCTAACCTGATCTCTAAACCTAGCCCTCACCATAACCCTAACCCTAGGTCCAATCGAAACCCTAACCGGATCTCTAACCCTAGCCCTCAACATAACCCTAACCCTAGGTCCAATCGTAACCCTAACCGGATCTCTAACCCTAGCCCTCAACATAACCCTAACCCTAGGTCCAATCGAAACCCTAACCGGATCTCTAACCCTAGCCCTCAACATAACCCTAACCCTAGGTCCAATCGTAACCCTAACCGGATATCTAACCCTAGCCCTCAACATAACCCTAACCCTAGGTCCAATCGTAACCCTAACCGGATCTCTAACCCTAGCCCTCAACATAACCCTAACCCTAGGTCCAATCGTAACCCTAACCGAATCTCTAACCCTAGCCCTCAACATAACCCTAACCCTAGGTCCAATCGTAAGCATAACCGGATCTCTAACCCTAGCCGTCAACATAACCCTAACCCTAGGTCCAATCGTAAGCATAACCGGATCTCTAACCCTAGCCCTCAACATAACCCTAACCCTAGGTCCAATCGTAACCCTAACCGGATCTCTAACCCTAGCCCTCAACATAACCCTAACCCTAGGTCCAATCGTAACCCTAACCGGATCTCTAACCCTAGCCCTCAACATAACCCTAACCCTAGGTCCAATCGTAACCCTAACCGGATCTCTAACCCTAGCCCTCAACATAACCCTAACCCTAGGTCCAATCGTAACCCTAACCGGATCTCTAACCCTAGCCCTCAACATAACCCTAACCCTAGGTCCAATCGTAACCCTAACCGGATCTCAAACCCTAGCCCTCAACATAACCCTAAACCGAGGTCCAATCGTAACCCTAACCGGATCTCTAACCCTAGCCCTCAACATAACCCTAAACCTAGGTCCAATCGTAAGCATAACCGGATCTCTAACCCTAGCCCTCAACATAACAATAGCCTAGGTCCAATCGTAAGCATAAGCGGATCTCTAACCGAAGCCCTGAACAGAACCCTAACCCTAGGTCCAATCGTAACCATAACCGGATCTCTAACCCAAGCCCTCAACATGACCCTAACCCTAGGTCCAATCGTAAGCATAACCGGATCTCTAACCCTAGCCGTCAACATAACCCTAACCCTAGGTCCAATCGTAACCCTAACCGGATCTCTAACCCAAGACCTCAACATAACCCTAACCCTAGGTCCAATCGTAACCCTAACCGGATCTCTAACCCTAGCCCTCAACATAACCCTAACCCTATGTCCAATCGTAACCCTAACCGGATCTCTAACCCTAGCCCTCAACATAACCCTAACCCTAGGACCAATCGTAACCCTAACCGGATCTCTAACCCTAGCCCTCAACATAACCCTAACCCTAGGTCCAATCGTAACCCTAACCAGATCTCTAACCCTAGCCCTCAACATAACAATACCCTAGGTCCAATCTTAAGCATAACCGGAACTCTAACCCAAGCCCTCAACATAACCCTAATCCTTGGTCCAATCGTAACCCTAACCGTATCTCTAACCTAAGCCCTCAACATAACCCTAACCCTAGGTCCAATCGTAAGCATAACCGGATCTCTAACCCTAGCCCTCAACATAACCCTAACCCTAGGTCCAATCGTAACCCTAACCGGATCTCTAACCCTAGCCCTCAACATAACAATACCCTAGGTCCAATCGTAAGCATAACCGGATCTCTAACCCAAGCCCTCAACATAACCCTAACCCTAGGTCCAATCGTAACCCTAACCGGATCTCTAACCCAAGCCCTCAACATAACCCTAACCCTAGGTCCAATCGTAAGCATAACCGGATCTCTAATCCTAGCCCTCAACATAACCCTAACCCTAGGTCCAATCGTAACCCTAACCGGATCGCTAACCCTAGCCCTCAACATAACCCTAACCCTAGGTCCAATCGTAAGCATAACCGGATCTCTAACCCTAGCCCTCAACATAACCCTAACCCTAGGTCCAATCGTAACCCTAACAGGATCTCTAAACCTAGCCCTCAACATAACCCTAACCTTAGGTCCAATAGTAACCCTAACCGGATCTCTAACCCTAGCCCTCAACATAACCCCAACCCTAGGTCCAATCGTAAGCATAACCGGATCTCTAACCCTAGCCCTCAACATAAACCTAACCCTAGGTCCAATCGTAACCCTAACCGGATCTCTAACCCTAGCCCTCAACATAACCCTAACCCTAGGTCCAATCGTAAGCATAACCGGATCTCTACCCTAGCCTTCAACATAACCCTAACCCTAGGTCCAATCGTAACCCTAACCGGATCTCTAACCCTAGCCCTCAACATAACCCTAACCCTAGGTCCAATCGTAACCCTAACCGGATCTCTAACCCTAGCCCTCAACATAACCCTAAACCGAGGTCCAATCGTAACCCTAACCGGATCTCTAACCCTAGCCCTCAACATAACCCTAAACCTAGGTCCAATCGTAAGCATAACCGGATCTCTAACCCTAGCCCTCAACATAACAATAGCCTAGGTCCAATCGTAAGCATAACCGGATCTCTAACCGAAGCCCTCAACATAACCCTAACCCTAGGTCCAATCGTAACCCTAACCGGATCTCTAACCCAAGCCCTCAACATAACCCTAACCCTAGGTCCAATCGTAAGCATAACCGGATCTCTAAGCCTAGCCCTCAACATAACCCTAACCCTAGGTCCAATCGTAACCCTAACCGGAACTCTAACCCTAGCCCTCAACATAACCCTAACCCTAGGTCCAATCGTAACCCTAACCGGATCTCTAACCCTAGCCCTCAACATAACCCTAACCCTAGGTCCAATCGAAACCCTAACCGGATCTCTAACCCTAGCCCTCAACATAACCCTAACCCTAGGTCCAATCGTAACCCTAACCGGATCTCTAACCCTAGCCCTCCTCATAACCCTAACCCTAGGTCCAATCGTAACCCTAACCGGATCTCTAACCCTAGCCCTCAACATAAACCAAACCCTAGGTCCAATCGTAACCCTAACCGGATCTCTAACCCTAGCCCTCAACATAACCCTAACCCTAGGTCCAATCGTAACCCTAACCGGATCTCTAACCCTACCCCTCAACATAACCCTAACCCTAGGTCCAATCGTAAGCATAACCGGATCTCTAACCCTACCCCTCAACATAACCCTAACCCTAGGTCCAATCGTAAGCATAACCGGATCTCTAACCCTAGCCCTCAACATAACCCTAACCCTAGGTCCAATCGTAAGCATAACCGGATCTCTACCCTAGCCCTCAACATAACCCTAACCCTAGGTCCAATCGTAACCCTAACCGGATCTCTAACCCTAGCCCTCAACATAACCCTAACCCTAGCTCCATCGTAACCCTAACCGGATTTCTAACCCTAACTCTCAACATAACCCTAACCCTAGGTCCAATCGTAACCCTAACCGGATCTCTAACCCTAGCCCTCAACATAACCCTAACCCTAGGTCCAATCGTAACCCTAACCGGATCTCTAACCCTAGCCCTCAACATAACAATACCCTAGGTCCAATCGTAAGCATAACCGGATCTCTAACCCAAGCCCTCAACATAACCCTAATCCTAGGTCCAATCGTAACCCTAACCGTATCTCTAACCCAAGCCCTCAACATAACCCTAACCCTAGGTCCAATCGTAAGCATAACCGGATCTCTAACCCTAGCGCTCAACATAACCCTAACCCTAGGTCCAATCGTAACCCTAACAGGATCTCTAAACCTAGCCCTCAACATAACCCTAACCCTAGGTCCAATCGTAACCCTAACCGGATCTCTAACCCTAGCCCTCAACATAACCCTAACCCTAGGTCCAATCGTAACCCTAACCGGATCGCTAACGCTAGCCCTCAACATAACCCTAACCCTAGGTCCAATCGTAAGCATAACCGGATCTCTAACCCTAGCGCTCAACATAACCCTAACCCTAGGTCCAATCGTAACCCTAACAGGATCTCTAAACCTAGCCCTCAACATAACCCTAACCCTAGGTCCAATCGTAACCCTAACAGGATCTCTAACCCTAGCCCTCAACATAACCCTAACCCTAGGTCCAATCGTAACCCTAACCGGATCTCTAACCCTAGCCCTCAACATAACCCTAACCCTAGGTCCAATCGTAACCCTAACAGGATCTCTAACCCTAGCCCTCAACATAACCCTAACCCTAGGTCCAATCGTAACCCTAACCGGATCTCTAACCCTAGCCCTCAACATAACCCTAACCCTAGGTCCAATCGTAACCCTAACCGGATCTCTAACCCTAGCCCTCAACATAACCCTAACCCTAGGTCCAATCGTAACCCTAACCGGATCTCTAACCCTAGCCCTTAACATAACCCTAACCCTAGGTCCAATCGTAACCCTAACCGGATCTCTAACCCTAGCCCTCAACATAACCCTAACCCTAGGTCCAATCGTAACCCTAACCGGATCTCTAACCCTAGCCCTCAACATAACCCTAACCCTAGGTCCAATCGTAACCCTAACCGGATCTCTAACCCTAGCCCTCAACATAACCCTAACCCTAGGTCCAATCGTAACCCTAACCGGATCTCTAACCCAAGCCCTCCTCATAACCCTAACCCGAGGTCCAATCGTAACCCTAACCGGATCTCTAACCCTAGCCCTCAACATAACCCTAACCCTAGGTCCAATCGTAACCCTAACCGGATCTCTAACCCTAGCCCTCAACATAACCCTAACCCAAGTCCAATCGTAACCCTAACCGGATCTCTAACCCTAGCCCTCAACATAACCCTAACCCTAGGTCCAATCGTAAGCATAACCGGATCTCTAACCCTACCCCTCAAAATAACCCTAACCCTAGGTCCAATCGTAAGCATAACCGGATCTCTAACCCTAGCCCTCAACATAACCCTAACCCTAGGTCCAATCGTAACCCTAACCGGATCTCTAACCCTAGCCCTCAACATAACCCTAACCCTAGGTCCAATCGTAACCCTAACCGGATCTCTAACCCTAGCCCTCAACATAACCCTAACCCTAGGTCCAATCGTAACCCTAACCGGATCTCTAACCCTAGCCCTCAACATAACCCTAACCGTAGGTCCAATCGTAACCCTAACCGGAACTCTAACCCTAGCCCTCAACATAACCCTAACCCTAGGTCCAATCGAAACCCTAACCTGATCTCTAAACCTAGCCCTCAACATAACCCTAACCCTAGGTCCAATCGAAACCCTAACCGGATCTCTAACCCTAGCCCTCAACATAACCCTAACCCTAGGTCCAATCGTAACCCTAACCGGATCTCTAACCCTAGCCCTCAACATAACCCTAACCCTAGGTCCAATCGTAACCCTAACCGGATCTCTAACCCTAGCCCTCAACATAACCCTAACCCTAGGTCCAATCGTAACCCTAACCGGATCTCTAACCCTAGCCCTCAACATAACCCTAACCCTAGGTCCCATCGTAAGCATAACCGGATCTCTAACCCTAGCCGTCAACATAACCCTTACCCTAGGTCCAATCGTAAGCATAACCGGATCTCTAACCCTAGCCCTCAACATAACCCTAACCCTAGGTCCAATCGTAACCCTAACCGGATCTCTAACCCTAGCCCTCAACATAACCCTAACCCTAGGTCCAATCGTAACCCTAACCGGATCTCTAACCCTAGCCCTCAACATAACCCTAACCCTAGGTCCAATCGTAACCCTAACCGGATCTCTAACCCTAGCCCTCAACATAACCCTAACCCTAGGTCCAATCGTAACCCTAACCGGATCTCTAACCCTAGCCCTCAACATACCCTAAACCGAGGTCCAATCGTAACCCTAACCGGATCTCTAACCCTAGCCCTCAACATAACCCTAAACCTAGGTCCAATCGTAAGCATAACCGGATCTCTAACCCTAGCCCTCAACATAACAATAGCCTAGGTCCAATCGTAAGCATAACCGGATCTCTAACCGAAGCCCTGAACATAACCCTAACCCTAGGTCCAATCGTAACCATAACCGGATCTCTAACCCAAGCCCTCAACATAACCCTAACCCTAGGTCCAATCGTAAGCATAACCGGATATCTAACCCTAGCCCTCAACATAACCCTAACCCTAGGTCCAATCGTAACCCTAACCGGATCTCTAACCCAAGCCCTCAACATAACCCTAACCCTAGGTCCAATCGTAACCCTAACCGGATCTCTAACCCTAGCCCTCAACATAACCCTAACCCTAGGTCCAATCGTAACCCTAACCGGATCTCTAACCCTAGCCCTCAACATAACCCTAACCCTAGGACCAATCGTAACCCTAACCGGATCTCTAACCCTAGCCCTCAACATAACCCTAACCCTAGGTCCAATCGTAACCCTAACCGGATCTCTAACCCTAGCCCTCAACATAACAATACCCTAGGTCCAATCTTCAGCATAACCGGAACTCTAACCCAAGCCCTCAACATAACCCTAATCCTTGGTCCAATCGTAACCCTAACCGTATCTCTAACCTAAGCCCTCAACATAACCCTAACCCTAGGTCGAATCGTAAGCATAACCGGATCTCTAACCCTAGCCCTCAACATAACCCTAACCCTAGGTCCAATCGTAACCCTAACCGGATCTCTAACCCTAGCCCTCAACATAACAATACCCTAGGTCCAATCGTAAGCATAACCGGATCTCTAACCCAAGCCCTCAACATAACCCTAACCCTAGGTCCAATCGTAACCCTAACCGGATCTCTAACCCAAGCCCTCAACATAACCCTAACCCTAGGTCCAATCGTAACCCTAACCGGATCTCTAACACTAGCCCTCAACATAACCCTAACCCTAGGTCCAATCGTAACCCTAACCGGATCTCTAACACTAGCCCTCAACATAACCCTAACCCTAGGTACAATCGTAAGCATAACCGGATCTCTAACCCTAGCCCTCAACATAACCCTAACCCTAGGTCCAATCGTAACCCTAACCGTATCTCTAACCCAAGCCCTCGACATAACCCTAACCCTAGGTCCAATCGTAACCCTAACCGGATGTCCAACCCCAGCCCTCAACATAACCCTAACCCTAGGTCCAATCGTAACCCTAACCGGATCTCTAACCCTAGCCCTCAACATAACACTAACCCTAGGTCCAATCGTAACCCTAACCGGATCTCTAACCCTAGCCCTCAACATAACAATACCCTAGGTCCAATCGTAAGCATAACCGGATCTCTAACCCTAGCCCTCAACATAACCCTAATCCTAGGTCCAATCGTAACCCTAAGCGGATCTCTAACCCAAGCCCTCAACATAACCCTAACCCTAGGTCCAATCGTAAGCATAACCGGGTCTCTAACCCTAGCCCTCAACATAACCCTAACCCTAGGTCCAATCGTAACCCTAACCGGATCGCTAACCCTAGCCCTCAACATAACCCTAACCCTAGGTCCAATCGTAAGCATTACCGGATCTCTAACCCTAGCCCTCAACATAACCCTAACCCTAGGTCCAATCGTAACCCTAACCGGATCTCTAACCCTAGCCCTCAACATAACAATACCCTAGGTCCAATCGTAAGCATAACCGGATCTCTAACCCAAGCCCTCAACATAACCCTAATCCTAGGTCCAATCGTAACCCTAACCGTATCTCTAACCCAAGCCCTCAACATAACCCTAACCCTAGGTCCAATCGTAAGCATAACCGGATCTCTAACCCTAGCCCTCAACATAACCCTAACCCTAGGTCCAATCGTAACCTTAACCGGATCTCTAACCCCAGTCCTCAACATAACAATACCCTAGGTCCAATCGTAAGCATAACCGGATCTCTAACGCAAGCCCTTCAACATAACCCTAACCCTAGGTCCAATCGTAACCCTAACCGGATCTCTAACCCAAGCCCTCAACATAACCCTAACCCTAGGTCCAATCGTAAGCATAACCGGATCTCTAACCCTAGCCCTCAACATCACCCTAACCCTAGGTCCAATCGTAACCCTAACCGGATCGCTAACGCTAGCCCTCAACATAACCCTAACCCTAGGTCCAATCGTAAGCATAACCGGATCTCTAACCCTAGCGCTCAACATAACCCTAACCCTAGGTCCAATCGTAACCCTAACAGGATCTCTAAACCTAGCCCTCAACATAACCCTAACCCTAGGTCCAATCGTAACCCTAACCGGATCTCTAACCCTAGCCCTCAACATAACCCTAACCCTAGGTCCAATCGTAACCCTAACCGGATCTCTAACCCTAGCCCTCAACATAACCCTAACCCTAGGTCCAATCGTAACCCTAACCGGATCTCTAACCCTAGCCCTCAACATAACCCTAACCCTAGGTCCAATCGTAACCCTAACCGGATCTCTAACCCTAGCCCTCAACATAACCCTAACCCTAGGTCCAATCGTAACCCTAACCGGATTTCTAACCCTAGCCCTCAACATAACCCTAACCCTAGGTCCAATCGTAACCCTAACCGGATCTCTAACCCTAGCCCTCAACATAACCCTAACCCTAGGTCCAATCGTAACCCTAACCGGTCTCTAACCCTAGCCCTCAACATAACCCTAACCCTAGGTCCAATCGTAACCCTAACCGGATCTCTAACCCTAGCCCTCAACATAACCCTAACCCTAGGTCCAATCGTAACCCTAACCGGATCTCTAACCCTAGCCCTCAACATAACCCTAACCCTAGGTCCAATCGAAACCCTAACCGGATCTCTAACCCTAGCCCTCAACATAACCCTAACCCTAGGTCCAATCGTAACCCTAACCGGATCTCTAACCCTAGCCCTCCTCATAACCCTAACCCGAGGTCCAATCGTAACCCTAACCGGATCTCTAACCCTAGCCCTCAACATAACCCTAACCCTAGGTCCAATCGTAACCCTAACCGGATCTCTAACCCTAGCCCTCAACATAACTCTAACCCAAGTCCAATCGTAACCCTAACCGGATCTCTAACCCTAGCCCTCAACATAACCCTAACCCTAGGTCCAATCGTAAGCATAACCGGATCTCTAACCCTACCCCTCAAAATAACCCTAACCCTAGGTCCAATCGTAAGCATAACCGGATCTCTAACCCTAGCCCTCAACATAACCCTAACCCTAGGTCCAATCGTAACCCTAACCGGATCTCTAACCCGAGCCCTCAACATAACCCTAACCCTAGGTCCAATCGTAACCCTAACCGGATCTCTAACCCTAGCCCTCAACATAACCCTAACCCTAGGTCCAATCGTAACCCTAACCGGATCTCTAACCCTAGCCCTCAACATAACCCTAACCGTAGGTCCAATCGTAACCCTAACCGGATCTCTAACCCTAGCCCTCAACATAACCCTAACCCTAGGTCCAATCGAAACCCTAACCTGATCTCTAAACCTAGCCCTCAACATAACCCTAACCCTAGGTCCAATCGAAACCCTAACCGGATCTCTAACCCTAGCCCTCAACATAACCCTAACCCTAGGTCCAATCGTAACCCTAACCGGATCTCTAACCCTAGCCCTCAACATAACCCTAACCCTAGGTCCAATCGTAACCCTAACCGGATCTCTAACCCTAGCCCTCAACATAACCCTAACCCTAGGTCCAATCGTAACCCTAACCGGATCTCTAACCCTAGCCCTCAACATAACCCTAACCCTAGGTCCAATCGTAAGCATAACCGGATCTCTAACCCTCGCCCTCAACATAACCCTAACCCTAGGTCCAATCGTAACCCTAACCGGATCTCTAACCCTAGCCCTCAACATAACCCTAACCCTAGGTCCAATCGTAACCCTAACCGGATCTCTAACCCTAGCCCTCAACATAACCCTAACCCTAGGTCCAATCGTAACCCTAACCGGATCTCTAACCCTAGCCCTCAACATAACCCTAACCCTAGGTCCAATCGTAACCCTAACCGGATCTCTAACCCTAGCCCTCAACATAACCCTAAACCGAGGTCCAATCGTAACCCTAACCGGATCTCTAACCCTAGCCCTCAACATAACCCTAAACCTAGGTCCAATCGTAAGCATAACCGGATCTCTAACCCTAGCCGTCAACATAACAATAGCCTACGTCCAATTGTAAGCATAACCGGATCTCTAACCGAAGCCCTGAACATAACCCTAACCCTAGGTCCAATCGTAACCATAACCGGATCTCTAACCCAAGCCCTCAACATAACCCTAACCCTAGGTCCAATCGTAAGCATAACCGGATATCTAACCCTAGCCCTCAACATAACCCTAACCCTAGGTCCAATCGTAACCCTAACCGGATCTCTAACCCAAGCCCTCAACATAACCCTAACCCTAGGTCCAATCGTAACCCTAACCGGATCTCTAACCCTAGCCCTCAACATAACCCTAACCCTAGGTCCAATCGTAACCCTAACCGGATCTCTAACCCTAGCCCTCAACATAACCCTAACCCTAGGACCAATCGTAACCCTAACCGGATCTCTAACCCTAGCCCTCAACATAACCCTAACCCTAGGTCCAATCGTAACCCTAACCGGATCTCTAATCCTAGCCCTCAACATAACAATACCCTAGGTCCAATCTTAAGCATAACCGGAACTCTAACCCAAGCCCTCAACATAACCTTAATCCTTGGTCCAATCGTAACCCTAACCGTATCTCTAACCTAAGCCCTCAACATAACCCTAACCCTAGGTCCAATTGTAAGCATAACCGGAAATCTAACCCTAGCCCTCAACATAACCCTAACCCTAGGTCCAATCGTAACCCTAACCGGATCTCTAACCCTGGCCCTCAACATAACCCTAACCCTAGGTCCAATCGTAACCCTAACCGGATCTCTAACCCTAGCCCTCAACATAACCCTAACCCTAGGTCCAATCGTAACCCTAACCGGATCTCTAACCCTAGCCCTCAACATAACCCTAACCCTAGGTCCAATCGTAACCCTAACCGGATCTCTAACCCTAGCCCTCAACATAACCCTAACCCTAGGTCCAATCGAAACCCTAACCGGATCTCTAACCCTAGCCCTCAACATAACCCTAACCCTAGGTCCAATCGTAACCCTAACCGGATCTCTAACCCTAGCCCTCCTCATAACCCTAACCCGAGGTCCAATCGTAACCCTAACCGGATCTCTAACCCTAGCCCTCAACATAACCCTAACCCTAGGTCCAATCGTAACCCTAACCGGATCTCTAACCCTAGCCCTCAACATAACCCTAACCCAAGTCCAATCATAACCCTAACCGGATCTCTAACCCTAGCCCTCAACATAACCCTAACCCTAGGTCCAATCGTAAGCGTAACCGGATCTCTAACCCTACCCCTCAAAATAACCCTAACCCTAGGTCCAATCGTAAGCATAACCGGATCTCTAACCCTAGCCCTCAACATAACGCTAACCCTAGGTCCAATCGTAACCCTAACCGGATCTCTAACCCTAGCCCTCAACATAACCCTAACCCTAGGTCCAATCGTAACCCTAACCGGATCTCTAACCCTAGCCCTCAACATAACCCTAACCCTAGGTCCAATCGTAACCCTAACCGGATCTCTAACCCTAGCCCTCAACATAACCCTAACCGTAGGTCCAATCGTAACCCTAACCGGATCTCTAACCCTAGCCCTCAACATAACCCTAAACCGAGGTCCAATCGAAACCCTAACCTGATCTCTAAACCTAGCCCTCAACATAACCCTAACCCTAGGTCCAATCGAAACCCTAACCGGATCTCTAACCCTAGCCCTCAACATAACCCTAACCCTAGGTCCAATCGTAACCCTAACCGGATCTCTAACCCTAGCACTCAACATAACCCTAACCCTAGGTCCAATCGTAACCCTAACCGGATCTCTAACCCTAGCCCTCAACATAACCCTAACCCTAGGTCCAATCGTAACCCTAACCGGATCTCTAACCCTAGCCCTCAACATAACCCTAACCCTAGGTCCAATCGTAAGCATAACCGGATCTCTAACCCTAGCCGTCAACATAACCCTTACCCTAGGTCCAATCGTAAGCATAACCGGATCTCTAACCCTAGCCCTCAACATAACCCTAACCCTAGGTCCAATCGTAACCCTAACCGGATCTCTAACCCTAGCCCTCAACATAACCCTAACCCTAGGTCCAATCGTAACCCTAACCGGATCTCTAACCCTAGCCCTCAACATAACCCTAACCCTAGGTCCAATCGTAACCCTAACCGGATCTCTAACCCTAGCCCTCAACATAACCCTAACCCTAGGTCCAATCGTAACCCTAACCGGATCTCTAACCCTAGCCCTCAACATAACCCTAACCCTAGGTCCAATCGTAACCCTAACCGGATCTCTAACCCTAGCCCTCAACATAACCCTAAACCGAGGTCCAATCGTAACCCTAACCGGATCTCTAACCCTAGCCCTCAACATAACCCTAAACCTAGGTCCAATCGTAAGCATAACCGGATCTCTAACCCTAGCCCTCAACATAACAATAGCCTAGGTCCAATCGTAAGCATAACCGGATCTCTAACCGAAGCCCTGAACATAACCCTAACCCTAGGTCCAATCGTAACCATAACCGGATCTCTAACCCAAGCCCTCAACATAACCCTAACCCTAGGTCCAATCGTAACCCTAACCGGATCTCTAACCCTAGCCCTCAACATAACCCTAAACCGAGGTCCAATCGTAACCCTAACCGGGTCTCTAACCCTAGCCCTCAACATAACCCTAAACCTAGGTCCAATCGTAAGCATAACCGGATCTCTAACCCTAGCCCTCAACATAACAATAGCCTAGGTCCAATCGTAAGCATAACCGGATCTCTAACCGAAGCCCTGAACATAACCCTAACCCTAGGTCCAATCGTAACCCTAACCGGATCTCTAACCCAAGCCCTCAACATAACCCTAACCCTAGGTCCAATCGTAACCCTAACCGGATCTCTAACCCAAGCCCTCAACATAACCCTAACCCTAGGACCAATCGTAACCCTAACCGGATCTCTAACCCTAGCCCTCAACATAATCCTAACCCTAGGACCAATCGTAACCCTAACCGGATCTCTAACCCTAGCCCTCAACATAACCCTAACCCTAGGTCCAATCGTAACCCTAACCGGATCTCTAACCCTAGCCCTCAACATAACAATACCCTAGGTCCAATCTTAAGCATAACCGGAACTCTAACCCAAGCCCTCAACATAACCCTAATCCTTGGTCCAATCGTAACCCTAACCGTATCTCTAACCTAAGCCCTCAACATAACCATAACCCTAGGTCCAATCGTAAGCATAACCGGATCTCTAACCCTAGCCCTCAACATAACCCTAACCCTAGGTCCAATCGTAACCCTAACCGGATCTCTAAGCCTAGCCCTCAACATAACAATACCCTAAGTCCAATCGTAAGCATAACCGGATCTCTAACCCAAGCCCTCAACATAACCCTAACCCTAGGTCCAATCGTAACCCTAACCGGATCTCTAACCCAAGCCCTCAACATAACCCTAACCCTAGGTCCAATCGTAAGCATAACCGGATCTCTAACCCTAGCCCTCAACATAACCCTAACCTTAGGTCCAATCGTAACCCTAACCGGATCGCTAACCCTAGCCCTCAACATAACCCTAACCCTAGGTCCAATCGTAAGCATAACCGGATCTCTAACCCTAGCCCTCAACATAACCCTAACCCTAGGTACAATCGTAAGCATAACCGGATCTCTAACCCTAGCCCTCAACATAACCCTAACCCTAGGTCCAATCGTAACCCTAACCGGATCTCTAACCCAAGCCCTCAACATAACCCTAATCCTAGGTCCAATCGTAACCCTAACCGGATCTCTAAACCCCAGCCCTCAACATAACCCTAACCCTAGGTCCAATCGTAACCCTAACCGGATCTCTAACCCTAGCCCTCAACATAACACTAACCCTAGGTCCAATCGTAACCCTAACCGGATCTCTAACCCTAGCCCTCAACATAACAATACCCTAGGTCCAATCGTAAGCATAACCGGATCTCTAACCCAAGCCCTCAACATAACCCTAATCCTAGGTCCAATCGTAACCCTAACCGGATCTCTAACCCAAGCCCTCAACATAACCCTAACCCTAGGTCCAATCGTAAGCATAACCGGATCTCTAACCCTAGCCCTCAAAATAACCCTAACCCTAGGTCCAATCGTAACCCTAACCGGATCTCTAACCCAAGCCCTCAACATAACCCTAACCCTAGGTACAATCGTAACCCTCACCGGATCTCTAACCCTAGCCCTCAACATAACCCTAACACTAAGTCCAATCGTAACCCTAACCGAATCTCTAACCCTAGCCCTCAACATAACCCTAACCCTAGGTCCAATCGTAACCCTAACCGGATCTCTAAACCTAGCCCTCAACATAACCCTAACCCTAGGTCCAATCGTAACCCTAACCGGATCTCTAACCCTAGCCCTCAACATAACAATACCCTAGGTCCAATCGTAAGCATAACCGGATCTCTAACCCAAACCCTCAACATAACCCTAATCCTATGTCTAATCGTAACCCTAACCGGATCTCTAACCCTAGCCCTCAACATAACCCTAACCCTAGGTCCAATCGTAACCCTAACCGGATCTCTAACCCTAGCCCTCAACATAACCCTAACCCTAGGTCCAATCGTAACCCTAAACGGATCTCTAACCCTAGCCCTCAACATAACCCTAAACCTAGGTCCAATCGTAACCCTATCCGGATCTCTAACCCTAGCCCTCAACATAACAATACCCTAGGTCCAATCGTAAGCATAACCGGATCTCTAACCCAAACCCTCAACATAACCCTAATCCTATGTCTAATCGTAACCCTAACCGGATCTCTAACCCTAGCCCTCAACATAACCCTAACCCTAGGTCCAATCGTAACCCTAACCGGATCTCTAACCCTAGCCCTCAACATAACCCTAACCCTAGGTCCAATCGTAACCCTAACCGGATCTCTAACCCTAGCCCTCAACATAACCCTAACCCTAGGTCCAATCGAAACCCTAACCGGATCTCTAACCCTAGCCCTCAACATAACCCTAACCCTAGGTCCAATCGTAACCCTAACCGGATCTCTAACCCTAGCCCTCCTCATAACCCTAACCCGAGGTCCAATCGTAACCCTAACCGGATCTCTAACCCTAGCCCTCAACATAACCCTAACCCTAGGTCCAATCGTAACCCTAACCGGATCTCTAACCCTAGCCCTCAACATAACCCTAACCCAAGTCCAATCATAACCCTAACCGGATCTCTAACCCTAGCCCTCAACATAACCCTAACCCTAGGTCCAATCGTAAGCGTAACCGGATCTCTAACCCTACCCCTCAAAATAACCCTAACCCTAGGTCCAATCGTAAGCATAACCGGATCTCTAACCCTAGCCCTCAACATAACCCTAACCCTAGGTCCAATCGTAACCCTAACCGGATCTCTAACCCTAGCCCTCAACATAACCCTAACCCTAGGTCCAATCGTAACCCTAACCGGATCTCTAACCCTAGCCCTCAACATAACCCTAACCCTAGGTCCAATCGTAACCCTAACCGGATCTCTAACCCTAGCCCTCAACATAACCCTAACCGTAGGTCCAATCGTAACCCTAACCGGATCTCTAACCCTAGCCCTCAACATAACCCTAAACCGAGGTCCAATCGAAACCCTAACCTGATCTCTAAACCTAGCCCTCAACATAACCCTAACCCTAGGTCCAATCGAAACCCTAACCGGATCTCTAACCCTAGCCCTCAACATAACCCTAACCCTAGGTCCAATCGTAACCCTAACCGGATCTCTAACCCTAGCACTCAACATAACCCTAACCCTAGGTCCAATCGTAACCCTAACCGGATCTCTAACCCTAGCCCTCAACATAACCCTAACCCTAGGTCCAATCGTAACCCTAACCGGATCTCTAACCCTAGCCCTCAACATAACCCTAACCCTAGGTCCAATCGTAAGCATAACCGGATCTCTAACCCTAGCCGTCAACATAACCCTTACCCTAGGTCCAATCGTAAGCATAACCGGATCTCTAACCCTAGCCCTCAACATAACCCTAACCCTAGGTCCAATCGTAACCCTAACCGGATCTCTAACCCTAGCCCTTAACATAACCCTAACCCTAGGTCCAATCGTAACCCTAACCGGATCTCTAACCCTAGCCCTCAACATAACCCTAACCCTAGGTCCAATCGTAACCCTAACCGGATCTCTAACCCTAGCCCTCAACATAACCCTAACCCTAGGTCCAATCGTAACCCTAACCGGATCTCTAACCCTAGCCCTCAACATAACCCTAACCCTAGGTCCAATCGTAACCCTAACCGGATCTCTAACCCTAGCCCTCAACATAACCCTAAACCGAGGTCCAATCGTAACCCTAACCGGATCTCTAACCCTAGCCCTCAACATAACCCTAAACCTAGGTCCAATCGTAAGCATAACCGGATCTCTAACCCTAGCCCTCAACATAACAATAGCCTAGGTCCAATCGTAAGCATAACCGGATCTCTAACCGAAGCCCTGAACATAACCCTAACCCTAGGTCCAATCGTAACGATAACCGGATCTCTAACCCAAGCCCTCAACATAACCCTAACCCTAGGTCCAATCGTAACCCTAACCGGATCTCTAACCCTAGCCCTCAACATAACCCTAAACCGAGGTCCAATCGTAACCCTAACCGGATCTCTAACCCTAGCCCTCAACATAACCCTAAACCTAGGTCCAATCGTAAGCATAACCGGATCTCTAACCCTAGCCCTCAACATAACAATAGCCTAGGTCCAATCGTAAGCATAACCGGATCTCTAACCGAAGCCCTGAACATAACCCTAACCCTAGGTCCAATCGTAACCATAACCGGATCTCTAACCCTAGCCCTCAACATAACCCCAACCCTAGGTCCAATCGTAACCCTATCCGGATCTCTAACCCAAGCCCTCAACATAACCCTAACCCTAGGTCCAATCGTAACCCTAACCGGATCTCTAACCCAAGCCCTCAACATAACCCTAACCCTAGGACCAATCGTAACCCTAACCGGATCTCTAACCCTAGCCCTCAACATAATCCTAACCCTAGGACCAATCGTAACCCTAACCGGATCTCTAACCCTAGCCCTCAACATAACCCTAACCCTAGGTCCAATCGTAACCCTAACCGGATCTCTAACCCTAGCCCTCAACATAACAATACCCTAGGTCCAATCTTAAGCATAACCGGAACTCTAACCCAAGCCCTCAACATAACCCTAATCCTTGGTCCAATCGTAACCCTAACCGTATCTCTAACCTAAGCCCTCAACATAACCATAACCCTAGGTCCAATCGTAAGCATAACCGGATCTCTAACCCTAGCCCTCAACATAACCCTAACCCTAGGTCCAATCGTAACCCTAACCGGATCTCTAAGCCTAGCCCTCAACATAACAATACCCTAAGACCAATCGTAAGCATAACCGGATCTCTAACCCAAGCCCTCAACATAACCCTAACCCTAGGTCCAATCGTAACCCTAACCGGATCTCTAACCCAAGCCCTCCACATAACCCTAACCCTAGGTCCAATCGTAAGCATAACCGGATCTCTAACCCTAGCCCTCAACATAACCCTAACCTTAGGTCCAATCGTAACCCTAACCGGATCGCTAACCCTAGCCCTCAACATAACCCTAACCCTAGGTCCAATCGTAAGCATAACCGGATCTCTAACCCTAGCCCTCAACATAACCCTAACCCTAGGTACAATCGTAAGCATAACCGGATCTCTAACCCTAGCCCTCAACATAACCCTAACCCTAGGTCCAATCGTAACCCTAACCGGATCTCTAACCCCAGCCCTCAACATAACCCTAACCCTAGGTCCAATCGTAACCCTAACCGGATCTCTAACCCTAGCCCTCAACATAACACTAACCCTAGGTCCAATCGTAACCCTAACCGGATCTCTAACCCTAGCCCTCAACATAACAATACCCTAGGTCCAATCGTAAGCATAACCGGATCTCTAACCCAAGCCCTCAACATAACCCTAATCCTAGGTCCAATCGTAACCCTAACCGGATCTCTAACCCAAGCCCTCAACATAACCCTAACCCTAGGTCCAATCGTAAGCATAACCGGATCTCTAACCCTAGCCCTCAAAATAACCCTAACCCTAGGTCCAATCGTAACCCTAACCGGATCTCTAACCCAAGCCCTCAACATAACCCTAACCCTAGGTACAATCGTAACCCTCACCGGATCTCTAACCCTAGCCCTCAACATAACCCTAACACTAAGTCCAATCGTAACCCTAACCGAATCTCTAACCCTAGCCCTCAACATAACCCTAACCCTAGGTCCAATCGTAACCCTAACCGGATCTCTAACCCTAGCCCTCAACATAACCCTAACCCTAGGTCCAATCGTAACCCTATCCGGATCTCTAACCCTAGCCCTCAACATAACAATACCCTAGGTCCAATCGTAAGCATAACCGGATCTCTAACCCTAGCCGTCAACATAACCCTTACCCTAGGTCCAATCGTAAGCATAACCGGATCTCTAACCCTAGCCCTCAACATAACCCTAACCCTAGGTCCAATCGTAACCCTAACCGGATCTCTAACCCTAGCCCTTAACATAACCCTAACCCTAGGTCCAATCGTAACCCTAACCGGATCTCTAACCCTAGCCCTCAACATAACCCTAACCCTAGGTCCAATCGTAACCCTAACCGGATCTCTAACCCTAGCCCTCAACATAACCCTAACCCTAGGTCCAATCGTAACCCTAACCGGATCTCTAACCCTAGCCCTCAACATAACCCTAACCCTAGGTCCAATCGTAACCCTAACCGGATCTCTAACCCTAGCCCTCAACATAACCCTAAACCGAGGTCCAATCGTAACCCTAACCGGATCTCTAACCCTAGCCCTCAACATAACCCTAAACCTAGGTCCAATCGTAAGCATAACCGGATCTCTAACCCTAGCCCTCAACATAACAATAGCCTAGGTCCAATCGTAAGCATAACCGGATCTCTAACCGAAGCCCTGAACATAACCCTAACCCTAGGTCCAATCGTAACGATAACAGGATCTCTAACCCAAGCCCTCAACATAACCCTAACCCTAGGTCCAATCGTAACCCTAACCGGATCTCTAACCCTAGCCCTCAACATAACCCTAAACCGAGGTCCAATCGTAACCCTAACCGGATCTCTAACCCTAGCCCTCAACATAACCCTAAACCTAGGTCCAATCGTAAGCATAACCGGATCTCTAACCCTAGCCCTCAACATAACAATAGCCTAGGTCCAATCGTAAGCATAACCGGATCTCTAACCGAAGCCCTGAACATAACCCTAACCCTAGGTCCAATCGTAACCATAACCGGATCTCTAACCCTAGCCCTCAACATAACCCCAACCCTAGGTCCAATCGTAACCCTATCCGGATCTCTAACCCAAGCCCTCAACATAACCCTAACCCTAGGTCCAATCGTAACCCTAACCGGATCTCTAACCCAAGCCCTCAACATAACCCTAACCCTAGGACCAATCGTAACCCTAACCGGATCTCTAACCCTAGCCCTCAACATAATCCTAACCCTAGGACCAATCGTAACCCTAACCGGATCTCTAACCCTAGCCCTCAACATAACCCTAACCCTAGGTCCAATCGTAACCCTAACCGGATCTCTAACCCTAGCCCTCAACATAACAATACCCTAGGTCCAATCTTAAGCATAACCGGAACTCTAACCCAAGCCCTCAACATAACCCTAATCCTTGGTCCAATCGTAACCCTAACCGTATCTCTAACCTAAGCCCTCAACATAACCATAACCCTAGGTCCAATCGTAAGCATAACCGGATCTCTAACCCTAGCCCTCAACATAACCCTAACCCTAGGTCCAATCGTAACCCTAACCGGATCTCTAAGCCTAGCCCTCAACATAACAATACCCTAAGACCAATCGTAAGCATAACCGGATCTCTAACCCAAGCCCTCAACATAACCCTAACCCTAGGTCCAATCGTAACCCTAACCGGATCTCTAACCCAAGCCCTCCACATAACCCTAACCCTAGGTCCAATCGTAAGCATAACCGGATCTCTAACCCTAGCCCTCAACATAACCCTAACCTTAGGTCCAATCGTAACCCTAACCGGATCGCTAACCCTAGCCCTCAACATAACCCTAACCCTAGGTCCAATCGTAAGCATAACCGGATCTCTAACCCTAGCCCTCAACATAACCCTAACCCTAGGTACAATCGTAAGCATAACCGGATCTCTAACCCTAGCCCTCAACATAACCCTAACCCTAGGTCCAATCGTAACCCTAACCGGATCTCTAACCCCAGCCCTCAACATAACCCTAACCCTAGGTCCAATCGTAACCCTAACCGGATCTCTAACCCTAGCCCTCAACATAACACTAACCCTAGGTCCAATCGTAACCCTAACCGGATCTCTAACCCTAGCCCTCAACATAACAATACCCTAGGTCCAATCGTAAGCATAACCGGATCTCTAACCCAAGCCCTCAACATAACCCTAATCCTAGGTCCAATCGTAACCCTAACCGGATCTCTAACCCAAGCCCTCAACATAACCCTAACCCTAGGTCCAATCGTAAGCATAACCGGATCTCTAACCCTAGCCCTCAAAATAACCCTAACCCTAGGTCCAATCGTAACCCTAACCGGATCTCTAACCCAAGCCCTCAACATAACCCTAACCCTAGGTACAATCGTAACCCTCACCGGATCTCTAACCCTAGCCCTCAACATAACCCTAACACTAAGTCCAATCGTAACCCTAACCGAATCTCTAACCCTAGCCCTCAACATAACCCTAACCCTAGGTCCAATCGTAACCCTAACCGGATCTCTAACCCTAGCCCTCAACATAACCCTAACCCTAGGTCCAATCGTAACCCTATCCGGATCTCTAACCCTAGCCCTCAACATAACAATACCCTAGGTCCAATCGTAAGCATAACCGGATCTCTAACCCAAACCCTCAACATAACCCTAATCCTATGTCTAATCGTAACCCTAACCGGATCTCTAACCCTAGCCCTCAACATAACCCTAACCCTAGGTCCAATCGTAACCCTAACCGGATCTCTAACCCTAGCCCTCAACATAACCCTAACCCTAGGTCCAATCGTAACCCTAAACGGATCTCTAACCCTAGCCCTCAACATAACCCTAATCCTATGTCTAATCGTAACCCTAACCGGATCTCTAACCCTAGCCCTCAACATAACCCTAACCCTAGGTCCAATCGTAACCCTAACCGGATCTCTAACCCTAGCCCTCAACATAACCCTAACCCTAGGTCCAATCGTAACCCTAACCGGATCTCTAACCCTAGCCCTCAACATAACCCTAACCCTAGGTCCAATCGTAACCCTAACCGGATCTCTAACCCTAGCCCTCAACATAACCCTAACCCTAGGTCTAATCGTAACCCTAACCGGATCTCTAACCCTAGCCCTCAACATAACCCTAACCCTAGGTCCAATCGTAACCCTAACCGGATCTCTAACCCTAGCCCTCAACATAACCCTAACCCTAGGTCCAATCGTAACCCTAACCGGAACTCTAACCCTAGCCCTCAATATAACCCTAACCCTAGGTCCAATCGTAACCCTAACCGGAACTCTAACCCTAGCCCTCAACATAACCCTAACCCTAGGTCCAATCGTAACCCTAACCGGATCTCTAACCCTAGCCCTCAACATAACCCTAACCCTAGGTCCAATCGAAACCCTAACCGGATCTCTAACCCTAGCCCTCAACATAACCCTAACCCTAGGTCCAATCGTATCCCTAACCGGATCTCTAACCCTAGCCCTCCTCATAACCCTAACCCTAGGTCCAATCGTAACCCTAACCGGATCTCTAACCCTAGCCCTCAACATAACCCTAACCCTAGGTCCAATCGTAACCCTAACCGGATCTCTAACCCCAGCCCTCAACATAACCCTAACCCTAGGTCCAATCGTAACCCTAACCGGATCTCTAACCCTAGCCCTCAACATAACACTAACCCTAGGTCCAATCGTAACCCTAACCGGATCTCTAACCCTAGCCCTCAACATAACAATACCCTAGGTCCAATCGTAAGCATAACCGGATCTCTAACCCAAGCCCTCAACATAACCCTAATCCTAGGTCCAATCGTAACCCTAACCGGATCTCTAACCCAAGCCCTCAACATAACCCTAACCCTAGGTCCAATCGTAAGCATAACCGGATCTCTAACCCTAGCCCTCAAAATAACCCTAACCCTAGGTCCAATCGTAACCCTAACCGGATCTCTAACCCAAGCCCTCAACATAACCCTAACCCTAGGTACAATCGTAACCCTCACCGGATCTCTAACCCTAGCCCTCAACATAACCCTAACACTAAGTCCAATCGTAACCCTAACCGAATCTCTAACCCTAGCCCTCAACATAACCCTAACCCTAGGTCCAATCGTAACCCTAACCGGATCTCTAACCCTAGCCCTCAACATAACCCTAACCCTAGGTCCAATCGTAACCCTATCCGGATCTCTAACCCTAGCCCTCAACATAACAATACCCTAGGTCCAATCGTAAGCATAACCGGATCTCTAACCCAAACCCTCAACATAACCCTAATCCTATGTCTAATCGTAACCCTAACCGGATCTCTAACCCTAGCCCTCAACATAACCCTAACCCTAGGTCCAATCGTAACCCTAACCGGATCTCTAACCCTAGCCCTCAACATAACCCTAACCCTAGGTCCAATCGTAACCCTAAACGGATCTCTAACCCTAGCCCTCAACATAACCCTAATCCTATGTCTAATCGTAACCCTAACCGGATCTCTAACCCTAGCCCTCAACATAACCCTAACCCTAGGTCCAATCGTAACCCTAACCGGATCTCTAACCCTAGCCCTCAACATAACCCTAACCCTAGGTCCAATCGTAACCCTAACCGGATCTCTAACCCTAGCCCTCAACATAACCCTAACCCTAGGTCCAATCGTAACCCTAACCGGATCTCTAACCCTAGCCCTCAACATAACCCTAACCCTAGGTCTAATCGTAACCCTAACCGGATCTCTAACCCTAGCCCTCAACATAACCCTAACCCTAGGTCCAATCGTAACCCTAACCGGATCTCTAACCCTAGCCCTCAACATAACCCTAACCCTAGGTCCAATCGTAACCCTAACCGGAACTCTAACCCTAGCCCTCAATATAACCCTAACCCTAGGTCCAATCGTAACCCTAACCGGAACTCTAACCCTAGCCCTCAACATAACCCTAACCCTAGGTCCAATCGTAACCCTAACCGGATCTCTAACCCTAGCCCTCAACATAACCCTAACCCTAGGTCCAATCGAAACCCTAACCGGATCTCTAACCCTAGCCCTCAACATAACCCTAACCCTAGGTCCAATCGTATCCCTAACCGGATCTCTAACCCTAGCCCTCCTCATAACCCTAACCCTAGGTCCAATCGTAACCCTAACCGGATCTCTAACCCTAGCCCTCAACATAACCCTAACCCTAGGTCCAATCGTAACCCTAACCGGATCTCTAACCCTAGCCCTCAACATAACCCTAACCCTAGGTCCAATCGTAACCCTAACCGGATCTCTAACACTAGCCCTCAACATAACCCTAACCCTAGGTCCAATCGTAAGCATAACCGGATCTCTAACCCTAGCCCTGAACATAACCCTAACCCTAGGTCCAATCGTAACCCTAACCGGATCTCTAACCCTAGCCCTCAACATAACCCTAACCCTAGGTCCAATCGTAACCCTAACCGGTTCTCTAACCCTAGCCCTCAACATAACCCTAACCCTAGGTCCAATCGTAACCCTAACCTGATCTCTAACCCTAGCCCTCAACATAACCCTAACCCTAGGTCCAATCGTAACCCTAACCGGATCTCTAACCCTAGCCCTCAACATAACCCTAACCCTAGGTACAATCGTAACCCTAACCGGATCTCTAACCCTAGCCCTCAACATAACCCTAACCCTAGGTCCAATCGTAACCCTAACCGGATCTCTAATCCTAGCCCTCAACATAACAATACCCTAGGTCCAATCGTAAGCATAACCGGATATCTAACCCAAACCCTCAACATAACCCTAACCCTAGGTCCAATCGTAACCCTAACCGGATCTCTAACCCTAGCCCTCAACATAACCCTAACCCTAGGTCCAATCGTAACCCTAACCGGATCTCTAACCCTAGCCCTCAACATAACCCTAACCCTAGGTCCAATCGTAACCCTAACCGGATCTCTAACCCTAGCCCTCAACATAACCCTAACCCTAGGTCCACTCGAAACCCTAACCGGATCTCTAACCCTAGCCCTCAACATAACCCTAACCCTAGGTCCAATCGTATCCCTAACCGGAACTCTAACCCTAGCCCTCCTCATAACCCTAACCCTAGGTCCAATCGTAACCCTAACCGGATCTCTAACCCTAGCCATCAACATAACCCTAACCCTAGGTCCAATCGTAACCCTAACCGGATCTCTAACCCTAGCCCTCAACATAACCCTAACCCTAGGTCCAATCGTAACCCTAACCGGATCTCTAACCCTAGCCCTCAACATAACCCTAACCCTATGTCTAATCGTAACCCTAACCGGATCTCTAACCCTAGCCCTCAACATAACCCTAACCCTAGGTCCAATCGTAACCCTAACCGGATCTCTAACCCTAGCCCTCAACATAACCCTAACCCTAGGTCTAATCGTAACCCTAACCGGATCTCTAACCCTAGCCCTCAACATAACCCTAACCCTAGGTCCAATCGTAACCCTAACCGGATCTCTAACCCTAGCCCTCAACATAACCCTAACCCTAGGTCCAATCGTAACCCTAACCGGAACTCTAACCCTAGCCCTCAATATAACCCTAACCCTAGGTCCAATCGTAACCCTAACCGGAACTCTAACCCTAGCCCTCAACATAACCCTAAACCTAGGTCCAATCGTAACCCTAACCGGATCTCTAACCCTAGCCCTCAACATAACCCTAACCCTAGGTCTAATCGAAACCCTAACCGGATCTCTAACCCTAGCCCTCAACATAACCCTAACCCTAGGTCCAATCGTATCCCTAACCGGATCTCTAACCCTAGCCCTCCTCATAACCCTAACCCTAGGTCCAATCGTAACCCTAACCGGATCTCTAACCCTAGCCCTCAACATAACCCTAACCCTAGGTCCAATCGTAACCCTAACCGGATCTCTAACCCTAGCCCTCAACATAACCCTAACCCTAGGTCCAATCGAAACCCTAACCAGATCTCTAACCCTAGCCCTCAACATAACCCTAACCCTAGGTCCAATCGTATCCCTAACCGGATCTCTAACCCTAGCCCTCCTCATAACCCTAACCCTAGGTCCAATCGTAACCCTAACCGGATCTCTAACCCTAGCCCTCAACATAACCCTAACCCTAGGTCCAATCGTAACCCTAACCGGATCTCTAACCCTAGCCCTCAACATAACCCTAACCCTAGGTCCAATCGTAACCCTAACCGGATCTCTAACACTAGCCCTCAACATAACCCTAACCCTAGGTCCAATTGTAAGCATAACCGGATCTCTAACCCTAGCCCTCAACATAACCCTAACCCTAGGTCCAATCGTAACCCTAACCGGATCTCTAACCCTAGCCCTCAACATAACCCTAACCCTAGGTCCAATCGTAACCCTAACCGGTTCTCTAACCCTAGCCCTCAACATAACCCTAACCCTAGGTCCAATCGTAACCCTAACCTGATCTCTAACCCTAGCCCTCAACATAACCCTAACCCTAGGTCCAATCGTAACCCTAACCGGATCTCTAACCCTAGCCCTCAACATAACCCTAACCCTAGGTACAATCGTAACCCTAACCGGATCTCTAACCCTAGCCCTCAACATAACCCTAACCCTAGGTCCAATCGTAACCCTAACCGGAACTCTAACCCTAGCCCTCAACATAACCCTAACCCTAGGTCCAATCGTAACCCTAACCGGATCTCTAATCCTAGCCCTCAACATAACAATACCCTAGGTCCAATCGTAAGCATAACCGGATATCTAACCCAAACCCTCAACATAACACTAACCCTAGGTCCAATCGTAAGCATAACCGGATCTCTAACCCTAGCCCTCAACATAACCCTAACCCTAGGTCCAATCGTAACCCTAACCGGATCTCTAACCCTAGCCCTCAACATAACCCTAACCCTAGGTCCAATCGTAACCCTAACCGGATCTCTAACCCTAGCCCTCAACATAACCCTAACCCTAGGTCCAATTGTAACCCTAACCGGATCTCTAACCCTAGCCCTCAACATAACCCTAACCCTAGGTCCAATTGTAACCTTAACCGGATCTCTAACCCTAGCCTTCAACATAACCCTAACCCTAGGTCCAATCGTAAGCATAACCGGATCTCTAACCCAAGCCCTCAACATAACCCTAACCCTAGGTCCAATCGTAACCCTAACCGGATCTCTAACCCTAGCCCTCAACATAACCCTAACCCTAGGTCCAATCGTAACCCTAACCGGATCTCTAAACCTAGCCCTCAACATAACCCTAACCCTAGGTCCAATCGTAACCCTAACCGGATCTCTAACCCTAGCCCTCAACATAACCCTAACCCTAGGTCCAATCGTAACCCTCACGGGATCTCTAACCCTAGCCCTCAACATAACCCTAACCCTAGGTCCAATCGTAACCCTAACCGGATCTCTAACCCTAGCCCTCAACATAACCCTAACCCTAGGTCCAATCGTAACCCTAACCGGATCTCTAACCCTAGCCCTCAACAAAACCCTAACCCTAGATCCAATCGTAACCCTAACCGGAACTCTAACCCTAGCCCTCAACATAACCCTAACCCTAGGTCCAATCGTAACCCTAACCGGATCTCTAACCCTAGCCCTCAACATAACCCTAACCCTAGGTCCAATCGTAAGCATAACCGGATGTCTAACCCTAGCCCTCAACATAACCCTAACCCTAGGTCCAATTGTAAGCATAACCGGATCTCTAACCCTAGCCCTCAACATAACCCTAACCCTAGGTCCAATCGTAACCCTAACCGGATCTCTAACCCTAGCCCTCAACATAACCCTAACCCTAGGTCCAATCGTAACCCTAACCGGATCTCTAACCCTAGCCCTCAACATAACCCTAACCCTAGGTTCAATTGTAAGCATAACCGGATCTCTAACCCTAGCCCTCAACATAACCCTAACCCTAGGTCCAATCGTAACCCTAACCGGATCTTTAACCCTAGCCCTCAACATAACCCTAACCCTAGGTCCAATCGTAACCCTAACCGGATCTCTAACCCTAGCCCTCAACATAACCCTAACCCTAGGTCCAATCGTAACCCTAACCGGATCTCTAACCCTAGCCCTCAACATAACCCTAACCCTAGGTCCAATCGTAACCCTAACCGGATCTCTAACCCTAGCCCTCAACATAACACTAACCCTAGGTCCAATCGTAACCCTAACCGGATCTCTAACCCTAGCCCTCAACATAACAATACCCTAGGTCCAATCGTAAGCAAAACCGGATCTCTAACCCAAGCCCTCAACATAACCCTAATCCTAGGTCCAATCGTAACCCTAACCGTATCTCTAACCCAAGCCCTCAACATAACCCTAACCCTAGGTCCAATCGTAAGCATAACCGGATCTCTAACCCTAGCCCTCAACATAACACTAACCCTAGGTCCAATCGTAACCCTAACCGGATCTCTAATCCTAGCCCTCAACATAACAATAGCCTAGGTCCAATCGTAAGCATAACCGGATATCTAACCCAAGCCCTCAACATAACCCTAACCCTAGCTCCAATCGTAACCCTAACCGGATCTCTAACCCTAGCCCTCAACATAACCCTAACCCTATGTCCAATCGTAACCCTAACCGGAACTCTAACCCTAGCCCTCAACATAACCCTAACCCTAGGTCCAATCGTATCCCTAACCGGATCTCTAACCCTAGCCCTCCTCATAACCCTAACCCTAGGTCCAATCGTAACCCTAACCAGATCTCTAACCCTAGCCCTCAACATAACCCTAACCCTAGGTCCAATCGTAACCCTAACCGGATCTCTAACCCTAGCCCTCAACATAACCCTAACCCTAGGTCCAATCGTAACCCTAACCGGATCTCTAACCCTAGCCCTCAAGATAACCCTAACCCTAGGTCCAATCGAAACCCTAACCGGATCTCTAACCCTAGCCCTCAACATAACCCTAACCCTAGGTCCAATCGTATCCCTAACCGGATCTCTAACCCTAGCCCTCCTCATAACCCTAACCCTAGGTCCAATCGTAACCCTAACCGGATCTCTAACCCTAGCCCTCAACATAACCCTAACCCTAGGTCCAATCGTAACCCTAACCGGATCTCTAACCCTAGCTCTCAACATAACCCTAACCCTAGGTCCAATCGTAACCCTAACCCAATCTCTAACCCTAGCCCTCAACATAACCCTAACCCTAGGTCCAATCGTAAGCATAACCGGATCTCTAACCCTAGCCCTCAACATAACCCTAACCCTAGGTCCAATCGTAACCCTAACCGGATCTCTAACCCTAGCCCTCAACATAACCCTAACCCTAGGTCCAATCGTAACCCTAACCGGATCTCTAACCCTAGCCCTCAACATAACCCTAACCCTAGGTCCAATCGTAACCCTAACCGGATCTCTAACCCTAGCCCTCAACATAACCCTAACCCTAGGTCCAATCGTAACCCTAACCCAATCTCTAACCCTAGCCCTCAACATAACCCTAACCCTAGGTCCAATCGTAAGCATAACCGGATCTCTAACCCTAGCCCTCAACATAACCCTAACCCTAGGTCCAATCGTAACCCTAACCGGATCTCTAACCCTAGCCCTCAACATAACCCTAACCCTAGGTCCAATCGTAACCCTAACCGGATCTCTAACCCTAGCCCTCAACATAACCCTAACCCTAGGTCCCATTGTAAGCATAACCGGATCTCTAACCCTAGCCCTCAACATAACCCTAACCCTAGGTCCAATCGTAACCCTAACCGCATCTCTAACCCTAGCCGTCAACATAACCCTAACCCTAGGTCCAATCGTAACCCTAACCGGTTCTCTAACCCTAGCCCTCAACATAACCCTAACACTAGGTCCAATCGTAACCCTAACCTGATCTCTAACCCTAGCCCTCAACATAACCCTAACCCTAGGTCCAATCGTAACCCTAACCGGATCTCTAACCCTAGCCCTCAACATAACCCTAACCCTAGGTCCAATCGTAACCCTAACCGGATCTCTAACCCTAGCCCTCAACATAACCCTAACCCTAGGTCCAATCGTAACCCTAACCGGATCTCTAACCCTAGCCCTCAACATAACACTAACCTAGGTCCAATCGTAACCCTAACCGGATCTCTAACCTTAGCCCTCAACATAACAATACCCTAGGTCCAATCGTAAGCATAACCGGATCTCTAACCCAAGCCCTCAACATAACCCTAATCCTAGGTCCAATCGTAACCCTAACCGTATCTCTAACCCAAGCCCTCAACATAACCCTAATCCTAGGTCCAATCGTAACCCTAACCGTATCTCTAACCCAAGCCCTCAACATAACCCTAACCCTAGGTCCAATCGTAACCCTAACCGGATCTCTAATCCTAGCCCTCAACATAACAATACCCTAGGTCCAATCGTAAGCATAACCGGATATCTAACCCAAGCCCTCAACATAACCCTAACCCTAGGTCCAATCGTAACCCTAACCGGATCTGTAACCCAAGCCCTCAACATAACCCTAACCCTAGGTCCAATCGTAAGCACAACCGGATCTCTAACCCTAGCCCTCAACATAACCCTAACCCTAGGTCCAATCGTAACCCTAACCGGATCGCTAACCCTAGCCCTCAACATAACCCTAACCCTAGGTCCAATCGTAAGCATAACCGGATCTCTAACCCTAGCCCTCAACATAACCCTAACCCTAGGTCCAATCGTAAGCATAACCGGATCTCTAACCCTAGCCCTCAACATAACCCTAAGCCTAGGTCCAATCGTAAGCATAACCGGATCTCTAACCCTAGCCCTCAACATAACCCTAACCCTAGGTCCAATCGTAAGCATAAGCGGATCTCTAACCCTAGCCTTCAACATAACCCTAACCCTCGGTCCAATCGTAACCCTAACCGGATCTCTAACCCTAGCCCTCAACATAACCCTAACCCTAGGTCCAATCGTAACCCTAACAGGATCTCTAACCCTAGCCCTCAACATAACCCTTACCCTAGGTCCAATCGTAACCCTAACCGGATCTCTAACCCTAGCCCTCAACATAACCCTAAACCGAGGTCCAATCGTAACCCTAACCGGATCTCTAACCCTAGCCCTCAACATAACCCTAAACCTAGGTCCAATCGTAAGTATAACCGGATCTCTAACCCTAGTCCTCAACATAACAATAGCCTAGGTCCAATCGTAAGCATAACCGGATCTCTAACCCAAGCCCTCAACATAACCCTAATCCTATGTCCAATCGTAACCCTAACCGTATCTCTAACCCAAGCCCTCAACATAACCCTAACCCTAGGTCCAATCGTAACCCTAACCGGATCTCTAACCCTAGCCCTCAACATAACCCTAACCCTAGGTCCAATCGTAACCCTAACCGGATCTCTAACCCTAACCCTCAACATAACCCTAACCCTAGGTCCAATCGTAACCCTAACCGGATCTCTAACCCTAGCCCTCAACATAACCCTAACCCTAGGTCCAATCGTAACCCTAACCGGATCTCTAACCCTAGCCCTCAACATAACACTAACCCTAGGTCCAATCGTAACCCTAACCGGATCTCTAACCCTAGCCCTCAACATAACAATACCCTAGGTCCAATCGTAAGCATAACCGGATATCTAACCCAAGCCCTCAACATAACGCTAACCCTAGGTCCAATCGTAACCCTAACCGGATCTCTAACCCAAGCCCTCAACATAACCCTAACCCTAGGTCCAATCGTAAGCATAACCGGATCTCTAACCCTAGCCCTCAACATAACCCTAACCCTAGGTCCAATCGTAACCCTAACCGGATCGCTAACCCTAGCCCTCAACATAACCCTAACCCTAGGTCCAATCGTAAGCATAACCGGATCTCTAACCCTAGCCCTCAACATAACCCTAACCCTAGGTCCAATCGTAAGCATAACCGGATCTCTAACCCTAGCCCTCAACATAACCCTAACCCTAGGTCCAATCGTAAGCATAACCGGATCTCTAACCCTAGCCCTCAACATAACCCTAACCCTAGGTCCAATCGTAACCCTAACCGGATCGCTAACCCTAGCCCTCAACATAACCCTAACCCTAGGTCCAATCGTAAGCATAACCGGATCTCTAACCCTAGCCCTCAACATAACCCTAACCCTAGGTCCAATCTTAAGCATAACCGGATCTCTAACCCTAGCCCTCAACATAACCCTAACCCTAGGTCCAATCGTAAGCATAACCGGATCTCTAACCCTAGCCCTCAACATAACCCTAACCCTAGGTCCAATCGTAAGCATAAGCGGATCTCTAACCCTAGCCTTCAACATAACCCTAACCCTAGGTCCAATCGTAACCCTAACCGGATCTCTAACCCTGGCCCTCAACATAACCCTAACCCTAGGTCCAATCGTAACCCTAACCGGATCTCTAACCCTAGCCCTCAACATAACCCTTACCCTAGGTCCAATCGTAACCCTAACCGGATCTCTAACCCTAGCCCTCAACATAACCCTAAACCGAGGTCCAATCGTAACCCTAACCGGATCTCTAACCCTAGCCCTCAACATAACCCTAACCCTAGGTCCAATCGTAACCCTAACCGGATCGCTAACCCTAGCCCTCAACATAACCCTAACCCTAGGTCCAATCGTAAGCATAACCGGATCTCTAACCCTAGCCCTCAACATAACCCTAACCCTAGGTCCAATCGTAAGCATAACCGGATCTCTAACCCTAGCCCTCAACATAACCCTAACCCTAGGTCCAATCGTAAGCATAACCGGATCTCTAACCCTAGCCCTCAACATAACCCTAACCCTAGGTCCAATCGTAACCCTAACCGGATCGCTAACCCTAGCCCTCAACATAACCCTAACCCTAGGTCCAATCGTAAGCATAACCGGATCTCTAACCCTAGCCCTCAACATAACCCTAACCCTAGGTCCAATCGTAAGCATACCCGGATCTCTAACCCTAGCCCTCAACATAACCCTAACCCTAGGTCCAATCGTAACCCTAACCGGATCTCTAACCCTAGCCCTCAACATAACCCTAACCCTAGGTCCAATCGTAACCCTAACCGGATATCTAACCCTAGCCCTCAACATAACAATACCCTAGGTCCAATCGTAAGCATAACCGGATCTCTAACCCAAGCCCTCAACATAACCCTAATCCTATGTCCAATCGTAACCCTAACCGTATCTCTAACCCAAGCCCTCAACATAACCCTAACCCTAGGTCCAATCGTAACCCTAACCGGATCTCTAACCCTAGCCCTCAACATAACCCTAACCCTAGGTCCAATCGTAACCCTAACCGGATATCTAACCCTAGCCCTCAAAATAACCCTAACCCTAGGTCCAATCGTAACCCTAACCGGATCTCTAACCCTAGCTCTCAACATAACCCTAACCCTAGGTCCAATCGTAACCCTAACCGGATCTCTAACCCTAGCCCTCAACATAACAATACCCTAGGTCCAATCGTAAGCATAACCGGATCTCTAACCCAAGCCCTCAACATAACCCTAATCCTATGTCCAATCGTAACCCTAACCGTATCTCTAACCGAAGCCCTCAACATAACCCTAACCCTAGGTCCAATCGTAACCCTAACCGGATCTCTAACCCTAGCCCTCAACATAACCCTAACCCTAGGTCCAATCGTAACCCTAACCGGATCTCTAACCCTGGCCCTCAACATAACCCTAACCCTAGGTCCAATCGTAACCCTAACCGGATCTCTAACCCTAGCCCTCAACATAACCCTTACCCTAGGTCCAATCGTAACCCTAACCGGATCTCTAACCCTAGCCCTCAACATAACCCTAAACCGAGGTCCAATCGTAACCCTAACCGGATCTCTAACCCTAGCCCTCAACATAACCCTAACCCTAGGTCCAATCGTAAGCATAACCGGATCTCTAACCCTAGCCCTCAACATAACCCTAACCCTAGGTCCAATCGTAACCCTAACCGGATATCTAACCCAAGCCCTCAACATAACCCTAACCCTAGGTCCAATCGTAAGCATAACCGGATCTCTAACCCTAGCCCTCAACATAACCCTAACCCTAGGTCTAATCGTAACCCTAACCGGATCTCTAACCCTAGCCCTCAACATAACCCTAACCCTAGGTCCAATCGTAACCCTAACCGGATCTCTAACCCTAGCCCTCAACATAACCCTAACCCTAGGTCCAATCGTAACCCTAACCGGATCTCTAACCCTAGCCCTCAACATAACAATACCCTAGGTCCAATCGTAAGCATAACCGGATCTCTAACCCAAGCCCTCAACATAACCCTAATCCTATGTCCAATCGTAACCCTAACCGTATCTCTAACCCAAGCCCTCAACATAACCCTAACCCTAGGTCCAATCGTAACCCTAACCGGATCTCTAACCCTAGCCCTCAACATAACCCTAACCCTAGGTCCAATCGTAACCCTAACCGGATCTCTAACCCTAGCCCTCAACATAACCCTAACCCTAGGTCCAATCGTAACCCTAACCGGATCTCTAACCCTAGCCCTCAACATAACCCTAACCCTAGGTCCAATCGTAACCCTAACCGGATCTCTAACCCTAGCCCTCAACATAACCCTAACCGTAGGTCCAATCGTAACCCTAACCGGATCTCTAACCCTAGCCCTCAACATAACCCTAACCCTAGGTCCAATCGTAACCCTAACCGGATCTCTAACCCTAGCCCTCAACATAACCCTAACCCTAGGTCCAATCGTAACCCTAACCGGATCTCTAACCCTAGCCCTCAACATAACCCTATCCCTAGGTCCAATCGTAAGCATAACCGGATCTCTAACCCTAGCCCTCAACATAACCCTAACCCTAGGTCCAATCGTAACCCTAACCGGATCGCTAACCCTAGCCCTCAACATAACCCTAACCCTAGGTCCAATCGTAAGCATAACCGGATCTCTAACCCTAGCCCTCAACATAACCCTAACCCTAGGTCCAATCGTAAGCATAACCGGATCTCTAACCCTAGCCCTCAACATAACCCTAACCCTAGGTCCAATCGTAAGCATAACCGGATCTCTAACCCTAGCCCTCAACATAACCCTAACCCTAGGTCCAATCGTAAGCATAACCGGAACTCTAACCCTAGCCCTCAACATAACCCTAACCCTAGGTCCAATCGTAAGCATAACCGGATCTCTAACCCAAGCCCTCAACATAACCCTAATCCTATGTCCAATCGTAACCCTAACCGTATCTCTAACCCAAGCCCTCAACATAACCCTAACCCTAGGTCCAATCGTAACCCTAACCGGATCTCTAACCCTAGCCCTCAACATAACCCTAACCCTAGGTCCAATCGTAACCCTAACCGGATCTCTAACCCTAGCCCTCAACATAACCCTAACCCTAGGTCCAATCGTAACCCTAACCGGATCTCTAACCCTAGCCCTCAACATAACCCTAACCCTAGGTCCAATCGTAACCCTAACCGGATCTTTAACCCTAGCCCTCAACATAACCCTAACCCTAGGTCCAATCGTAACCCTAACCGGATCGCTAACCCTAGCCCTCAACATAACCCTAACCCTAGGTCCAATCGTAAGCATAACCGGATCTCTAACCCTAGCCCTCAACATAACCCTAACCCTAGGTCCAATCGTAAGCATAACCGGATCTCTAACCCTAGCCCTCAACATAACCCTAACCCTAGGTCCAATCGTAAGCATAACCGGATCTCTAACCCTAACCCTCAACATAACCCTAACCCTAGGTCCAATCGTAACCCTAACCGGATCGCTAACCCTAGCCCTCAACATAACCCTAACCCTAGGTCCAATCGTAAGCATAACCGGATCTCTAACCCTAGCCCTCAACATAACCCTAACCCTAGGTCCAATCGTAAGCATACCCGGATCTCTAACCCTAGCCCTCAACATAACCCTAACCCTAGGTCCAATCGTAACCCTAACCGGATCTCTAACCCTAGCCCTCAACATAACCCTAACCCTAGGTCCAATCGTAACCCTAACCGGATATCTAACCCTAGCCCTCAACATAACAATACCCTAGGTCCAATCGTAAGCATAACCGGATCTCTAACCCAAGCCCTCAACATAACCCTAATCCTATGTCCAATCGTAACCCTAACCGTATCTCTAACCCAAGCCCTCAACATAACCCTAACCCTAGGTCCAATCGTAACCCTAACCGGATCTCTAACCCTAGCCCTCAACATAACCCTAACCCTAGGTCCAATCGTAACCCTAACCGGATATCTAACCCTAGCCCTCAACATAACCCTAACCCTAGGTCCAATCGTAACCCTAACCGGATCTCTAACCCTAGCCCTCAACATAACCCTAACCCTAGGTCCAATCGTAACCCTAACCGGATCTCTAACCCTAGCCCTCAACATAACAATACCCTAGGTCCAATCGTAAGCATAACGGGATCTCTAACCCAAGCCCTCAACATAACCCTAATCCTATGTCCAATCGTAACCCTAACCGTATCTCTAACCGAAGCCCTCAACATAACCCTAACCCTAGGTCCAATCGTAACCCTAACCGGATCTCTAACCCTAGCCCTCAACATAACCCTAACCCTAGGTCCAATCGTAACCCTAACCGGATCTCTAACCCTAGCCCTAAACATAACCCTAACCTTAGGTCCAATCGTAACCCTAACCGGATCTCTAACCCTAGCCCTCAACATAACCCTAACCCTAGGTCCAATCGTAACCCTAACCGGATCTCTAACCCTAGCCCTCAACATAACCCTAACCCTAGGTCCAATCGTAACCCTAACCGGATCTTTAACCCTAGCCCTCAACATAACCCTAACCCTAGGTCCAATCGTAACCCTAACCGGATCGCTAACACTAGCCCTCAACATAACCCTAACCCTAGGTCCAACCGTAAGCATAACCGGATCTCTAACCCTAGCCCTCAACATAACCCTAACCCTAGGTCCAATCGTAAGCATAACCGGATCTCTAACCCTAGCCCTCAACATAACCCTAACCCTAGGTCCAATCGTAAGCATAACCGGATCTCTAACCCTAGCCCTCAACATAACCCTAACCGTAGGTCCAATCGTAACCCTAACCGGATCGCTAACCCTAGCCCTCAACATAACCCTAACCCTAGGTCCAATCGTAAGCATAACCGGATCTCTAACCCTAGCCCTCAATATAACCCTAACCCTAGGTCCAATCGTAAGCATAACCGGATCTCTAACCCTAGCCCTCAACATAACCCTAACCCTACGTCCAATCGTAAGCATAACCGGATCTCTAACCCTAGCCCTCAACATAACCCTAACCCTAGGTCCAATCGTAAGCATAAGCGGATCTCTAACCCTAGCCTTCAACATAACCCTAACCCTAGGTCCAATCGTAACCCTAACCGGATCTCTAACCCTAGCCCTCAACATAACCATAACCCTAGGTCCAATCGTAACCCTAACCGGATCTCTAACCCTAGCCCTCAACATAACCCTTACCCTAGGTCCAATCGTAACCCTAACCGGATCTCTAACCCTAGCCCTCAACATAACCCTAAACCGAGGTCCAATCGTAACCCTAACCGGATCTCTAACCCTAGCCCTCAACATAACCCTAAACCTAGGTCCAATCGTAAGCATAACCGGATCACTAACCCTAGTCCTCAACATAACAATAGCCTAGGTCCAATCGTAAGCATAACCGGATCTCTAACCGAAGCCCTGAACATAACACTAACCCTAGGTCCAATCGTAACCCTAACCGGATCTCTAACCCTAGCCCTCAACATAACACTAACCCTAGGTCCAATCGTAAGCATAACCGGATCTCTAACCCTAGCCCTCAACATAACCCTAACCCTAGGTCAAATCGTAACCCTAACCGGATCTCTAACCCAAGCCCTCAACATAACCCTAACCCTAGGTCCAATCGTAAGCATAACCGGATCTCTAACCCTAGCCCTCAACATAACCCTAACCCTAGGTCCAATCGTAACCCTAACCGGATCTCTAACCCTAGCCCTCAACATAACCCTAACCCTAGTTCCAATCGTAACCCTAACCGGATCTCTAACCCTAGCCCTCAACATAACAATACCCTAGGTCCAATCGTAAGCATAACCGGATCTCTAACCCAAGCCCTCAACATAACCCTAATCCTATGTCCAATCGTAACCCTAACCGTATCTCTAACCCAAGCCCTCAACATAACCCTAACCCTAGGTCCAATCGTAACCCTAACCGGATCTCTAACCCTAGCCCTCAACATAACCCTAACCCTAGGTCCAATCGTAACCCTAACCGGATCTCTAACCCTAGCCCTCAACATAACCCTAACCCTAGGCCCAATCGTAACCCTAACCGGATCTCTAACCCTAGCCCTCAACATAACCCTAACCCTAGGTCCAATCGTAACCCTAACCGGATCTCTAACCCTAGCCCTCAACATAACCCTAACCCTAGGTCCAATCGTAACCCTAACCGGATCTCTAACCCTAGCCCTCAACATAACCCTAACCCTAGGTCCAATCGTAACCCTAACCGGAACTCTAACCCTAGCCCTCAACATAACGCTAACCCTAGGTCCAATCGTAAGCCTAACCGGATCTCTAACCCTAGCCCTCAACATAACCCTAACCCTAGGTCCAATCGTAACCCTAACCGGATCTCTAACCCTAGCCCTCAACATAATCCTAACCCTAGGTCCAATTGTAAGCATAACCGGATCTCTAACCCTAGCCCTCAACATAACCCTAACCCTAGGTCCAATCGTAACCCTAACCGGATCTCTAACCCTAGCCCTCAACATAACCCTAACCGTAGGTCCAATCGTAACCCTAACCGGTTCTCTAACCCTAGCCCTCAACATAACCCTAACCCTAGGTCCAATCGTAACCCTAACCGGATCTCTAACCCTAGCCCTCAACATAACCCTAACCCTAGGTCCAATCGTAACCCTAACCGGATCTCTAACCCTAGCCCTCAACATAACCCTAACCGTAGGTCCAATCGTAACCCTAACCGGATCTCTAACCCTAGCCCTCAACATAACCCTAACCGTAGGTCCAATCGTAACCCTAAACGGATCTCTAACCCTAGCCCTCAACATAACCCTAACCCTAGGTCCAATCGTAACCCTAACCGGATCTCTAACCCTAGCCCTCAACATAACCCTAACCCTAGGTCCAATCGTAACCCTAACCGGATCTCTAACCCTAGCCCTCAACATAACCCTAACCCTAGGTCCAATCGTAACCCTAACCGGATATTTAACCCTAGCCCTCAACATAACCCTAACCCTAGGTCCAATCGTAACCCTAACCGGATCTCTAACCCTAGCCCTCAACATAACAATACCCTAGGTCCAATCGTAAGCATAACCGGATCTCTAACCCAAGCCCTCAACATAACCCTAATCCTATGTCCAATGGTAAACCTAACCGTATCTCTAACCCAAGCCCTCAACATAACCCTAACCCTAGGTCCAATCGTAACCCTAACCGGATCTCTAACCCTAGCCCTCAACATAACCCTAAACCGAGGTCCAATCGTAACCCTAACCGGATCTCTAACCCTAGCCCTCAACATAACCCTAAACCTAGGTCCAATCGTAAGCATAACCGGATCACTAACCCTAGTCCTCAACATAACAATAGCCTAGGTCCAATCGTAAGCATAACCGGATCTCTAACCGAAGCCCTGAACATAACACTAACCCTAGGTCCAATCGTAACCCTAACCGGATCTCTAACCCTAGCCCTCAACATAACACTAACCCTAGGTCCAATCGTAAGCATAACCGGATCTCTAACCCTAGCCCTCAACATAACCCTAACCCTAGGTCCAATCGTAACCCTAACCGGATCTCTAACCCTAGCCCTCAACATAACCCTAACCCTAGGTCCAATCGTAACCCTAACCGGATCTCTAACCCTAGCCCTCAACATAACCCTTACCCTAGGTCCAATCGTAACCCTAACCGGATCTCTAACCCTAGCCCTCAACATAACCCTAAACCGAGGTCCAATCGTAACCCTAACCGGATCTCTAACCCTAGCCCTCAACATAACCCTAAACCTAGGTCCAATCGTAAGCATAACCGGATCACTAACCCTAGTCCTCAACATAACAATAGCCTAGGTCCAATCGTAAGCATAACCGGATCTCTAACCGAAGCCCTGAACATAACACTAACCCTAGGTCCAATCGTAACCCTAACCGGATCTCTAACCCTAGCCCTCAACATAACACTAACCCTAGGTCCAATCGTAAGCATAACCGGATCTCTAACCCTAGCCCTCAACATAACCCTAACCCTAGGTCCAATCGTAACCCTAACCGGATCTCTAACCCAAGCCCTCAACATAACCCTAACCCTAGGTCCAATCGTAAGCATAACCGGATCTCTAACCCTAGCCCTCAACATAACCCTAACCCTAGGTCCAATCGTAACCCTAACCGGATCTCTAACCCTAGCCCTCAACATAACCCTAACCCTAGTTCCAATCGTAACCCTAACCGGATCTCTAACCCTAGCCCTCAACATAACAATACCCTAGGTCCAATCGTAAGCATAACCGGATCTCTAACCCAAGCCCTCAACATAACCCTAATCCTATGTCCAATCGTAACCCTAACCGTATCTCTAACCCAAGCCCTCAACATAACCCTAACCCTAGGTCCAATCGTAACCCTAACCGGATCTCTAACCCTAGCCCTCAACATAACCCTAACCCTAGGTCCAATCGTAACCCTAACCGGATCTCTAACCCTAGCCCTCAACATAACCCTAACCCTAGGCCCAATCGTAACCCTAACCGGATCTCTAACCCTAGCCCTCAACATAACCCTAACCCTAGGTCCAATCGTAACCCTAACCGGATCTCTAACCCTAGCCCTCAACATAACCCTAACCCTAGGTCCAATCGTAACCCTAACCGGATCTCTAACCCTAGCCCTCAACATAACCCTAACCCTAGGTCCAATCGTAACCCTAACCGGAACTCTAACCCTAGCCCTCAACATAACGCTAACCCTAGGTCCAATCGTAAGCCTAACCGGATCTCTAACCCTAGCCCTCAACATAACCCTAACCCTAGGTCCAATCGTAACCCTAACCGGATCTCTAACCCTAGCCCTCAACATAATCCTAACCCTAGGTCCAATTGTAAGCATAACCGGATCTCTAACCCTAGCCCTCAACATAACCCTAACCCTAGGTCCAATCGTAACCCTAACCGGATCTCTAACCCTAGCCCTCAACATAACCCTAACCGTAGGTCCAATCGTAACCCTAACCGGTTCTCTAACCCTAGCCCTCAACATAACCCTAACCCTAGGTCCAATCGTAACCCTAACCGGATCTCTAACCCTAGCCCTCAACATAACCCTAACCCTAGGTCCAATCGTAACCCTAACCGGATCTCTAACCCTAGCCCTCAACATAACCCTAACCGTAGGTCCAATCGTAACCCTAACCGGATCTCTAACCCTAGCCCTCAACATAACCCTAACCGTAGGTCCAATCGTAACCCTAAACGGATCTCTAACCCTAGCCCTCAACATAACCCTAACCCTAGGTCCAATCGTAACCCTAACCGGATCTCTAACCCTAGCCCTCAACATAACCCTAACCCTAGGTCCAATCGTAACCCTAACCGGATCTCTAACCCTAGCCCTCAACATAACCCTAACCCTAGGTCCAATCGTAACCCTAACCGGATATTTAACCCTAGCCCTCAACATAACCCTAACCCTAGGTCCAATCGTAACCCTAACCGGATCTCTAACCCTAGCCCTCAACATAACAATACCCTAGGTCCAATCGTAAGCATAACCGGATCTCTAACCCAAGCCCTCAACATAACCCTAATCCTATGTCCAATGGTAAACCTAACCGTATCTCTAACCCAAGCCCTCAACATAACCCTAACCCTAGGTCCAATCGTAACCCTAACCGGATCTCTAACCCTAGCCCTCAACATAACCCTAACCCTAGGTCCAATCGTAACCCTAACCGGATATCTAACCCTAGCCCTCAACATAACCCTTACCCTAGGTCCAATCGTAACCCTAACCGGATCTCTAACCCTAGCCCTCAACATAACCCTAACCCTAGGTCCAATCGTAACCCTAACCGGATCTCTAACCCTAGCCCTCAACATAACAATACCCTAGGTCCAATCGTAAGCATAACCGGATCTCTAACCCAAGCCCTCAACATAACCCCAATCCTATGTCCAATCGTTACCCTAACCGTATCTCTAACCCAAGCCCTCAACATAACCCTAACCCTAGGTCCAATCGTAACCCTAACCGGATCTCTAACCCTAGCCCTCAACATAACCCTAACCCTAGGTCCAATCGTAACCCTAACCGGATCTCTAACCCTAGCCCTAAACATAACCCTAACCTTAGGTCCAATCGTAACCCTAACCGGATCTCTAACCCTAGCCCTCAACATAACCCTAACCCTAGGTCCAATCGTAACCCTAACCGGATCTCTAACCCTAGCCCTCAACATAACCCTAACCCTAGGTCCAATCGTAACCCTAACCGGATCTTTAACCCTAGCCCTCAACATAACCCTAACCCTAGGTCCAATCGTAACCCTAACCGGATCGCTAACACTAGCCCTCAACATAACCCTAACCCTAGGTCCAATCGTAAGCATAACCGGATCTCTAACCCTAGCCCTCAACATAACCCTAACCCTAGGTCCAATCGTAACCCTAACCGGATCTCTAACCCTAGCCCTCAACATAACCCTAACCCTAGGTCCAATCGTAAGCATAACCGGATCTCTAACCCTAGCCCTCAACATAACCCTAACCCTAGGTCCAATCGTAACCCTAACCGGATCGCTAACCCTAGCCCTCAACATAACCCTAACCCTAGGTCCAATCGTAAGCATAACCGGATCTCTAACCCTAGCCCTCAACATAACCCTAACCCTAGGTCCAATCGTAAGCATAACCGGATCTCTAACCCTAGCCCTCAACATAACCCTAAGCCTAGGTCCAATCGTAAGCATAACCGGATCTCTAACCCTAGCCCTCAACATAACCCTAACCCTAGGTCCAATCGTAAGCATAAGCGGATCTCTAACCCTAGCCTTCAACATAACCCTAACCCTAGGTCCAATCGTAACCCTAACCGGATCTCTAACCCTAGCTCTCAACATAACCCTAACCCTAGGTCCAATCGTAACCCTAACCGGATCTCTAACCCTAGCCCTCAACATAACCCTTACCCTAGGTCCAATCGTAACCCTAACCGGATCTCTAACCCTAGCCCTCAACATAACCCTAAACCGAGGTCCAATCGTAACCCTAACCGGATCTCTAACCCTAGCCCTCAACATAACCCTAAACCTAGGTCCAATCGTAAGCATAACCGGATCTCTAACCCTAGTCCTCAACATAACAATAGCCTAGGTCCAATCGTAAGCATAACCGGACCTCTAACCGAAGCCCTGAACATAACACTAACCCTAGGTCCAATCGTAACCCTAACCGGATCTCTAACCCTAGCCCTCAACATAACACTAACCCTAGGTCCAATCGTAAGCATAACCGGATCTCTAACCCTAGCCCTCAACATAACCCTAACCCTAGGTCCAATCGTAACCCTAACCGGATCTCTAACCCAAGACCTCAACATAACCCTAACCCTAGGTCCAATCGTAAGCTTAACCGGATCTCTAACCCTAGCCCTCAACATAACCCTAACCCTAGGTCCAATCGTAACCCTAACCGGATCTCTAACCCTAGCCCTCAACATAACCCTAACCCTAGGTCCAATCGTAACCCTAACCGGATCTCTAACCCTAGCCCTCAACATAACCCTAACCCTAGGTCCAATCGTAACCCTTACCGGATCTCTAACCCAAGCCCTCAACATAACCCTAATCCTATGTCCAATCGTAACCCTAACCGTATCTCTAACCCAAGCCCTCAACATAACCCTAACCCTAGGTCCAATCGTAACCCTAACCGGATCTCTAACCCTAGCCCTCAACATAACCCTAACCCTAGGTCCAATCGTAACCCTAACCGGATCTCTAACCCTAGCCCTCAACATAACCCTAACCCTAGGTCCAATCGTAACCCTAACCGGATCTCTAACCCTAGCCCTCAACATAACCCTAACCCTAGGTCCAATCGTAACCCTAACCGGATCTCTAACCCTAGCCCTCAACATAACCCTAACCCTAGGTCCAATCGTAACCCTAACCGGATCTCTAACCCTAGCCCTCAACAAAACCCTAACCCTAGGTCCAATCGTAACCCTAACCGGAACTCTAACCCTAGCCCTCAACATAACCCTAACCCTAGGTCCAATCGTAACCCTAACCGGATCTCTAACCCTAGCCCTCAACATAACCCTAACCCTAGGTCCAATCGTAACCCTAACCGGATCTCTAACCCTAGCCCTCAACATAATCCTAACCCTAGGTCCAATTGTAAGCATAACCGGATCTCTAACCCTAGCCCTCAACATAACCCTAACCCTAGGTCCAATCGTAACCCTAACCGGATCTCTAACCCTAGCCCTCAACATAACCCTAACCCTAGGTCCAATCGTAACCCTAACCGGTTCTCTAACCCTAGCCCTCAACATAACCCTAACCCTAGGTCCAATCGTAACCCTAACCGGATCTCTAACCCTAGCCCTCAACATAACCCTAACCCTAGGTCCAATCGTAACCCTAACCGGATCTCTAACCCTAGCCCTCAACATAACCCTAACCGTAGGTCCAATCGTAACCCTAACCGGATCTCTAACCCTAGCCCTCAACATAACCCTAACCCTAGGTCCAATCGTAACCCTAAACGGATCTCTAACCCTAGCCCTCAACATAACCCTAACCCTAGGTCCAATCGTAACCCTAACCGGATCGCTAACCCTAGCCCTCAACATAACCCTAACCCTAGGTCCAATCGTAAGCATAACCGGATCTCTAACCCTAGCCCTCAACATAACCCTAACCCTAGGTCCAATCGTAAGCATAACCTGATCTCTAACCCTAGCCCTCAACATAACCCTAACCCTAGGTCCAATCGTAAGCAAAACCGGATCTCTAACCCTAGCCCTCAACATAACCCTAACCCTAGGTCCAATCGTAACCCTAACCGGATCGCTAACCCTAGCCCTCAACATAACCCTAACCCTAGGTCCAATCGTAAGCATAACCGGATCTCTAACCCTAGCCCTCAACATAACCCTAACCCTAGGTCCAATCGTAAGCATAACCGGATCTCTAACCCTAGCCCTCAACATAACCCTAACCCTAGGTCCAATCGTAACCCTAACCGGATCTCTAACCCTAGCCCTCAACATAACCCTAACCCTAGGTCCAATCGTAACCCTAACCGGATCTCTAACCCTAGCCCTCAACATAACAATACCCTAGGTCCAATCGTAAGCATAACCGGATCTCTAACCCAAGCCCTCAACATAACCCTAATCCTATGTCCAATCGTAACCCTAACCGTATCTCTAACCCAAGCCCTCAACATAACCCTAACCCTAGGTCCAATCGTAACCCTAACCGGATCTCTAACCCTAGCCCTCAACATAACCCTAACCCTAGGTCCAATCGTAACCCTAACCGGATATCTAACCCTAGCCCTCAACATAACCCTAAACCTAGGTCCAATCGTAAGCATAACCGGATCTCTAACCCTAGTCCTCAACATAACAATAGCCTAGGTCCAATCGTAAGCATAACCGGACCTCTAACCGAAGCCCTGAACATAACACTAACCCTAGGTCCAATCGTAACCCTAACCGGATCTCTAACCCTAGCCCTCAACATAACACTAACCCTAGGTCCAATCGTAAGCATAACCGGATCTCTAACCCTAGCCCTCAACATAACCCTAACCCTAGGTCCAATCGTAACCCTAACCGGATCTCTAACCCAAGACCTCAACATAACCCTAACCCTAGGTCCAATCGTAAGCTTAACCGGATCTCTAACCCTAGCCCTCAACATAACCCTAACCCTAGGTCCAATCGTAACCCTAACCGGATCTCTAACCCTAGCCCTCAACATAACCCTAACCCTAGGTCCAATCGTAACCCTAACCGGATCTCTAACCCTAGCCCTCAACATAACCCTAACCCTAGGTCCAATCGTAACCCTTACCGGATCTCTAACCCAAGCCCTCAACATAACCCTAATCCTATGTCCAATCGTAACCCTAACCGTATCTCTAACCCAAGCCCTCAACATAACCCTAACCCTAGGTCCAATCGTAACCCTAACCGGATCTCTAACCCTAGCCCTCAACATAACCCTAACCCTAGGTCCAATCGTAACCCTAACCGGATCTCTAACCCTAGCCCTCAACATAACCCTAACCCTAGGTCCAATCGTAACCCTAACCGGATCTCTAACCCTAGCCCTCAACATAACCCTAACCCTAGGTCCAATCGTAACCCTAACCGGATCTCTAACCCTAGCCCTCAACATAACCCTAACCCTAGGTCCAATCGTAACCCTAACCGGATCTCTAACCCTAGCCCTCAACATAACCCTAACCCTAGGTCCAATCGTAACCCTAACCGGAACTCTAACCCTAGCCCTCAACATAACCCTAACCCTAGGTCCAATCGTAACCCTAACCGGATCTCTAACCCTAGCCCTCAACATAACCCTAACCCTAGGTCCAATCGTAACCCTAACCGGATCTCTAACCCTAGCCCTCAACATAATCCTAACCCTAGGTCCAATTGTAAGCATAACCGGATCTCTAACCCTAGCCCTCAACATAACCCTAACCCTAGGTCCAATCGTAACCCTAACCGGATCTCTAACCCTAGCCCTCAACATAACCCTAACCCTAGGTCCAATCGTAACCCTAACCGGTTCTCTAACCCTAGCCCTCAACATAACCCTAACCCTAGGTCCAATCGTAACCCTAACCGGATCTCTAACCCTAGCCCTCAACATAACCCTAACCCTAGGTCCAATCGTAACCCTAACCGGATCTCTAACCCTAGCCCTCAACATAACCCTAACCGTAGGTCCAATCGTAACCCTAACCGGATCTCTAACCCTAGCCCTCAACATAACCCTAACCCTAGGTCCAATCGTAACCCTAAACGGATCTCTAACCCTAGCCCTCAACATAACCCTAACCCTAGGTCCAATCGTAACCCTAACCGGATCGCTAACCCTAGCCCTCAACATAACCCTAACCCTAGGTCCAATCGTAAGCATAACCGGATCTCTAACCCTAGCCCTCAACATAACCCTAACCCTAGGTCCAATCGTAAGCATAACCTGATCTCTAACCCTAGCCCTCAACATAACCCTAACCCTAGGTCCAATCGTAAGCAAAACCGGATCTCTAACCCTAGCCCTCAACATAACCCTAACCCTAGGTCCAATCGTAACCCTAACCGGATCGCTAACCCTAGCCCTCAACATAACCCTAACCCTAGGTCCAATCGTAAGCATAACCGGATCTCTAACCCTAGCCCTCAACATAACCCTAACCCTAGGTCCAATCGTAAGCATAACCGGATCTCTAACCCTAGCCCTCAACATAACCCTAACCCTAGGTCCAATCGTAACCCTAACCGGATCTCTAACCCTAGCCCTCAACATAACCCTAACCCTAGGTCCAATCGTAACCCTAACCGGATCTCTAACCCTAGCCCTCAACATAACAATACCCTAGGTCCAATCGTAAGCATAACCGGATCTCTAACCCAAGCCCTCAACATAACCCTAATCCTATGTCCAATCGTAACCCTAACCGTATCTCTAACCCAAGCCCTCAACATAACCCTAACCCTAGGTCCAATCGTAACCCTAACCGGATCTCTAACCCTAGCCCTCAACATAACCCTAACCCTAGGTCCAATCGTAACCCTAACCGGATATCTAACCCTAGCCCTCAACATAACCCTAACCTTAGGTCCAATCGTAACCCTAACCGGATCTCTAACCCTAGCCCTCAACATAACCCTAACCCTAGGTCCAATCGTAACCCTAACCGGATCTCTAACCCTAGCCCTCAACATAACCCTAACCCTAGGTCCAATCGTAACCCTAACCGGATCTTTAACCCTAGCCCTCAACATAACCCTAACCCTAGGTCCAATCGTAACCCTAACCGGATCGCTAACACTAGCCCTCAACATAACCCTAACCCTAGGTCCAATCGTAAGCATAACCGGATCTCTAACCCTAGCCCTCAACATAACCCTAACCCTAGGTCCAATCGTAAGCATAACCGGATCTCTAACCCTAGCCCTCAACATAACCCTAACCCTAGGTCCAATCGTAAGCATAACCGGATCTCTAACCCTAGCCCTCAACATAACCCTAACCCTAGGTCCAATCGTAACCCTAACCGGATCGCTAACCCTAGCCCTCAACATAACCCTAACCCTAGGTCCAATCGTAAGCATAACCGGATCTCTAACCCTAGCCCTCAACATAACCCTAACCCTATGTCCAATCGTAAGCATAACCGGATCTCTAACCCTAGCCCTCAACATAACCCTAACCCTAGGTCCAATCGTAACCCTAACCGGATCTCTAACCCTAGCCCTCAACATAACAATACCCTAGGTCCAATAGTAAGCATAACCGGATCTCTAACCCAAGCCCTCAACATAACCCTAATCCTATGTCCAATCGTAACCCTAACCGTATCTCTAACCCAAGCCCTCAACATAACCCTAACCCTAGGTCCAATCGTAACCCTAACCGGATCTCTAACCCTAGCCCTCAACATAACCCTAACCCTAGGTCCAATCGTAACCCTAACCGGATCTCTAACCCTAGCCCTCAACATAACCCTAACCCTAGGTCCAATCGTAACCCTAACCGGATCTCTAACCCTAGCCCTCAACATAACCCTAACCCTAGGTCCAATCGTAACCCTAACCGGATCTCTAACCCTAGCCCTCAACATAACCCTAACCCTAGGTCCAATCGTAACCCTAACCGGATCTCTAACCCTAGCCCTCAACATAACCCTAACCCTAGGTCCAATCGTAACCCTAACCGGAACTCTAACCCTAGCCCTCAACATAACCCTAACCCTACGTCCAATCGTAATCCTAACCGGATCTCTCACCCTAGCCCTCAACATAACTCTAACCCTAGGTCCAATCGTAACCCTAACCGGATCTCTAACCCTAGCCCTCAACATAATCCTAACCCTAGGTCCAATCGTAACCCTAACCGGGTCTCTAACCCTAGCCCTCAACATAATCCTAACCCTAGGTCCAATCGTAACCCTAACCGGATCTCTAACCCTAGCCCTCAACATAATCCTAACCCTAGGTCCAATCGTAACCCTAACCGGGTCTCTAACCCTAGCCCTCAACATAACCCTAACCCTATGTCCAATCGTAAGCATAACCGGATCTCTAACCCTAGCCCTCAACATAATCCTAACCCTAGGTCCAATCGTAACCCTAACCGGGTCTCTAACCCTAGCCCTCAACATAACCCTAACCCTAGGTCCAATCGTAACCCTAACCGGATCTCTAACCCTAGCCCTCAACATAACAATACCCTAGGTCCAATAGTAAGCATAACCGGATCTCTAACCCAAGCCCTCAACATAACCCTAATCCTATGTCCAATCGTAACCCTAACCGTATCTCTAACCCAAGCCCTCAACATAACCCTAACCCTAGGTCCAATCGTAACCCTAACCGGATCTCTAACCCTAGCCCTCAACATAACCCTAACCCTAGGTCCAATCGTAACCCTAACCGGATCTCTAACCCTAGCCCTCAACATAACCCTAACCCTAGGTCCAATCGTAACCCTAACCGGATCTCTAACCCTAGCCCTCAACATAACCCTAACCCTAGGTCCAATCGTAACCCTAACCGGATCTCTAACCCTAGCCCTCAACATAACCCTAACCCTAGGTCCAATCGTAACCCTAACCGGATCTCTAACCCTAGCCCTCAACATAACCCTAACCCTAGGTCCAATCGTAACCCTAACCGGAACTCTAACCCTAGCCCTCAACATAACCCTAACCCTACGTCCAATCGTAATCCTAACCGGATCTCTCACCCTAGCCCTCAACATAACCCTAACCCTAGGTCCAATCGTAACCCTAACCGGATCTCTAACCCTAGCCCTCAACATAATCCTAACCCTAGGTCCAATTGTAAGCATAACCGGATCTCTAACCCTAGCCCTCAACATAACCCTAACCCTAGGTCCAATCGTAACCCTAACCGGATCTCTAACCCTAGCCCTCAACATAACCCTAACCCTAGGTCCAATCGTAACCCTAACCGGATCTCTAACCCTAGCCCGCAACATAACACTAACCCTAGGTCCAATCGTAACCCTAACCGGATCTCTAACCCTAGCCCTCAACATAACAATACCCTAGGTCCAATCGTAAGTATAACCGGATCTCTAACCCAAGCCCTCAACATAACCCTAACCCTAGGTCCAATCGTAACCCTAACCGGATCTCTAACCCTAGCCCTCAACATAACCCTAACCCTAGGTCCAATCGTAACCCTAACCGGATCTCTAACCCTAGCCCTCAACATAACCCTAACCCTAGGTCCAATCGTAACCCTAACCGGATCTCTAACCCTAGCCCTCAACATAACACTAACCCTAGGTCCAATCGTAACCCTAACCGGATCTCTAACCCTAGCCCTCAACATAACAATACCCTAGGTCCAATCGTAAGCATAACCGGATCTCTAACCCAAGCCCTCAACATAACCCTAATCCTAGGTCCAATCGTAACCCTAACCGTATCTCTAACCCAAGCCCTCAACATAACCCTAACCCTAGGTCCAATCGTAAGCATAACCGGATCTCTAACCCTAGCCCTCAACATAACCCTAACCCTAGGTCCAATCGTAACCCTAACCGGATCTCTAATCCTAGCCCTCAACATAACAATACCCTAGGTCCAATCGTAAGCATAACCGGATATCTAACCCAAGCCCTCAACATAACCCTAACCCTAGGTCCAATCGTAACCCTAACCGGATCTCTAACCCTAGCCCTCAACATAACCCTAACCCTAGGTCCAATCGTAACCCTAACCGGATCTCTAACCCTCGCCCTCAACATAACCCTAACCCTAGGTCCAATCGTAACCCTAACCGGATCTCTAACCCTAGCCCTCAACATAACCCTAACCCTAGGTCCACTCGAAACCCTAACCGGATCTCTAACCCTAGCCCTCAACATAACCCTAACCCTAGGTCCAATCGTAACCCTAACCGGATCTCTAACCCTAGCCCTCAACATAACCCTAACCCTAGGTCCAATCGTAACCCTAACCGGATCTCTAACCCTCGCCCTCAACATAACCCTAACCCTAGGTCCAATCGTAACCCTAACCGGATCTCTAACCCTAGCCCTCAACATAACCCTAACCCTAGGTCCAATCGTAACCCTAACCGGATCTCTAACCCTAGCCCTCAACATAACCCTAACCCTAGGTCCAATCTTAACCCTAACCGGATCTCTAACCCTCGCCCTCAACATAACCCTAACCCTAGGTCCAATCGTAACCCTAACCGGATCTCTAACCCTAGCCCTCAACATAACCCTAACCCTAGGTCCACTCGAAACCCTAACCGGATCTCTAACCCTAGCCCTCAACATAACCCTAACCCTAGGTCCAATCGTATCCCTAACCGGATCTCTAACCCTAGCCCTCCTCATAACCCTAACCCTAGGTCCAATCGTAACCCTAACCAGATCTCTAACCCTAGCCCTCAACATAACCCTAACCCTAGGTCCAATCGTAACCCTAACCGGATCTCTAACCCTAGCCCTCAACATACCCTAACCCTAGGTCCAATCGTAACCCTAACCGGATCTCTAACCCTAGCCCGCAACATAACACTAACCCTAGGTCCAATCGTAACCCTAACCGGATCTCTAACCCTAGCCCTCAACATAACAATACCCTAGGTCCAATCGTAAGTATAACCGGATCTCTAACCCAAGCCCTCAACATAACCCTAACCCTAGGTCCAATCGTAACCCTAACCGGATCTCTAACCCTAGCCCTCAACATAACCCTAACCCTAGGTCCAATCGTAACCCTAACCGGATCTCTAACCCTAGCCCTCAACATAACCCTAACCCTAGGTCCAATCGTAACCCTAACCGGATCTCTAACCCTAGCCCTCAACATAACACTAACCCTAGGTCCAATCGTAACCCTAACCGGATCTCTAACCCTAGCCCTCAACATAACAATACCCTAGGTCCAATCGTAAGCATAACCGGATCTCTAACCCAAGCCCTCAACATAACCCTAATCCTAGGTCCAATCGTAACCCTAACCGTATCTCTAACCCAAGCCCTCAACATAACCCTAACCCTAGGTCCAATCGTAAGCATAACCGGATCTCTAACCCTAGCCCTCAACATAACCCTAACCCTAGGTCCAATCGTAACCCTAACCGGATCTCTAATCCTAGCCCTCAACATAACAATACCCTAGGTCCAATCGTAAGCATAACCGGATATCTAACCCAAGCCCTCAACATAACCCTAACCCTAGGTCCAATCGTAACCCTAACCGGATCTCTAACCCTAGCCCTCAACATAACCCTAACCCTAGGTCCAATCGTAACCCTAACCGGATCTCTAACCCTCGCCCTCAACATAACCCTAACCCTAGGTCCAATCGTAACCCTAACCGGATCTCTAACCCTAGCCCTCAACATAACCCTAACCCTAGGTCCACTCGAAACCCTAACCGGATCTCTAACCCTAGCCCTCAACATAACCCTAACCCTAGGTCCAATCGTAACCCTAACCGGATCTCTAACCCTAGCCCTCAACATAACCCTAACCCTAGGTCCAATCGTAACCCTAACCGGATCTCTAACCCTCGCCCTCAACATAACCCTAACCCTAGGTCCAATCGTAACCCTAACCGGATCTCTAACCCTAGCCCTCAACATAACCCTAACCCTAGGTCCAATCGTAACCCTAACCGGATCTCTAAACCTAGCCCTCAACATAACCCTAACCCTAGGTCCAATCTTAACCCTAACCGGATCTCTAACCCTCGCCCTCAACATAACCCTAACCCTAGGTCCAATCGTAACCCTAACCGGATCTCTAACCCTAGCCCTCAACATAACCCTAACCCTAGGTCCACTCGAAACCCTAACCGGATCTCTAACCCTAGCCCTCAACATAACCCTAACCCTAGGTCCAATCGTATCCCTAACCGGATCTCTAACCCTAGCCCTCCTCATAACCCTAACCCTAGGTCCAATCGTAACCCTAACCAGATCTCTAACCCTAGCCCTCAACATAACCCTAACCCTAGGTCCAATCGTAACCCTAACCGGATCTCTAACCCTAGCCCTCAACATACCCTAACCCTAGGTCCAATCGTAACCCTAACCGGATCTCTAACCCTAGCCCTCAACATAACCCTAATCCTAGGTCTAATCGTAACCCTAACCGGATCTCTAACCCTAGCCCTCAACATAACCCTAACCCTAGGTCCAATCGTAACCCTAACCGGATCTCTAACCCTAGCCCTCAACATAACCCTAACCCTAGGTCCACTCGAAACCCTAACCGGATCTCTAACCCTAGCCCTCAACATAACCCTAACCCTAGGTCCAATCGTATCCCTAACCGGATCTCTAACCCTAGCCCTCCTCATAACCCTAACCCTAGGTCCAATCGTAACCCTAACCGGATCTCTAACCCTAGCCCTCAACATAACCCTAACCCTAGGTCCAATCGTAACCCTAACCGGATCTCTAACCCTAGCCCTCAACATAACCCTAACCCTAGGTCCAATCGTAACCCTAACCGGATCTCTAACCCTAGCCCTCAACATAACCCTAATCCTATGTCTAATCGTAACCCTAACCGGATCTCTAACCCTAGCCCTCAACATAACCCTAACCCTAGGTCCAATCGTAACCCTAACCGGATCTCTAACCCTAGCCCTCAACATAACCCTAACCCTAGGTCTAATCGTAACCCTAACCGGATCTCTAACCCTAGCCCTCAACATAACCCTAACCCTAGGTCCAATCGTAACCCTAACCGGATCTCTAACCCTAGCCCTCAACATAACCCTAACCCTAGGTCCAATCTTAACCCTAACCGGAACTCTAACCCTAGCCCTCAATATAACCCTAACCCTAGGTCCAATCGTAACCCTAACCGGAACTCTAACCCTAGCCCTCAACATAACCCTAACCCTAGGTCCAATCGTAACCCTAACCGGATCTCTAACCCTAGCCCTCAACATAACCCTAGCCCTAGGTCCAATCGAAACCCTAACCGGATCTCTAACCCTAGCCCTCAACATAACCCTAACCCTAGGTCCAATCGTATCCCTAACCGGATCTCTAACCCTAGCCCTCCTCATAACCCTAACCCTAGGTCCACTCGTAACCCTAACCGGATCTCTAACCCTAGCCCTCAACATAACCCTAACCCTAGGTCCAATCGTAACCCTAACCGGATCTCTAACCCTAGCCCTCAACATAACCCTAACCCTAGGTCCAATCGAAACCCTAACCGGATCTCTAACCCTAGCCCTCAACATAACCCTAACCCTAGGTCCAATCGTATCCCTAACCGGATCTCTAACCCTAGCCCTCCTCATAACCCTAACCCTAGGTCCAATCGTAACCCTAACCGGATCTCTAACCCTAGCCCTCAACATAACCCTAACCCTAGGTCCAATCGTAACCCTAACCGGATCTCTAACCCTAGCCCTCAACATAACCCTAACCCTAGGTCCAATCGTAACCCTAACCGGATCTCTAACACTAGCCCTCAACATAACCCTAACCCTAGGTCCAATCGTAAGCATAACCGGATCTCTAACCCTAGCCCTCAACATAACCCTAACCCTAGGTCCAATCGTAACCCTAACCGGATCTCTAACCCTAGCCCTCAACATAACCCTAACCCTAGGTCCAATCGTAACCCTAACCGGTTCTCTAACCCTAGCCCTCAACATAACCCTAACCCTAGGTCCAATCGTAACCCTAACCTGATCTCTAACCCTAGCCCTCAACATAACCCTAACCCTAGGTCTAATCGTAACCCTAACCGGATCTCTAACCCTAGCCCTCAACATAACCCTAACCCTAGGTACAATCGTAACCCTAACCGGATCTCTAACCCTAGCCCTCAACATAACCCTAACCCTAGGTCCAATCGTAACCCTAACCGGAACTCTAACCCTAGCCCTCAACATAACCCTAACCCTAGGTCCAATCGTAACCCTAACCGGATCTCTAATCCTAGCCCTCAACATAACAATACCCTAGGTCCAATCGTAAGCATAACCGGATATCTAACCCAAACCCTCAACATAACCCTAACCCTAGGTCCAATCGTAAGCATAACCGGATCTCTAACCCTAGCCCTCAACATAACCCTAACCCTAGGTCCAATCGTAACCCTAACCGGATCTCTAACCCTAGCCCTCAACATAACCCTAACCCTAGGTCCAATCGTAACCCTAACCGGATCTCTAACCCTAGCCCTCAACATAACCCTAACCCTAGGTCCAATTGTAAGCATAACCGGATCTCTAACCCTAGCCCTCAACATAACCCTAACCCTAGGTCCAATCGTAACCCTAACCGGATCTCTAACCCTAGCCCTCAACATAACCCTAACCCTAGGTCCAATCGTAACCCTAACCGGATCTCTAACCCTAGCCCTCAACATAACCCTAACCCTAGGTCCAATCGTAACCCTAACCGGATCTCTAACCCTAGCCCTCAACATAACCCTAACCCTAGGTCCAATCCTAACCCTAACCGGATCTCTAACCCTAGCCCTCAACATAACACTAACCCTAGGTCCAATCGTAACCCTAACCGGATCTCTAACCCTAGCCCTCAACATAACAATACCCTAGGTCCAATCGTAAGCATAACCGGATCTCTAACCCAAGCCCTCAACATAACCCTAATCCTAGGTCCAATCGTAACCCTAACCGTATCTCTAACCCAAGCCCTCAACATAACCCTAACCCTAGGTCCAATCGTAAGCATAACCGGATCTCTAACCCTAGCCCTCAACATAACACTAACCCTAGGTCCAATCGTAACCCTAACCGGATCTCTAATCCTAGCCCTCAACATAACAATACCCTAGGTCCAATCGTAAGCATAACCGGATATCTAACCCAAGCCCTCAACATAACCCTAACCCTAGCTCCAATCGTAACCCTAACCGGATCTCTAACCCTAGCCCTCAACATAACCCTAACCCTATGTCCAATCGTAACCCTAACCGGAACTCTAACCCTAGCCCTCAACATAACCCTAGCCCTAGGTCCAATCGTATCCCTAACCGGATCTCTAACCCTAGCCCTCCTCATAACCCTAACCTTAGGTCCAATCGTAACCCTAACCAGATCTCTAACCCTAGCCCTCAACATAACCCTAACCCTAGGTCCAATCGTAACCCTAACCGGATCTCTAACCCTAGCCCGCAACATAACCCTAACCCTAGGTCCAATCGTAACCCTAACCGGATCTCTAACCCTAGCCCTCAAGATAACCCTAACCCTAGGTCCAATCGAAACCCTAACCGGATCTCTAACCCTAGCCCTCAACATAACCCTAACCCTAGGTCCAATCGTATCCCTAACCGGATCTCTAACCCTAGCCCTCCTCATAACCCTAACCCTAGGTCCAATCGTAACCCTAACCGGATCTCTAACCCTAGCCCTCAACATAACCCTAACCCTAGGTCCAATCGTAACCCTAACCGGATCTCTAACCCTAGCTCTCAACATAACCCTAACCCTAGGTCCAATCGTAACCCTAACCCAATCTCTAACCCTAGCCCTCAACATAACCCTAACCCTAGGTCCAATCGTAAGCATAACCGGATCTCTAACCCTAGCCCTCAACATAACCCTAACCCTAGGTCCAATCGTAACCCTAACCGGATCTCTAACCCTAGCCCTCAACATAACCCTAACCCTAGGTCCAATCGTAACCCTAACCGGATCTCTAACCCTAGCCCTCAACATAACTCTAACCCTAGGTCCAATCGTAACCCTAACCGGATCTCTAACCCTAGCCCTCAACATAACCCTAACCCTAGGTCCAATCGTAACCCTAACCCAATCTCTAACCCTAGCCCTCAACATAACCCTAACCCTAGGTCCAATCGTAAGCATAACCGGATCTCTAACCCTAGCCCTCAACATAACCCTAACCCTAGGTCCAATCGTAACCCTAACCGGATCTCTAACCCTAGCCCTCAACATAACCCTAACCCTAGGTCCAATCGTAACCCTAACCGGATCTCTAACCCTAGCCCTCAACATAACCCTAACCCTAGGTCCCATTGTAAGCATAACCGGATCTCTAACCCTAGCCCTCAACATAACCCTAACCCTAGGTCCAATCGTAACCCTAACCGGATCTCTAACCCTAGCCCTCAACATAACCCTAACCCTAGGTCCAATCGTAACCCTAACCGGTTCTCTAACCCTAGCCCTCAACATAACCCTAACACTAGGTCCAATCGTAACCCTAACCTGATCTCTAACCCTAGCCCTCAACATAACCCTAACCCTAGGTCCAATCGTAACCCTAACCGGATCTCTAACCCTAGCCCTCAACATAACCCTAACCCTAGGTCCAATCGTAACCCTAACCGGATCTCTAACCCTAGCCCTCAACATAACCCTAACCCTAGGTCCAATCGTAACCCTAACCGGATCTCTAACCCTAGCCCTCAACATAACCCTAACCCTAGGTCCAATCGTAACCCTAACCGGATCTCTAACCCTAGCCCTCAACATAACACTAACCCTAGGTCCAATCGTAACCCTAACCGGATCTCTAACCTTAGCCCTCAACATAACAATACCCTAGGTCCAATCGTAAGCATAACCGGATCTCTAACCCAAGCCCTCAACATAACCCTAATCCTAGGTCCAATCGTAACCCTAACCGTATCTCTAACCCAAGCCCTCAACATAACCCTAATCCTAGGTCCAATCGTAACCCTAACCGTATCTCTAACCCAAGCCCTCAACATAACCCTAACCCTAGGTCCAATCGTAACCCTAACCGGATCTCTAATCCTAGCCCTCAACATAACAATACCCTAGGTCCAATCGTAAGCATAACCGGATATCTAACCCAAGCCCTCAACATAACCCTAACCCTAGGTCCAATCGTAACCCTAACCGGATCTCTAACCCAAGCCCTCAACATAACCCTAACCCTAGGTCCAATCGTAAGCACAACCGGATCTCTAACCCTAGCCCTCAACATAACCCTAACCCTAGGTCCAATCGTAACCCTAACCGGATCGCTAACCCTAGCCCTCAACATAACCCTAACCCTAGGTCCAATCGTAAGCATAACCGGATCTCTAACCCTAGCCCTCAACATAACCCTAACCCTAGGTCCAATCGTAAGCATAACCGGATCTCTAACCCTAGCCCTCAACATAACCCTAACCCTAGGTCCCATTGTAAGCATAACCGGATCTCTAACCCTAGCCCTCAACATAACCCTAACCCTAGGTCCAATCGTAACCCTAACCGGATCTCTAACCCTAGCCCTCAACATAACCCTAACCCTAGGTCCAATCGTAACCCTAACCGGTTCTCTAACCCTAGCCCTCAACATAACCCTAACACTAGGTCCAATCGTAACCCTAACCTGATCTCTAACCCTAGCCCTCAACATAACCCTAACCCTAGGTCCAATCGTAACCCTAACCGGATCTCTAACCCTAGCCCTCAACATAACCCTAACCCTAGGTCCAATCGTAACCCTAACCGGATCTCTAACCCTAGCCCTCAACATAACCCTAACCCTAGGTCCAATCGTAACCCTAACCGGATCTCTAACCCTAGCCCTCAACATAACCCTAACCCTAGGTCCAATCGTAACCCTAACAGGATCTCTAACCCTAGCCCTCAACATAACACTAACCCTAGGTCCAATCGTAACCCTAACCGGATCTCTAACCTTAGCCCTCAACATAACAATACCCTAGGTCCAATCGTAAGCATAACCGGATCTCTAACCCAAGCCCTCAACATAACCCTAACCCTAGGTCCAATCGTAAGCATAACCGGATCTCTAACCCTAGCCCTCAACATAACCCTAACCCTAGGTCCAATCGTAAGCATAACCGGATCTCTAACCCTAGCCCTCAACATAACCCTAAGCCTAGGTCCAATCGTAAGCATAACCGGATCTCTAACCCTAGCCCTCAACATAACCCTAACCCTAGGTCCAATCGTAAGCATATGCGGATCTCTAACCCTAGCCTTCAACATAACCCTAACCCTCGGTCCAATCGTAACCCTAACCGGATCTCTAACCCTAGCCCTCAACATAACCCTAACCCTAGGTCCAATCGTAACCCTAACAGGATCTCTAACCCTAGCCCTCAACATAACCCTTACCCTAGGTCCAATCGTAACCCTAACCGGATCTCTAACCCTAGCCCTCAACATAACCCTAAACCGAGGTCCAATAGTAACCCTAACCGGATCTCTAACCCTAGCCCTCAACATAACCCTAAACCTAGGTCCAATCGTAAGTATAACCGGATCTCTAACCCTAGTCCTCAACATAACAATAGCCTAGGTCCAATCGTAAGCATAACCGGATCTCTAACCCAAGCCCTCAACATAACCCTAATCCTATGTCCAATCGTAACCCTAACCGTATCTCTAACCCAAGCCCTCAACATAACCCTAACCCTAGGTCCAATCGTAACCCTAACCGGATCTCTAACCCTAGCCCTCAACATAACCCTAACCCTAGGTCCAATCGTAACCCTAACCGGATCTCTAACCCTAACCCTCAACATAACCCTAACCCTAGGTCCAATCGTAACCCTAACCGGATCTCTAACCCTAGCCCTCAACATAACCCTAACCCTAGGTCCAATCGTAACCCTAACCGGATCTCTAACCCTAGCCCTCAACATAACACTAACCCTAGGTCCAATCGTAACCCTAACCGGATCTCTAACCCTAGCCCTCAACATAACAATACCCTAGGTCCAATCGTAAGCATAACCGGATATCTAACCCAAGCCCTCAACATAACCCTAACCCTAGGTCCAATCGTAACCCTAACCGGATCTCTAACCCAAGCCCTCAACATAACCCTAACCCTAGGTCCAATCGTAAGCATAACCGGATCTCTAACCCTAGCCCTCAACATAACCCTAACCCTAGGTCCAATCGTAACCCTAACCGGATCGCTAACCCTAGCCCTCAACATAACCCTAACCCTAGGTCCAATCGTAAGCATAACCGGATCTCTAACCCTAGCCCTCAACATAACCCTAACCCTAGGTCCAATCGTAAGCATAACCGGATCTCTAACCCTAGCCCTCAACATAACCCTAACCCTAGGTCCAATCGTAAGCATAACCGGATCTCTAACCCTAGCCCTCAACATAACCCTAACCCTAGGTCCAATCGTAACCCTAACCGGATCGCTAACCCTAGCCCTCAACATAACCCTAACCCTAGGTCCAATCGTAAGCATAACCGGATCTCTAACCCTAGCCCTCAACATAACCCTAACCCTAGGTCCAATCGTAAGCATAACCGGATCTCTAACCCTAGCCCTCAACATAACCCTAACCCTAGGTCCAATCGTAAGCATAACCGGATCTCTAACCCTAGCCCTCAACATAACCCTAACCCTAGGTCCAATCGTAAGCATAAGCGGATCTCTAACCCTAGCCTTCAACATAACCCTAACCCTAGGTCCAATCGTAACCCTAACCGGATCTCTAACCCTAGCCCTCAACATAACCCTAACCCTAGGTCCAATCGTAACCCTAACCGGATCTCTAACCCTAGCCCTCAACATAACCCTTACCCTAGGTCCAATCGTAACCCTAACCGGATCTCTAACCCTAGCCCTCAACATAACCCTAAACCGAGGTCCAATCGTAACCCTAACCGGATCTCTAAACCTAGCCCTCAACATAACCCTAAACCTAGGTACAATCGTAAGCATAACCGGATCTCTAACCCTAGTCCTCAACATAACAATAGCCTAGGTCCAATCGTAAGCATAACCGGATCTCTAACCGAAGCCCTGAACATAACCCTAACCCTAGGTCCAATCGTAACCCTAACCGGATCTCTAACCCTAGCCCTCAACATAACCCTAACCCTAGGTCCAATAGTAAGCATAACCGGATCTCTAACCCTAGCCCTCAACATAACCCTAACCCTAGGTCCAATCGTAACCCTAACCGGATATCTAACCCAAGCCGTCAACATAACCCTAACCCTAGGTCCAATCGTAAGCATAACCGGATCTCTAACCCTAGCCCTCAACATAACCCTAACCCTAGGTCCAATCGTAACCCTAACCGGATCTCTAACCCTAGCCCTCAACATAACCCTAACCCTAGGTCCAATCGTAACCCTAACCGGATCTCTAACCCTAGCCCTCAACATAACCCTAACCCTAGGTCCAATCGTAACCCTAACCGGATCTCTAACCCTAGCTCTCAACATAACAATACCCTAGGTCCAATCGTAAGCATAACCGGATCTCTAACCCAAGCCCTCAACATAACCCTAATCCTATGTCCAATTGTAACCCTAACCGTATCTCTAACCCAAGCCCTCAACATAACCCTAACCCTAGGTCCAATCGTAACCCTAACCGGATCTCTAACCCTAGCCCTCAACATAACCCTAACCCTAGGTCCAATCGTAACCCTAACCGGATCTCTAACCCTAGCCCTCAACATAACCCTAACCCTAGGTCCAATCGTAACCCTAACCAGATCTCTAACCCTAGCCCTCAACATAACCCAACCCTAGGTCCAATCGTAACCCTAACCGGATCTCTAACCCTAGCCCTCAACATAACAATACCCTAGGTCCAATCGTAAGCATAACCGGATCTCTAACCCAAGCCCTCAACATAACCCTAATCCTATGTCCAATCGTAACCCTAACCGTATCTCTAACCCAAGCCCTCAACATAACCCTAACCCTAGGTCCAATCGTAACCCTAACCGGATCTCTAACCCTAGCCCTCAACATAACCCTAACCCTAGGTCCAATCGTAACCCTAACCGGATCTCTAACCCTAGCCCTCAACATAACCCTAACCCTAGGTCCAATCGTAACCCTAACCGGATCTCTAACCCTAGCCCTCAACATAACCCTAACCCTAGGTCCAATCGTAACCCTAACCGGATCTCTAACCCTAGCCCTCAACATAACCCTAACCGTAGGTCTAATCGTAACCCTAACCGGATCTCTAACCCTAGCCCTCAACATAACCCTAACCCTAGGTCCAATCGTAACCCTAACCGGATCTCTAACCCTAGCCCTCAACATAACCCTAACCCTAGGTCCAATCGTAACCCTAACCGGATCTCTAACCCTAGCCCTCAACATAACCCTAACCCTAGGTCCAATCGTAACCCTAACCGGATCTCTAACCCTAGCCCTCAACATAACCCTAACCCTAGGTCCAATCGTAACCCTAACCGGATCTTTAACCCTAGCCCTCAACATAACCCTAACCCTAGGTCCAATCGTAACCCTAACCGGATCGCTAACCCTAGCCCTCAACATAACCCTAACCCTAGGTCCAATCGTAAGCATAACCGGATCTCTAACCCTAGCCCTCAACATAACCCTAACCCTAGGTCCAATCGTAAGCATAACCGGATCTCTAACCCTAGCCCTCAACATAACCCTAACCCTAGGTCCAATCGTAAGCATAACCGGATCTCTAACCCTAGCCCTCAACATAACCCTAACCCTAGGTCCAATCGTAACCCTAACCGGATCGCTAACCCTAGCCCTCAACATAACCCTAACCCTAGGTCCAATCGTAAGCATAACCGGATCTCTAACCCTAGCCCTCAACATAACCCTAACCCTAGGTCCAATCGTAAGCATACCCGGATCTCTAACCCTAGCCCTCAACATAACCCTAACCCTAGGTCCAATCGTAACCCTAACCGGATTTCTAACCCTAGCCCTCAACATAACCCTAACCCTAGGTCCAATCGTAACCCTAACCGGATATCTAACCCTAGCCCTCAACATAACAATACCCTAGGTCCAATCGTAAGCATAACCGGATCTCTAACCCAAGCCCTCAACATAACCCTAATCCTATGTCCAATCGTAACCCTAACCGTATCTCTAACCCAAGCCCTCAACATAACCCTAACCCTAGGTCCAATCGTAACCCTAACCGGATCTCTAAACCTAGCCCTCAACATAACCCTAACCCTAGGTCCAATCGTAACCCTAACCGGATATCTAACCCTAGCCCTCAACATAACCCTAACCCTAGGTCCAATCGTAACCCTAACCGGATCTCTAACCCTAGCCCTCAACATAACCCTAACCCTAGGTCCAATCGTAACCCTAACCGGATCTCTAACCCTAGCCCTCAACATAACAATACCCTAGGTCCAATCGTAAGCATAACCGGATCTCTAACCCAAGCCCTCAACATAACCCTAATCCTATGTCCAATCGTAACCCTAACCGTATCTCTAACCCAAGCCCTCAACATAACCCTAACCCTAGGTCCAATCGTAACCCTAACCGGATCTCTAACCCTAGCCCTCAACATAACCCTAACCCTAGGTCCAATCGTAACCCTAACCGGATCTCTAACCCTAGCCCTAAACATAACCCTAACCTTAGGTCCAATCGTAACCCTAACCGGATCTCTAACCCTAGCCCTCAACATAACCCTAACCCTAGGTCCAATCGTAACCCTAACCGGATCGCTAACACTAGCCCTCAACATAACCCTAACCGTAGGTCCAATCGTAAGCATAACCGGATCTCTAACCCTAGCCCTCAACATAACCCTAACCCTAGGTCCAATCGTAAGCATAACCGGATCTCTAACCCTAGCCCTCAACATAACCCTAACCCTAGGTCCAATCGTAAGCATAACCGGATCTCTAACCCTAGCCCTCAACATAACCCTAACCCTAGGTCCAATCGTAACCCTAACCGGATATCTAACCCTAGCCCTCAACATAACAATACCCTAGGTCCAATCGTAAGCATAACCGGATCTCTAACCCAAGCCCTCAACATAACCCTAATCCTATGTCCAATCGTAACCCTAACCGTATCTCTAACCCAAGCCCTCAACATAACCCTAACCCTAGGTCCAATCGTAACCCTAACCGGATCTCTAAACCTAGCCCTCAACATAACCCTAACCCTAGGTCCAATCGTAACCCTAACCGGATATCTAACCCTAGCCCTCAACATAACCCTAACCCTAGGTCCAATCGTAACCCTAACCGGATCTCTAACCCTAGCCCTCAACATAACCCTAACCCTAGGTCCAATCGTAACCCTAACCGGATCTCTAACCCTAGCCCTCAACATAACAATACCCTAGGTCCAATCGTAAGCATAACCGGATCTCTAACCCAAGCCCTCAACATAACCCTAATCCTATGTCCAATCGTAACCCTAACCGTATCTCTAACCCAAGCCCTCAACATAACCCTAACCCTAGGTCCAATCGTAACCCTAACCGGATCTCTAACCCTAGCCCTCAACATAACCCTAACCCTAGGTCCAATCGTAACCCTAACCGGATCTCTAACCCTAGCCCTAAACATAACCCTAACCTTAGGTCCAATCGTAACCCTAACCGGATCTCTAACCCTAGCCCTCAACATAACCCTAACCCTAGGTCCAATCGTAACCCTAACCGGATCGCTAACACTAGCCCTCAACATAACCCTAACCGTAGGTCCAATCGTAAGCATAACCGGATCTCTAACCCTAGCCCTCAACATAACCCTAACCCTAGGTCCAATCGTAAGCATAACCGGATCTCTAACCCTAGCCCTCAACATAACCCTAACCCTAGGTCCAATCGTAAGCATAACCGGATCTCTAACCCTAGCCCTCAACATAACCCTAACCCTAGGTCCAATCGTAACCCTAACCGGATCGCTAACCCTAGCCCTCAACATAACCCTAACCCTAGGTCCAATCGTAAGCATAACCGGATCTCTAACCCTAGCCCTCAACATAACCCTAACCCTAGGTCCAATCGTAAGCATAACCGGATCTCTAACCCTAGCCCTCAACATAACCCTAACCCTAGGTCCAATCGTAAGCATAACCGGATCTCTAACCCTAGCCCTCAACATAACCCTAACCCTAGGTCCAATCGTAAGCATAAGCGGATCTCTAACCCTAGCCTTCAACATAACCCTAACCCTAGGTCCAATCGTAACCCTAACCGGATCTTTAACCCTAGCCCTCAACATAACCCTAACCCTAGGTCCAATCGTAACCCTAACCGGATCGCTAACACTAGCCCTCAACATAACCCTAACCGTAGGTCCAATCGTAAGCATAACCGGATCTCTAACCCTAGCCCTCAACATAACCCTAACCCTAGGTCCAATCGTAAGCATAACCGGATCTCTAACCCTAGCCCTCAACATAACCCTAACCCTAGGTCCAATCGTAAGCATAACCGGATCTCTAACCCTAGCCCTCAACATAACCCTAACCCTAGGTCGAATCGTAACCCTAACCGGATCGCTAACCCTAGCCCTCAACATAACCCTAACCCTAGGTCCAATCGTAAGCATAACCGGATCTCTAACCCTAGCCCTCAACATAACCCTAACCCTAGGTCCAATCGTAAGCATAACCGGATCTCTAACCCTAGCCCTCAACATAACCCTAACCCTAGGTCCAATCGTAAGCATAACCGGATCTCTAACCCTAGCCCTCAACATAACCCTAACCCTAGGTCCAATCGTAAGCATAAGCGGATCTCTAACCCTAGCCTTCAACATAACCCTAACCCTAGGTCCAATCGTAACCCTAACCGGATCTCTAACCCTAGCCCTCAACATAACCCTAACCCTAGGTCCAATCGTAACCCTAACCGGATCTCTAACCCTAGCCCTCAACATAACCCTTACCCTAGGTCCAATCGTAACCCTAACCGGATCTCTAACCCTAGCCCTCAACATAACCCTAAACCGAGGTCCAATCGTAACCCTAACCGGATCTCTAACCCTAGCCCTCAACATAACCCTAAACCGAGGTCCAATCGTAACCCTAACCGGATCTCTAACCCTAGCCCTCAACATAACCCTAAACCTAGGTCCAATCGTAAGCATAACCGGATCTCTAACCCTAGTCCTCAACATAACAATAGCCTAGGTCCAATCGTAAGCATAACCGGATCTCTAACCGAAGCCCTGAACATAACACTAACCCTAGGTCCAATCGTAACCCTAACCGGATCTCTAACCCTAGCCCTCAACATAACACTAACCCTAGGTCCAATCGTAAGCATAACCGGATCTCTAACCCTAGCCCTCAACATAACCCTAACCCTAGGTCCAATCGTAACCCTAACCGGATCTCTAACCCAAGCCCTCAACATAACCCTAACCCTAGGTCCAATCGTAAGCATAACCGGATCTCTAACCCTAGCCCTCAACATAACCCTAACCCTAGGTCCAATCGTAACCCTAACCGGATCTCTAACCCTAGCCCTCAACATAACCCTAACCCTAGGTCCAATCGTAACCCTAACCGGATCTCTAACCCTAGCCCTCAACATAACCCTAACCCTAGGTCCAATCGTAACCCTAACCGGATCTCTAACCCTAGACCTCAACATAACAATACCCTAGGTCCAATCGTAAGCATAACCGGATCTCTAACCCAAGCCCTCAACATAACCCTAATCCTATGTCCAATCGTAACCCTAACCGTATCTCTAACCCAAGCCCTCAACATAACCCTAACCCTAGGTCCAATCGTAACCCTAACCGGATCTCTAACCCTAGCCCTCAACATAATCCTAACCCTAGGTCCAATTGTAAGCATAACCGGATCTCTAACCCTAGCCCTCAACATAACCCTAACCCTAGGTCCAATCGTAACCCTAACCGGATCTCTAACCCTAGCCCTCAACATAACCCTAACCCTATGTCCAATCGTAACCCTAACCGGTTCTCTAACCCTAGCCCTCAACATAACCCTAACCCTAGCTCCAATCGTAACCCTAACCGGATCTCTAACCCTAGCCCTCAACATAACCCTAACCCTAGGTCCAATCGTAACCCTAACCGGATCTCTAACCCTAGCCCTCAACATAACCCTAACCGTAGTTCCAATCGTAACCCTAACCGGATCTCTAACCCTAGCCCTCAACATAACCCTAACCCTTGGTCCAATCGTAACCCTAACCGGATCTCTAACCCTAGCCCTCAACATAACCCTAACCCTAGGTCCAATCGTAACCCTAACCGGATCTCTAACCCTAGCCCTCAACATAACCCTAACCCTAGGTCCAATCGTAACCCTAACCGGATCTCTAACCCTAGCCCTCAACATAACCCTAACCCTAGGTCCAATCGTAACCCTAACCGGATCTTTAACCCTAACCCTCAACATAACCCTAACCCTAGGTCCAATCGTAACCCTAACCGGATCGCTAACCCTAGCCCTCAACATAACCCTAACCCTAGGTCCAATCGTAAGCATAACCGGATCTCTAACCCTAGCCCTCAACATAACCCTAACCCTAGGTCCAATCGTAAGCATAACCGGATCTCTAACCCTAGCCCTCAACATAACCCTAACCCTAGGTCCAATCGTAAGCAAAACCGGATCTCTAACCCTAGCCCTCAACATAACCCTAACCCTAGGTCCAATCGTAACCCTAACCGGATCGCTAACCCTAGCCCTCAACATAACCCTAACCCTAGGTCCAATCGTAAGCATAACCGGATCTCTAACCCTAGCCCTCAACATAACCCTAACCCTAGGTCCAATCGTAACCCTAACCGGATCTCTAACCCTAGCCCTCAACATAACCCTAACCCTAGGTCCAATCGTAACCCTAACCGGATCTCTAACCCTAGCCCTCAACATAACAATACCCTAGGTCCAATCGTAAGCATAACCGGATCTCTAACCCAAGCCCTCAACATAACCCTAATCCTATGTCCAATCGTAACCCTAACCGTATCTCTAACCCAAGCCCTCAACATAACCCTAACCCTAGGTCCAATCGTAACCCTAACCGGATCTCTAACCCTAGCCCTCAACATAACCCTAACCCTAGGTCCAATCGTAACCCTAACCGGATATCTAACCCTAGCCCTCAACATAACCCTAACCTTAGGTCCAATCGTAACCCTAACCGGATCTCTAACCCTAGCCCTCAACATAACCCTAACCCTAGGTCCAATCGTAACCCTAACCGGATCTCTAACCCTAGCCCTCAACATAACCCTAACCCTAGGTCCAATCGTAACCCTAACCGGATCTTTAACCCTAGCCCTCAACATAACCCTAACCCTAGGTCCAATCGTAACCCTAACCGGATCGCTAACACTAGCCCTCAACATAACCCTAACCCTAGGTCCAATCGTAAGCATAACCGGATCTCTAAACCTAGCCCTCAACATAACCCTAACCCTAGGTCCAATCGTAAGCATAACCGGATCTCTAACCCTAGCCCTCAACATAACCCTAACCCTAGGTCCAATCGTAAGCATAACCGGATCTCTAACCCTAGCCCTCAACATAACCCTAACCCTAGGTCCAATCGTAACCCTAACCGGATCGCTAACCCTAGCCCTCAACATAACCCTAACCCTAGGTCCAATCGTAAGCATAACCGGATCTCTAACCCTAGCCCTCAACATAACCCTAACCCTATGTCCAATCGTAAGCATAACCGGATCTCTAACCCTAGCCCTCAACATAACCCTAACCCTAGGTCCAATCGTAACCCTAACCGGATCTCTAACCCTAGCCCTCAACATAACAATACCCTAGGTCCAATAGTAAGCATAACCGGATCTCTAACCCAAGCCCTCAACATAACCCTAATCCTATGTCCAATCGTAACCCTAACCGTATCTCTAACCCAAGCCCTCAACATAACCCTAACCCTAGGTCCAATCGTAACCCTAACCGGATCTCTAACCCTAGCCCTCAACATAACCCTAACCCTAGGTCCAATCGTAACCCTAACCGGATCTCTAACCCTAGCCCTCAACATAACCCTAACCCTAGGTCCAATCGTAACCCTAACCGGATCTCTAACCCTAGCCCTCAACATAACCCTAACCCTAGGTCCAATCGTAACCCTAACCGGATCTCTAACCCTAGCCCTCAACATAACCCTAACCCTAGGTCCAATCGTAACCCTAACCGGATCTCTAACCCTAGCCCTCAACATAACCCTAACCCTAGGTCCAATCGTAACCCTAACCGGAACTCTAACCCTAGCCCTCAACATAACCCTAACCCTAGGTCCAATCGTAACCCTAACCGGATCTCTAACCCTAGCCCTCAACATAACCCTAACCCTAGGTCCAATTGTAAGCATAACCGGATCTCTAACCCTAGCCCTCAACATAACCCTAACCCTAGGTCCAATCGTAACCCTAACCGGATCTCTAACCCTAGCCCTCAACATAACCCTAACCCTAGGTCCAATCGTAACCCTAACCGGTTCTCTAAACCTAGCCCTCAACATAACCCTAACCCTAGGTCCAATCGTAACCCTAACCTGATCTCTAACCCTAGCCCTCAACATAACCCTAACCCTAGGTCCAATCGTAACCCTAACCGGATCTCTAACCCTAGCCCTCAGCATAACACTAACCCTAGGTCCAATCGTAACCCTAACCGGGTCTCTAACCCTAGCCCTCAACATAACCCTAACCCTAGGTCCAATCGTAACCCTAACCGGATCTCTAAACCTAGCCCTCAACATAACCCTAACCCTAGGTCCAATCGTAACCCTAACCGGATCTCTAACCCTAGCCCTCAACATAACACTAACCCTAGGTCCAATCGTAACCCTAACCGGATCTCTAACCCTAGCCCTCAACATAACAATACCCTAGGTCCAATCGTAAGTATAACCGGATCTCTAACCCAAGCCCTCAACATAACCCTAATCCTAGGTCCAATCGTAACCCTAACCGTATCTCTAACCCAAGCCCTCAACATAACCCTAACCCTAGGTCCTATCGTAAGCATAACCGGATCTCTAACCCTAGCCCTCAACATAACCCTAACCCTAGGTCCAATCGTAACCCTAACCGGATCTCTAATCCTAGCCCTCAACATAACAATACCCTAGGTCCAATCGTAAGCATAACCGGATATCTAACCCAAGCCCTCAACATAACCCTAACCCTAGGTCCAATCGTAACCCTAACCGGATCTCTAACCCTAGCCCTCAACATAACCCTAACCCTATGTCCAATCGTAACCCTAACCGGAACTCTAACCCTAGCCCTCAACATAACCCTAACCCTAGGTCCAATCGTAACCCTAACCGGAACTCTAACCCTAGCCCTCAACATAACCCTAACCCTAGGTCCAATCGTAACCCTAACCGGATCTCTAACCCTAGCCCTCAACATAACCCTAACCCTAGGTCCAATCGTAACCCTAACCCAATCTCTAACCCTAGCCCTCAACATAACCCTAACCCTAGGTCCAATCGTAAGCATAACCGGATCTCTAACCCTAGCCCTCAACATAACCCTAACCCTAGGTCCAATCGTAACCCTAACCGGATCTCTAACCCTAGCCCTCAACATAACCCTAACCCTAGGTCCAATCGTAACCCTAACCGGATCTCTAACCCTAGCCCTCAACATAACCCTAACCCTAGGTCCAATCGTAACCCTAACCGGTTCTCTAACCCTAGCCCTCAACATAACCCTAACCCTAGGTCCAATCGTAACCCTAACCTGATCTCTAACCCTAGCCCTCAACATAACCCTAACCCTAGGTCCAATCGTAACCCTAACCGGATCTCTAACCCTAGCCCTCAACATAACCCTAACCCTAGGTCCAATCGTAACCCTAACCGGATCTCTAACCCTAGCCCTCAACATAACCCTAACCCTAGGTCCAATCGTAAGCATAACCGGATCTCTAACCCTAGCCCTCAACATAACACTAACCCTAGGTCCAATCGTAACCCTAACCGGATCTCTAACCCTAGCCCTCAACATAACAATACCCTAGGTCCAATCGTAAGCATAACCGGATCTCTAACCCAAGCCCTCAACATAACCCTAATCCTAGGTCCAATCGTAACCCTAACCGTATCTCTAACCCAAGCCCTCAACATAACCCTAACCCTAGGTCCAATCGTAAGCATAACCGGATCTCTAACCCTAGCCCTCAACATAACCCTAACCCTAGGTCCAATCGTAACCCTAACCGGATCTCTAATCCTAGCCCTCAACATAACAATACCCTAGGTCCAATCGTAAGCATAACCGGATATCTAACCCAAGCCCTCAACATAACCCTAACCCTAGGTCCAATCGTAACCCTAACCGGATATCTAACCCTAGCCCTCAACATAACCCTAACCCTAGGTCCAATCGTAACCCTAACCGGATCTCTAACCCTCGCCCTCAACATAACCCTAACCCTAGGTCCAATCGTAACCCTAACCGGATCTCTAACCCTAGCCCTCAACATAACCCTAACCGTAGGTCCAATCGTAACCCTAACCGGATCTCTAACCCTAGCCCTCAACATAACCCTAACCCTAGGTCCAATAGTAACCCTAACCCGATCTCTAACCCTAGCCCTCAACATAACCCTAACCCTAGGTCCAATCGTAACCCTAACCGGATCTCTAACCCTAGCCCTCAACATAACCCTAACCCTAGGTCCAATCATAACCCTAACCGGATCTCTAACCCTAGCCCTCAACATAACCCTAACCCTAGGTCCAATCGTAACCCTAACCGGATCTTTAACCCTAGCCCTCAACATAACCCTAACCCTAGGTCCAATCGTAACCCTAACCGGATCGCTAACCCTAGCCCTCAACATAACCCTAACCGTAGGTCCAATCGTAAGCATAACCGGATCTCTAACCCTAGCCCTCAACATAACCCTAACCCTAGGTCCAATCGTAAGCATAACCGTCTCTCTAACCCTAGCCCTCAACATAACCCTAACCCTAGGTCCAATCGTAAGCATAACCGGATCTCTAACCCTAGCCCTCAACATAACCCTAACCCTAGGTCCAATCGTAACCCTAACCGGATCGCTAACCCTAGCCCTCAACATAACCCTAACCCTAGGTCCAATCGTAAGCATAACCGGATCTCTAACCCTAGCCCTCAACATAACCCTAACCCTAGGTCCAATCGTAACCCTAACCGGATCTCTAACCCTAGCCCACAACATAACCCTAACCCTAGGTCCAATCGTAACCCTAACCGGATCTCTAACCCTAGCCCTCAACATAACAATACCATAGGTCCAATCGTAAGCATAACCGAATCTCTAACCCAAGCCCTCAACATAACCCTAATCCTATGTCCAATCGTAACCCTAACCGTATCTCTAACCCAAGCCCTCAACATAACCCTAACCCTAGGTCCAATCGTAACCCTAACCGGATCTCGAACCCTAGCCCTCAACATAACCCTAACCCTAGGTCCAATCGTAACCCTAACCGGATCTCTAACCCTAGCCCTCAACATAACCCTAACCCTAGGTCCAATCGTAACCCTAAACAGATCTCTAACCCTAGTCCTCAACATAACCCTAACCCTAGGTCCAATCGTAACCCTAACCGGATCTCTAACCCTAGCCCTCAACATAACAATACCCTAGGTCCAATCGTAAGCATAACCGGATCTCTAACCCAAGCCCTCAACATAACCCTAATCCTATGTCCAATCGTAACCCTAACCGTATCTCTAACCCAAGCCCTCAACATAACCCTAACCCTAGGTCCAATCGTAACCCTAACCGGATCTCTAACCCTAGCCCTCAACATAACCCTAACCCTAGGTCCAATTGTAACCCTAACCGGATCTCTAACCCTAGCCCTCAACATAACCCTAACCCTAGGTCCAATCGTAACCCTAACCGGATCTCTAACCCTAGCCCTCAACATAACCCTAACCCTAGGTCCAATCGTAACCCTAACCGGATCTCTAACCCTAGCCCTCAACATAACCCTAACCCTAGGTCCAATCGTAACCCTAACCGGATCTTTAACCCTAGCCCTCAACATAACCCTAACCCTAGGTCCAATCGTAACCCTAACCGGATCGCTAACACTAGCCCTCAACATAACCCTAACCCTAGGTCCAATCGTAAGCACAACCGGATCTCTAACCCTAGCCCTCAACATAACCCTAACCCTAGGTCCAATCGTAAGCATAACCGGATCTCTAACCCTAGCCCTCAACATAACCCTAACCCTAGGTCCAATCGTAAGCATAACCGGATCTCTAACCCTAGCCCTCAACATAACCCTAACCCTAGGTCCAATCGTAACCCTAACCGGATCGCTAACCCTAGCCCTCAACATAACCCTAACCCTAGGTCCAATCGTAAGCATAACCGGATCTCTAACCCTAGCCCTCAACATAACCCTAACCCTAGGTCCAATCGTAAGCATAACCGGATCTCTAACCCTAGCCCTCAACATAACCCTAACCCTAGGTCCAATCGTAAGCATAACCGGATCTCTAACCCTAGCCCTCAACATAACCCTAACCCTAGGTCCAATCGTAAGCATAAGCGGATCTCTAACCCTAGCCTTCAACATAACCCTAACCCTAGGTCCCATCGTAACCCTAACCGGATCTCTAACCCTAGCCCTCAACATAACCCTAACCCTAGGTCCAATCGTAACCCTAACCGGATCTCTAACCGAAGCCCTCAACATAACCCTTACCCTAGGTCCAATCGTAACCCTAACCGGATCTCTAACCCTAGCCCTTAACATAACCCTAAACCGAGGTCCAATCGTAACCCTAACCGGATCTCTAACCCTAGCCCTCAACATAACCCTAAACCTAGGTCCAATCGTAAGCATAACCGGATCTCTAACCCTAGTCCTCAACATAACAATAGCCTAGGTCCAATCGTAAGCATAACCGGATCTCTAACAGAAGCCCTGAACATAACCCTAACCCTAGGTCCAATCGTAACCCTAACCGGATCTCTAACCCTAGCCCTCAACATAACCCTAACCCTAGGTCCAATCGTAAGCATAACCGGATCTCTAACCCTAGCCCTCAACATAACCCTAACCCTAGGTCCAATCGTAACCCTAACCAGATCTCTAACCCAAGCCCTCAACATAACCCTAACCCTAGGTCCAATCGTAAGCATAACCGGATCTCTAACCCTAGCCCTCAACATAACCCTAACCCTAGGTCCAATCGTAACCCTAACCGGATCTCTAACCCTAGCCCTCAACATAACCCTAACCCTAGGTCCAATCGTAACCCTAACCGGATCTCTAACCCTAGCCCTCAACATAACCCTAACCCTAGGTCCAATCGTAACCCTAACCGGATCTCTAACCCTAGCCCTCAACATAACACACCCTAGGACCAATCGTAAGCATAACCGGATCTCTAACCCAAGCCCTCAACATAACCCTAATCCTATGTCCAATCGTAACCCTAACCGTATCTCTAACCCAAGCCCTCAACATAACCCTAACCCTAGGTCCAATCGTAACCCTAACCGGATCTCTAACCCTAGCCCTCAACATAACCCTAACCCTAGGTCCAATCGTAACCCTAACCGGATCTCTAACCCTAGCCCTCAACATAACCCTAACCCTAGGTCCAATCGTAACCCTAACCGGATCTCTAACCCTAGACCTCAACATAACCCTAACCCTAGGTCCCATCGTAACCCTAACCGGATCTCTAACCCTAGCCCTCAACATAACCCTAACCCTAGGTCCAATCGTAACCCTAACCGGATCTCTAACCCTAGCCCTCAACATAACCCTAACCCTAGGTCCAATCGTAACCCTAACCGGAACTCTAAACCTAGCCCTCAACATAACCCTAACCCTAGGTCCAATCGTAACCCTAACCGGATCTCTAACCCTAGCCCTCAACATAACCCTAACCCTAGGTCCAATCGTAACCCTAACCGGATCTCTAACCCTAGCCCTCAACATAATCCTAACCCTAGGTCCAATTGTAAGCATAACCGGATCTCTAACCCTAGCCCTCAACATAACCCTAACCCTAGGTCCAATCGTAAGCATAACCGGATCTCTAACCCTAGCCCTCAACATAACCCTAACCCTAGGTCCAATCGTAACCCTAACCGGATCGCTAACCCTAGCCCTCAACATAACCCTAACCCTAGGTCCAATCGTAAGCATAACCGGATCTCTAACCCTAGCCCTCAACATAACCCTAACCCTAGGTCCAATCGTAAGCATAACCGGATCTCTAACCCTAGCCCTCAACATAACCCTAACCCTAGGTCCAATCGTAAGCATAACCGGATCTCTAACCCTAGCCCTCAACATAACCCTAACCCTAGGTCCAATCGTAAGCATAAGCGGATCTCTAACCCTAGCCTTCAACATAACCCTAACCCTAGGTCCCATCGTAACCCTAACCGGATCTCTAACCCTAGCCCTCAACATAACCCTAACCCTAGGTCCAATCGTAACCCTAACCGGATCTCTAACCGAAGCCCTCAACATAACCCTTACCCTAGGTCCAATCGTAACCCTAACCGGATCTCTAACCCTAGCCCTTAACATAACCCTAAACCGAGGTCCAATCGTAACCCTAACCGGATCTCTAACCCTAGCCCTCAACATAACCCTAAACCTAGGTCCAATCGTAAGCATAACCGGATCTCTAACCCTAGTCCTCAACATAACAATAGCCTAGGTCCAATCGTAAGCATAACCGGATCTCTAACAGAAGCCCTGAACATAACCCTAACCCTAGGTCCAATCGTAACCCTAACCGGATCTCTAACCCTAGCCCTCAACATAACCCTAACCCTAGGTCCAATCGTAAGCATAACCGGATCTCTAACCCTAGCCCTCAACATAACCCTAACCCTAGGTCCAATCGTAACCCTAACCAGATCTCTAACCCAAGCCCTCAACATAACCCTAACCCTAGGTCCAATCGTAAGCATAACCGGATCTCTAACCCTAGCCCTCAACATAACCCTAACCCTAGGTCCAATCGTAACCCTAACCGGATCTCTAACCCTAGCCCTCAACATAACCCTAACCCTAGGTCCAATCGTAACCCTAACCGGATCTCTAACCCTAGCCCTCAACATAACCCTAACCCTAGGTCCAATCGTAACCCTAACCGGATCTCTAACCCTAGCCCTCAACATAACACACCCTAGGACCAATCGTAAGCATAACCGGATCTCTAACCCAAGCCCTCAACATAACCCTAATCCTATGTCCAATCGTAACCCTAACCGTATCTCTAACCCAAGCCCTCAACATAACCCTAACCCTAGGTCCAATCGTAACCCTAACCGGATCTCTAACCCTAGCCCTCAACATAACCCTAACCCTAGGTCCAATCGTAACCCTAACCGGATCTCTAACCCTAGCCCTCAACATAACCCTAACCCTAGGTCCAATCGTAACCCTAACCGGATCTCTAACCCTAGACCTCAACATAACCCTAACCCTAGGTCCCATCGTAACCCTAACCGGATCTCTAACCCTAGCCCTCAACATAACCCTAACCCTAGGTCCAATCGTAACCCTAACCGGATCTCTAACCCTAGCCCTCAACATAACCCTAACCCTAGGTCCAATCGTAACCCTAACCGGAACTCTAAACCTAGCCCTCAACATAACCCTAACCCTAGGTCCAATCGTAACCCTAACCGGATCTCTAACCCTAGCCCTCAACATAACCCTAACCCTAGGTCCAATCGTAACCCTAACCGGATCTCTAACCCTAGCCCTCAACATAATCCTAACCCTAGGTCCAATTGTAAGCATAACCGGATCTCTAACCCTAGCCCTCAACATAACCCTAACCCTAGGTCCAATCGTAACCCTAACCGGATCTCTAACCCTAGCCCTCAACATAACCCTAACCCTAGGTCCAATCGTAACCCTAACCGGTTCTCTAACCCTAGCCCTCAACATAACCCTAACCCTAGGTCCAATCGTAACCCTAACCTGATCTCTAACCCTAGCCCTCAACATAACCCTAACCCTAGGTCCAATCGTAACCCTAACCGGATCTCTAACCCTAGCCCTCAACATAACCCTAACCCTAGGTCCAATCGTAACCCTAACCGGGTCTCTAACCCTAGCCCTCAACATAACCCTAACCCTAGGTCCAATCGTAACCCTAACCGGATCTCTAACCCTAGCCCTCAACATAATCCTAACCCTAGGTCCAATCGTAACCCTAACCGGATCTCTAACCCTAGCCCTCAACATAACACTAACCCTGGGTCCAATCGTAACCCTAACCGGATCTCTAACCCTAGCCCTCAACATAACAATACCCTAGGTCCAATCGTAAGTATAACCGGATCTCTAACCCAAGCCCTCAACATAACCCTAATCCTAGGTCCAATCGTAACCCTAACCGTATCTCTAACCCAAGCCCTCAACATAACCCTAACCCTAGGTCCTATCGTAAGCATAACCGGATCTCTAACCCTAGCCCTCAACATAACCCTAACCCTAGGTCCAATCGTAACCCTAACCGGATCTCTAATCCTAGCCCTCAACATAACAATACCCTAGGTCCAATCGTAAGCATAACCGGATATCTAACCCAAGCCCTCAACATAACCCTAACCCTAGGTCCAATCGTAACCCTAACCGGATCTCTAACCCTAGCCCTCAACATAACCCTAACCCTATGTCCAATCGTAACCCTAACCGGAACTCTAACCCTAGCCCTCAACATAACCCTAACCCTAGGTCCAATCGTAACCCTAACCGGAACTCTAACCCTAGCCCTCAACATAACCCTAACCCTAGGTCCAATCGTAACCCTAACCGGATCTCTAACCCTAGCCCTCAACATAACCCTAACCCTAGGTCCAATCGAAACCCTAACCGGATCTCTAACCCTAGCACTCAACATAACCCTAACCCTAGGTCCAATCGTATCCGTAACCGGATCTCTAACCCTAGCCCTCCTCATAACCCTAACCCTAGGTCCAATCGTAACCCTAACCGGATCTCTAACCCTAGCCCTCAACATAACCCTAACCCTAGGTCCAATCGTAACCCTAACCGGATCTCTAACCCTAGCCCTCAACATAACCCTAACCCTAGGTCCAATCGTAACCCTAACCCAATTTCTAACCCTAGCCCTCAACATAACCCTAACCCTAGGTCCAATCGTAAGCATAACCGGATCTCTAACCCTAGCCCTCAACATAACCCTAACCCTAGGTCCAATCGTAACCCTAACCGGATCTCTAACCCTAGCCCTCAACATAACCCTAACCCTAGGTCCAATCGTAACCCTAACCGGATCTCTAACCCTAGCCCTCAACATAACCCTAACCCTAGGTCCAATTGTAAGCATAACCGGATCTCTAACCCTAGCCCTCAACATAACCCTAACCCTAGGTCCAATCGTAACCCTAACCGGATCTCTAACCCTAGCCCTCAACATAACCCTAACCCTAGGTCCAATCGTAACCCTAACCGGTTCTCTAACCCTAGCCCTCAACATAATCCTAACCCTAGGTCCAATCGTAACCCTAACCTGATCTCTAACCCTAGCCCTCAACATAACCCTAACCCTAGGTCCAATCGTAACCCTAAGCGGATCTCTAACCCTAGCCCTCAACATAACCCTAACCCTAGGTCCAATCGTAACCCTAACCGGATCTCTAACCCTAGCCCTCAACATAACCCTAACCCTAGGTCCAATCGTAACCCTAACCGGATCTCTAACCCTAGCCCTCAACATAACACTAACCCTAGGTCCAATCGTAACCCTAACCGGATCTCTAACCCTAGCCCTCAACATAACAATACCCTAGGTCCAATCGTAAGCATAACCGGATCTCTAACCCAAGCCCTCAACATAACCCTAATCCTAGGTCCAATCGTAACCCTAACCGTATCTCTAACCCAAGCCCTCAACATAACCCTAACCCTAGGTCCAATCGTAAGCATAACCGGATCTCTAACCCTAGCCGTCAACATAACCTTAACCCTAGGTCCAATCGTAACCCTAACCGGATCTCTAATCCTAGCCCTCAACATAACAATACCCTAGGTCCAATCGTAAGCATAACCGGATATCTAACCCAAGCCCTCAACATAACCCTAACCCTAGGTCCAATCGTAACCCTAACCGTATCTCTAACCCTAGCCCTCAACATAACCCTAACCCTAGGTCCAATCGTAACCCTAACCGGATCTCTAACCCTAGCCCTCAACATAACCCTAACCCTAGGTCCAATCGTAACCCTAACAGGATCTCTAACCCTAGCCCTCAACATAACCCCAACCGTAGGTCCAATCGTAACCCTAACCGGATCTCTAACCCTAGCCCTCAACATAACCCTAACCCTAGGTCCAATCGTAACCCTAACCGGATCTCTAACCCTAGCCCTCAACATAACCCTAACCCTAGGTCCAATCGTAACCCTAACCGGATCTCTAACCCTAGCCCTCAACATAACCCTAACCCTAGGTCCAATTGTAAGCATAACCGGATCTCTAACCCTAGCCCTCAACATAACCCTAACCCTAGGTCCAATCGTAACCCTAACCGGATCTCTAACCCTAGCCCTCAACATAACCCTAACCCTAGGTCCAATCGTAACCCTAACCGGTTCTCTAACCCCAGCCCTCAACATAACCCTAACCCTAGGTCCAATCGTAACCCTAACCTGATCTCTAACCCTAGCCCTCAACATAACCCTAACCCTAGGTCCAATCGTAACCCTAACCGGATCTCTAACCCTAGCCCTCAACATAACCCTAACCCTAGGTCCAATCGTAACCCTAACCGGATCTCTAACCCTAGCCCTCAACATAACCCTAACCCTAGGTCCAATCGTAACCCTAACCGGATCTCTAACCCTAGCCCTCAACATAACCCTAACCCTAGGTCTAATCGTAACCCTAACCTGATCTCTAACCCTAGCCCTCAACATAACCCTAACCCTAGGTCCAATCGTAACCCTAACCGGATCTCTAACCCTAGCCCTCAACATAACACTAACCCTAGGTCCAATCGTAACCCTAACCGGATCTCTAACCCTAGCCCTCAACATAACAATACCCTAGGTCCAATCGTAAGTATAACCGGATCTCTAACCCAAGCCCTCAACATAACCCTAATCCTAGGTCCAATCGTAACCCTAACCGTATCTCTAACCCAAGCCCTCAACATAACCCTAACCCTAGGTCCTATCGTAAGCATAACCGGATCTCTAACCCTAGCCCTCAACATAACCCTAACCCTAGGTCCAATCGTAACCCTAACCGGATCTCTAATCCTAGCCCTCAACATAACAATACCCTAGGTCCAATCGTAAGCATAACCGGATATCTAACCCAAGCCCTCAACATAACCCTAACCCTAGGTCCAATCGTAACCCTAACCGGATCTCTAACCCTAGCCCTCAACATAACCCTAACCCTATGTCCAATCGTAACCCTAACCGGAAATCTAACCCTAGCCCTCAACATAACCCTAACCCTAGGTCCAATCGTAACCCTAACCGGAACTCTAACCCTAGCCCTCAACATAAACCTAACCCTAGGTCCAATCGTAACCCTAACCGGATCTCTAACCCTAGCCCTCAACATAACCCTAACCCTAGGTCCAATCGAAACCCTAACCGGATCTCTAACCCTAGCACTCAACATAACCCTAACCCTAGGTCCAATCGTATCCCTAACCGGATCTCTAACCCTAGCCCTCCTCATAACCCTAACCCTAGGTCCAATCGTAACCCTAACCGGATCTCTAACCCTAGCCCTCAACATAACCCTAACCCTAGGTCCAATCGTAACCCTAACCGGATCTCTAACCCTAGCCCTCAACATAACCCTAACCCTAGGTCCAATCGTAACCCTAACCCAATTTCTAACCCTAGCCCTCAACATAACCCTAACCCTAGGTCCAATCGTAAGCATAACCGGATCTCTAACCCTAGCCCTCAACATAACCCTAACCCTAGGTCCAATCGTAACCCTAACCGGATCTCTAACCCTAGCCCTCAACATAACCCTAACCCTAGGTCCAATCGTAACCCTAACCGGATCTCTAACCCTAGCCCTCAACATAACACTAACCCTAGGTCCAATCGTAACCCTAACCGGATCTCTAACCCTAGCCCTCAACATAACCCTAACCCTAGGTCCAATCGTAACCCTAACCGGATCTCTAACCCTAGCCCTCAACATAACCCTAACCCTAGGTCCAATCGTAACCCTAACCGGTTCTCTAACCCTAGCCCTCAACATAACCCTAACCCTAGGTCCAATCGTAACCCTAACCTGATCTCTAACCCTAGCCCTCAACATAACCCTAACCCTAGGTCCAATCGTAACCCTAAGCGGATCTCTAACCCTAGCCCTCAACATAACCCTAACCCTAGGTCCAATCGTAACCCTAACCGGATCTCTAACCCTAGCCCTCAACATAACCCTAACCCTAGGTCCAATCGTAACCCTAACCGGATCTCTAACCCTAGCCCTCAACATAACACTAACCCTAGGTCCAATCGTAACCCTAACCGGATATCTAACCCTAGCCCTCAACATAACAATACCCTAGGTCCAATCGTAAGCATAACCGGATCTCTAACCCAAGCCCTCAACATAACCCTAATCCTAGGTCCAATCGTAACCCTAACCGTATCTCTAACCCAAGCCCTCAACATAACCCTAACCCTAGGTCCAATCGTAAGCATAACCGGATCTCTAACCCTAGCCCTCAACATAACCTTAACCCTAGGTCCAATCGTAACCCTAACCAGATCTCTAATCCTAGCCCTCAACATAACAATACCCTAGGTCCAATCGTAAGCATAACCGGATATCTAACCCAAGCCCTCAACATAACCCTAACCCTAGGTCCAATCGTAACCCTAACCGGATCTCTAACCCTAGCCCTCAACATAACCCTAATCCTATGTCCAATCGTACCCCTAACCGTATCTCTAACCGAAGCCCTCAACATAACCCTAACCCTAGGTCCAATCGTAAACCTAACCGGATCTCTAACCCTAGCCCTCAACATAACCCTAACCCTAGGTCCAATCGTAACCCTAACCGGATCTCTAACCCTAGCCCTCAACATAACCCTAACCCTAGGTCCAATCGTAACCCTAACCGGATCTCTAACCCTAGCCCTCAACATAACCCTAACCCTAGGTCCAATCGTAACCCTAACCGGATCTCTAACCCTAGCCCTCAACATAACCCTAACCCTAGGTCCAATCGTAACCCTAACCGGATCTTTAACCCTAGCCCTCAACATAACCCTAACCCTAGGTCCAATCGTAACCCTAACCGGATCGCTAACACTAGCCCTCAACATAACCCTAACCCTAGGTCCAATCGTAAGCATAACCGGATCTCTATCCCTAGCCCTCAACATAACCCTAACCCTAGGTCCAATCGTAAGCATAACCGGATCTCTAACCCTAGCCCTCAACATAACCCTAACCCTAGGTCCAATCGTAACCCTAACCGGATCGCTAACCCTAGCCCTCAACATAACCCTAACCCTAGGTCCAATCGCAACCCTAACCGGATCGCTAACCCTAGCCCTCAACATAACCCTAACCCTAGGTCCAATCGTAAGCATAACCGGATCTCTAACCCTAGCCCTCAACATAACCCTAACCCTAGGTCCAATCGTAAGCATAACCGGATCTCTAACCCTAGCCCTCAACATAACCCTAACCCTAGGTCCAATCGTAAGCATAAGCGGATCTCTAACCCTAGCCTTCAACATAACCCTAACCCTAGGTCCAATCGTAACCCTAACCGGATCTCTAACCCTAGCCCTCAACATAAACCTAACCCTAGGTCCAATCGTAACCCTAACCGGATCTCTAACCCTAGCCCTCAACATAACCCTTACCCTAGGTCCAATCGTAACCCTAACCGGATCTCTAACCCTAGCCCTCAACATAACCCTAAACCGAGGTCCAATCGTAACCCTAACCGGATCTCTAACCCTAGCCCTCAACATAACCCTAAACCTAGGTCCAATCGTAAGCATAACCGGATCTCTAACCCTAGTCCTCAACATAACAATAGCCTAGGTCCAATCGTAAGCATAACCGGATCTCTAACCGAAGTCCTGAACATAACCCTAACCCTAGGTCCAATCGTAACCCTAACCGGATCTCTAACCCTAGCCCTCAACATAACCCTAACCCTAGGTCCAATCGTAAGCATAACCGGATCTCTAACCCTAGCCCTCAACATAACCCTAACCCTAGGTCCAATCGTAACCCTAACCGGATCTCTAACCCTAGCCCTCAACATAACCCTAACCCTAGGTCCAATCGTAACCCTAACCGGATCTCTAACCCTAGCCCTCAACATAACCCTAACCATAGGTCCAATCGTAACCCTAACCGGATCTCTAACCCTAGCCCTCAACATAACCCTAACCCTAGGTCCAATCGTAACCCTAACCGGAACTCTAACCCTAGCCCTCAACATAACCCTAACCCTAGGTCCAATCGTAACCCTAACCGGATCTCTAACCCTAGCCCTCAACATAACCCTAACCCTAGGTCCAATCGTAACCCTAACCGGAACTCTAACCCTAGCCCTCAACATAACCGTAACCCTAGGTCCAATCGTAACCCTAACCGGATCTCTAACCCTAGCCCTCAACATAACCCTAACCCTAGGTCCAATCGTAACCCTAACCGGATCTCTAACCCTAGCCCTCAACATAACCCTAACCCTAGGTCCAATCGTAACCCTAACCGGATCTCTAACCCTAGCCCTCAACATAACAATACCCTAGGTCCAATCGTAAGCATAACCGGATCTCTAACCCAACCCCTCAACATAACCCTAATCCTATGTCCAATCGTAACCCTAACCGTATCTCTAACCCAAGCCCTCAACATAACCCTAACCCTAGGTCCAATCGTAACCCTAACCGGATCTCTAACCCTAGCCCTCAACATAACCCTAACCCTAGGTCCAATCGTAAGCATAACCGGATCTCTAACCCTAGCCCTCAACATAACCCTAACCCTAGGTCCAATCGTAACCCTAACCGGATCTCTAACCCTAGCCCTCAACATAACCCTAACCCTAGGTCCAATCGTAACCCTAACCGGATCTCTAACCCTATCCCTCAACATAACCCTAACCCTAGGTCCAATCGTAACCCTAACCGGATCTCTAACCCTAGCCCTCAACATAACAATACCCTAGGTCCAATCGTAAACATAACCGGATCTCTAACCCAAGCCCTCAACATAACCCTAATCCTATGTCCAATCGTAACCCTAACCGTATCTCTAACCCAAGCCCTCAACATAACCCTAACCCTAGGTCCAATCGTAACCCTAACCGGATCTCTAACCCTAGCCCTCAACATAACCCTAACCCTAGGTCCAATCGTAACCCTAACCGGATCTCTAACCCTAGCCCTCAACATAACCCTAACCCTAGGCCCAATCGTAACCCTAACCGGATCTCTAACCCTAGCCCTCAACATAACCCTAACCCTAGGTCCAATCGTAACCCTAACCGGATCTCTAACCCTAGCCCTCAACATAACCCTAACCCTAGGTCCAATCGTAACCCTAACCGGAACTCTAACCCTAGCCCTCAACATAACCCTAACCCTAGGTCCAATCGTAACCCTAACCGGATCTCTAACCCTAGCCCTCAACATAACCCTAACCCTAGGTCCAATCGTAACCCTAACCGGATCTCTAACCCTAGCCCTCAACATAATCCTAACCCTAGGTCCAATTGTAAGCATAACCGGATCTCTAACCCTAGCCCTCAACATAACCCTAACCCTAGGTCCAATCGTAACCCTAACCGGATCTCTAACCCTAGCCCTCAACATAACCCTAACCCTAGGTCCAATCGGAACCCTAACCGGTTCTCTAACCCTAGCCCTCAACATAACCCTAACCCTAGGTCCAATCGTAACCCTAACCTGATCTCTAACCCTAGCCCTCAACATATCCCTAACCCTAGGTCCAATCGTAACCCTAACCGGATCTCTAACCCTAGCCCTCAACATAACCCTAACCCTAGGTCCAATCGTAACCCTAACCGGGTCTCTAACCCTAGCCCTCAACATAACCCTAACCCTAGGTCCAATCGTAACCCTAACCGGATCTCTAACCCTAGCCCTCAACATAACCCTAACCCTAGGTCCAATCGTAACCCTAACCGGATCTCTAACCCTAGCCCTCAACATAACACTAACCCTAGGTCCAATCGTAACCCTAACCGGATCTCTAACCCTAGCCCTCAACATAACAATACCCTAGGTCCAATCGTAAGTATAACCGGATCTCTAACCCAAGCCCTCAACATAACCCTAATCCTAGGTCCAATCGTAACCCTAACCGTATCTCTAACCCAAGCCCTCAACATAACCCTAACCCTAGGTCCTATCGTAAGCATAACCGGATCTCTAACCCTAGCCCTCAACATAACCCTAACCCTAGGTCCAATCGTAACCCTAACCGGATCTCTAATCCTAGCCCTCAACATAACAATACCCTAGGTCCAATCGTAAGCATAACCGGATATCTAACCCAAGCCCTCAACATAACCCTAACCCTAGGTCCAATCGTAACCCTAACCGGATCTCTAACCCTAGCCCTCAACATAACCCTAACCCTATGTCCAATCGTAACCCTAACCGGAACTCTAACCCTAGCCCTCAACATAACCCTAACCCTAGGTCCAATCGTAACCCTAACCGGAACTCTAACCCTAGCCCTCAACATAACACTAACCCTAGGTCCAATCGTAACCCTAACCGGATCTCTAACCCTAGCCCTCAACATAACCCTAACCCTAGGTCCAATCGAAACCCTAACCGGATCTCTAACCCTAGCCCTCAACATAACCCTAACCCTAGGTCCAATCGTAAGCATAACCGGATCTCTAACCCTAGCCCTCAACATAACCCTAACCCTAGGTCCAATCGTAAGCATAACCGGATCTCTAACCCTAGCCCTCAACATAACCCTAACCCTAGGTCCAATCGTAAGCATAAGCGGATCTCTAACCCTAGCCTTCAACATAACCCTAACCCTAGGTCCAATCGTAACCCTAACCGGATCTCTAACCCTAGCCCTCAACATAAACCTAACCCTAGGTCCAATCGTAACCCTAACCGGATCTCTAACCCTAGCCCTCAACATAACCCTTACCCTAGGTCCAATCGTAACCCTAACCGGATCTCTAACCCTAGCCCTCAACATAACCCTAAACCGAGGTCCAATCGTAACCCTAACCGGATCTCTAACCCTAGCCCTCAACATAACCCTAAACCTAGGTCCAATCGTAAGCATAACCGGATCTCTAACCCTAGTCCTCAACATAACAATAGGCTAGGTCCAATCGTAAGCATAACCGGATCTCTAACCGAAGTCCTGAACATAACCCTAACCCTAGGTCCAATCGTAACCCTAACCGGATCTCTAACCCTAGCCCTCAACATAACCCTAACCCTAGGTCCAATCGTAAGCATAACCGGATCTCTAACCCTAGCCCTCAACATAACCCTAACCCTAGGTCCAATCGTAACCCTAACCGGATCTCTAACCCTAGCCCTCAACATAACCCTAACCCTAGGTCCAATCGTAACCCTAACCGGATCTCTAACCCTAGCCCTCAACATAACCCTAACCCTAGGTCCAATCGTAACCCTAACCGGATCTCTAACCCTAGCCCTCAACATAACAATACCCTAGGTCCAATCGTAAGCATAACCGGATCTCTAACCCAAGCCCTCAACATAACCCTAATCCTATGTCCAATCGTAACCCTAACCGTATCTCTAACCCAAGCCCTCAACATAACCCTAACCCTAGGTCCAATCGTAACCCTAACCGGATCTCTAACCCTAGCCCTCAACATAACCCTAACCCTAGGTCCAATCGTAACCCTAACCGGATCTCTAACCCTAGCCCTCAACATAACCCTAACCCTAGGTCCAATCGTAACCCTAACCGGATCTCTAACCCTAGCCCTCAACATAACAATACCCTAGGTCCAATCGTAAGCATATCCGGATCTCTAACCCAAGCCCTCAACATAACCCTAATCCTATGTCCAATCGTAACCCTAACCGGATCTCTAACCCAAGCCCTCAACATAACCCTAACCCTAGGTCCAATCGTAAGCATAACCGGATCTCTAACCCTAGCCCTCAACATAACCCTAACCCTAGGTCCAATCGTAAGCATAACCGGATCTCTAACCCTAGCCCTCAACATAACCCTAACCCTAGGTCCAATCGTAACCCTAACCGGATCTCTAACCCTAGCCCTCAACATAACCCTAACCCTAGGTCCAATCGTAACCCTAACCGGATCTCTAACCCTAGCCCTCAACATAACCCTAACCCTAGGTCCAATCGTAACCCTAACCGGATCTCTAACCCTAGCCCTCAACATAACAATACCCTAGGTCCAATCGTAAGCATAACCGGATCTCTAACGCAAGCCCTCAACATAACCCTAATCCTATGTCCAATCGTAACCCTAACCGTATCTCTAACCCAAGCCCTCAACATAACCCTAACCCTAGGTCCAATCGTAACCCTAACCGGATCTCTAACCCTAGCCCTCAACATAACCCTAACCCTAGGTCCAATCGTAACCCTAACCGGATCTCTAACCCTAGCCCTCAACATAACCCTAACCCTAGGTCCAATCGTAACCCTAACCGGATCTCTAACCCTAGCCCTCAACATAACCCTAACCCTAGGTCCAATCGTAACCCTAACCGGATCTCTAACCCTAGCCCTCAACATAACCCTAACCCTAGGTCCAATCGTAACCCTAACCGGAACACTAACCCTAGCCCTCAACATAACCCTAACCCTAGGTCCAATCGTAACCCTAACCGGATCTCTAACCCTAGCCCTCAACATAACCCTAACCCTAGGTCCAATCGTAACCCTAACCGGATCTCTAACCCTAGCCCTCAACATAATCCTAACCCTAGGTCCAATTGTAAGCATAACCGGATCTCTAACCCTAGCCCTCAACATAACCCTAACCCTAGGTCCAATCGTAACCCTAACCGGATCTCTAACCCTAGCCCTCAACATAACCCTAACCCTAGGTCCAATCGTAACCCTAACCGGAACTCTAACCCTAGCCCTCAACATAACCCTAACCCTAGGTCCAATCGTAACCCTAACCGGATCTCTAACCCTAGCCCTCAACATAACCCTAACCCTAGGTCCAATCGTAACCCTAACCGGATCTCTAACCCTAGCCCTCAACATAATCCTAACCCTAGGTCCAATTGTAAGCATAACCGGATCTCTAACCCTAGCCCTCAACATAACCCTAACCCTAGGTCCAAACGTAACCCTAACCGGATCTCTAACCCTAGCCCTCAACATAACCCTAACCCTAGGTCCAATCGTAACCCTAACCGGATCTCTAACCCTAGCCCTCAACATAACCCTTACCCTAGGTCCAATCGTAACCCTAACCGGATCTCTAACCCTAGCCCCCCTCATAACCCTAACCCTAGGTTCAATCGTAACCCTAACCGGATCTCTAACCCTAGCCCTCAACATAACCCTAACCCTAGGTCCAATCGTAACCCTAACCGGATCTCTAACCCTAGCCCTCAACATAACCCTAACCCTAGGTCCAATCGTAACCCTAACCCGATCTCTAACCCTAGCCCTCAACATAACCCTAACCCTAGGTCCAATCGTAAGCATAACCGGATCTCTAACCCTAGCCCTCAACATAACCCTAACCCTAGGTCCAATCGTAACCCTAACCGGATCTCTAACCCTAGCCCTCAACATAACCCTAACCCTAGGTCCAATCGTAACCCTAACCGGATCTCTAACCCTAGCCCTCAACATAACCCTAACCCTAGGTCCAATTGTAAGCATAACCGGATCTCTAACCCTAGCCCTCAACATAACCCTAACCCTAGGTCCAATCGTAACCCTAACCGGATCTCTAACCCTAGCCCTCAACATAACCCTAACCCTAGGTCCAATCGTAACCCTAACCGGTTCTCTAACCCTAGCCCTCAACATAACCCTAACCCTAGGTCCAATCATAACCCTAACCTGATCTCTAACCCTAGCCCTCAACATAACCCTAACCCTAGGTCCAATCGTAACCCTAACCGGATCTCTAACCCTAGCCCTCAACATAACCCTAACCCTAGGTCCAATCGTAACCCTAACCGGATCTCTAACCCTAGCCCTCAACATAACCCTAACCCTAGGTCCAATCGTAACCCTAACCGGATCTCTAACCCTAGCCCTCAACATAACACTAACCCTAGGTCCAATCGTAACCCTAACCGGATCTCTAACCCTAGCCCTCAACATAACAATACCCTTGGTCCAATCGTAAGCATAACCGGATCTCTAACCCAAGCCCTCAACATAACCCTAATCCTAGGTCCAATCATAACCCTAACCGTATCTCTAACCCAAGCCCTCAACATAACCCTAACCCTAGGTCCAATCGTAAGCATAACCGGATCTCTAACCCTAGCCCTCAACATAACCCTAACCCTAGGTCCAATCGTAACCCTAACCGGATGTCTAATCCTAGCCCTCAACATAACAATACCCTAGGTCCAATCGTAAGCATAACCGGATATCTAACCCAAGCCCTAAACATAACCCTAACCCTAGGTCCAATCGTAACCCTAACCGGATCTCTAACCCAAGCCCTCAACATAACCCTAACCCTAGGCCCAATCGTAAGCATAACCGGATCTCTAACCCTAGCCCTCAACATAACCCTAACCCTAGGTCCAATCGTAACCCTAACCGGATCGCTAACCCTAGCCCTCAACATAACCCTAACCCTAGGTCCAATTGTAAGCATAACCGGATCTCTAACCCTAGCCCTCAACATAACCCTAACCCTAGGTCCTATCGTAAGCATAACCGGATCTCTAACCCTAGCCCTCAACATAACCCTAACCCTAGGTCCAATCGTAAGCATAACCGGATCTCTAACCCTAGCCCTCAACATAACCCTAACCCTAGGTCCAATCGTAAGCATAAGCGGATCTCTAACCCTAGCCTTCAACATAACCCTAACCCTAGGTCCAATCGTAAGCATAACCGGATCTCTAACCCTAGCCCTCAACATAACCCTAACCCTAGGTCCAATAGTAAGCATAAGCGGATCTCTAACCCTAGCCCTCAACATAACCCTAACCCTAGGTCCAATCGTAACCCTAACCGGATCTCTAACCCTAGCCCTCAACATAACCCTTACCCTAGGTCCAATCGTAACCCTAACCGGATCTCTAACCCTAGCCCTCAACATAACCCTAAACCGAGGTCCAATCGTAACCCTAACCGGATCTCTAACCCTAGCCCTCAACATAACCCTAAACCTAGGTCCAATCGTAAGCATAACCGGATCTCTAACCCTAGTCCTCAACATAACAATAGCCTAGGTCCAATCGTAAGCATAACCGGATCTCTAACCGAAGCCCTGAACATAACCCTAACCCTAGGTCCAATCGTAACCCTAACCGGATCTCTAACCCAAGCCCTCAACATAACCCTAACCCTAGGTCCAATCGTAACCCTAACCGGATCTAACCCTAGCCCTCAACATAACAATACCCTAGGTCCAATCGTAAGCATAAGCGGATCTCTAACCCAAGCCCTCAACATAACCCTAATCCTATGTCCAATCGTAACCCTAACCGTATCTCTAACCCTAGCCCTCAACATAACCCTAACCCTAGGTCCAATCGTAACCCTAACCGGATCTCTAACCCTAGCCCTCAACATAACCCTAACGCTAGGTCCAATCGTAACCCTAACCGGAACTCTAACCCTAGCCCTCAACATAACCCTAACCCTAGGTCCAATCGTAACCCTAACCGGAACTCTAACCCTAGCCCTCAACATAACCCTAACCCTAGGTCCAATCGTAACCCTAACCGGATCTCTAACCCTAGCCCTCAACATAACCCTAACCCTAGGTCCAATCGAAACCCTAACCGGATCTCTAACCCTAGCCCTCAACATAACCCTAACCCTAGGTCCAATCGTATCCCTAACCGGATCTCTAACCCTAGCCCTCCTCATAACCCTAACCCTAGGTCCCATCGTAACCCTAACCGGATCTCTAACCCTAGCCCTCAACATAACCCTAACCCTAGGTCCAATCGTAACCCTAACCGGATCTCTAACCCTAGCCCTCAACATAACCCTAACCCTAGGTCCAATCGTAACCCTAACCGGATCTATAACCCTAGCCATCAACATAACCCTAACCCTAGGTCCAATCGTAACCCTAACCGGATCGCTAACCCTAGCCCTCAACATAACCCTAACCCTAGGTCCAATCGTAACCCAAACCGGATCTCTAACCCTATCCCTCAACATAACCCTAACCCTAGGTCCAATCGTAAGCATAACCGGATCTCTAACCCTACCCCTCAACATAACCCTAAACCTAGGTCCAATCGTAAGCATAACCGTATCTCTAACCCTACCCCTCAACATAACCCTAACCCTAGGTCCAATCGTAAGCATAACCGGATCTCTAACCCTAGCCCTCAACATAACCCTAACCCTAGGTCCAATCATAAGCATAACCGGATCTCTAACCCTAGCCTTCAACATAACCCTAACCCTAGGTCCAATTGTAACCCTAACCGGATCTCTAACCCTAGCCCTCAACATAAACCTAACCCTAGGTCCAATCGTAACCCTAACCGGATCTCTAACCCTAGCCCTCAACATAACCGTAAACCGAGGTCCAATCGTAACCCTAACCGGATCTCTAACCCTAGCCCTCAACATAACCCTAACCCTAGGTCCAATCGTAACCCTAACCGGATCTCTAACCCTAGCCCTCAACATAACCCTAACCCTAGGTCCAATCGTAACCCTAACCGGATCTCTAATCCTAGCCCTCAACATAACAATACCCTAGGTCCAATCGTAAGCATAACCGGATATCTAACCCAAGCCCTCAACATAACCCTAACCCTAGGTCCAATCGTAAGCATAAGCGGATCTCTAACCCTAGCCTTCAACATAACCCTAACCCTAGGTCCAATCGTAACCCTAACCGGATCTCTAACCCTAGCCCTCAACATAACCCTAACCCTAGGTCCAATCGTAACCCTAACCGGATCTCTAACCCTAGCCCTCAACATAACCCTTACCCTAGGTCCAATCGTAACCCTAACCGGATATCTAACCCTAGCCCTCAACATAACCCTAAACCGAGGTCCAATCGTAACCCTAACCGGATCTCTAACCCTAGCCCTCAACATAACCCTAAACCTAGGTACAGTCGTAAGCATAACCGGATCTCTAACCCTAGTCCTCAACATAACAATAGCCTAGGTCCAATCGTAAGCATAACCGGATCTCTAACCGAAGCCCTGAACATAACCCTAACCCTAGGTCCAATCGTAACCCTAACCGGATCTCTAACCCAAGCCCTCAACATAACCCTAACCCTAGGTCCAATCGTAAGCATAACCGGATCTCTAACCCTAGCCCTCAACATAACCCTAACCCTAGGTCCAATCGTAACCCTAACCGGATCTCTAACCCTAGCCCTCAACATAAACCTAACCCTAGGTCCAATCGTAACCCTAACCGGATCTCTAACCCTAGCCCTCAACATAACCCTAACCCTAGGTCCAATCGTAACCCTAACCGGATCTCTAACCCTAGCCCTCAACATAACAATACCCTAGGTCCAATCGTAAGCATAACCGGATCTCTAACCAAAGCCCTCAACATAACCCTAATCCTATGTCCAATCGTAACCCTAACCGTATCTCTAACCCTAGCCCTCAACATAACCCTAACCCTAGGTCCAATCGTATCCCTAACCGGATCTCTAACCCTAGCCCTCCTCATAACCCTAACCCTAGGTCCAATCGTAACCCTAACCGGATCTCTAACCCTAGCCCTCAACATAACCCTAACCCTAGGTCCAATCGTAACCCTAACCGGATCTCTAACCCTAGCCCTGAACATAACCCTAACCCTAGGTCCAATCGTAACCCTAACCGGATCTCTAACCCTAGCCCTCAACATAACCCTAACCCTAGGTCCAATCGTAACCCAAACCGGATCTCTAACCCTACCCCTCAACATAACCCTAAACCTAGGTCCAATCGTAAGCATAACCGTATCTCTAACCCTATCCCTCAACATAACCCTAACCCTAGGTCCAATCGTAAGCATAACCGGATCTCTAACCCTAGCCCTCAACATAACCCTAACCCTAGGTCAAATCATAAGCATAACCGGATCTCTAACCCTAGCCTTCAACATAACCCTAACCCTAGGTCCAATCGTAACCCTAACCGGATCTCTAACCCTAGCCCTCAACATAAACCTAACCCTAGGTCCAATCGTAACCCTAACCGGATCTCTAACCCTAGCCCTCAACATAACCCTAACCCTAGGTCCAATTGTAAGCATAACCGGATCTCTAACCCTAGCCCTCAACATAACCCTAACCCTAGGTCCAATCGTAACCCTAACCGGATCTCTAACCCTAGCCCTCAACATAACCCTAACCCTAGGTCCAATCGTAACCCTAACCGGTTCTCTAACCCTAGCCCTCAACATAACCCTAACCCTAGGTCCAATCGTAACCCTAACCTGATCTCTAACCCTAGCCCTCAACATAACCCTAACCCTAGGTCCAATCGTAACCCTAACCGGATCTCTAACCCTAGCCCTCAACATAACCCTAACCCTAGGTCCAATCGTAACCCTAACCGGATCTCTAACCCTAGCCCTCAACATAACCCTAACCCTAGGTCCAATCGTAACCCTAACCGGATCTCTAACCCTAGCCCTCAACATAACACTAACCCTAGGTCCAATCGTAACCCTAACCGGATCTCTAACCCAAGCCCTCAACATAACAATACCCTAGGTCCAATCGTAAGCATAACCGGATCTCTAACCCAAGCCCTCAACATAACCCTAATACTAGGTCCAATCGTAACCCTAACCGTATCTCTAACCCAAGCCCTCAACATAACCCTAACCCTAGGTCCAATCGTAAGCATAACCGGATCTCTAACCCTAGCCCTCAACATAACCCTAACCCTAGGTCCAATCGTAACCCTAACCGGATGTCTAATCCTAGCCCTCAACATAACAATACCCTAGGTCCAATCGTAAGCATAACCGGATATCTAACCCAAGCCCTCAACATAACCCTAACCCTAGGTCCAATCGTAACCCTAACCGGATCTCTAACCCAAGCCCTCAACATAACCCTAACCCTAGGCCCAATCGTAAGCATAACCGGATCTCTAACACTAGCCCTCAACATAACCCTAACCCTAGGTCCAATCGTAACCCTAACCGGATCGCTAACCCTAGCCCTCAACATAACACTAACCCTAGGTCCAATTGTAAGCATAACCGGATCTCTAACCCTAGCCCTCAACATAACCCTAACCCTAGGTCCTATCGTAAGCATAACCGGATCTCTAACCCTAGCCCTCAACATAACCCTAACCCTAGGTCCAATCGTAAGCATAACCGGATCTCTAACCCTAGCCCTCAACATAACCCTAACCCTAGGTCCAATCGTAAGCATAAGCGGATCTCTAACCCTAGCCTTCAACATAACACTAACCCTAGGTCCAATCGTAACCCTAACCGGATCTCTAACCCTAGCCCTCAACATAACCCTAACCCTAGGTCCAATCGTAACCCTAACCGGATCTCTAACCCTAGCCCTCAACATAACCCTTACCCTAGGTCCAATCGTAACCCTAACCGGATCTCTAACCCTAGCCCTCCTCATAACCCTAACCCTAGGTCCAATCGTAACCCTAACCGGATCTCTAACCCTAGCCCTCAACATAACCCTAACCCTAGGTCCAATCGTAACCCTAACCGGATCTCTAACCCTAGCCCTCAACATAACCCTAACCCTAGGTCCAATCGTAACCCTAACCCGATCTCTAACCCTAGCCCTCAACATAACCCTAACCCTAGGTCCAATCGTAAGCATAACCGGATCTCTAACCCTAGCCCTCAACATAACCCTAACCCTAGGTCCAATCGTAACCCTAACCGGATCTCTAACCCTAGCCCTCAACATAACCCTAACCCTAGGTCCAATCGTAACCCTAACCGGATCTCTAACCCTAGCCCTCAACATAACCCTAACCCTAGGTCCAATCGTAAGCATAACCGGATCTCTAACCCAAGCCCTCAACATAACCCTAACCCTAGGTCCAATCGTAACCCTATCCGGATCTCTAATCCAAGCCCTCAACATAACCCTAACCCTAGGTCCAATCGTAAGCATAACCGGATCTCTAACCCTAGCCCTCAACATAACCCTAACCCTAGGTCAAATCGTAACCCTAACCGGATCTCTAACCCTAGCCCTCAACATAACCCTAACCCTAGGTCCAATCGTAACCCTAACCGGATCTCTAACCCTAGCCCTCAACATAACCCTAACCCTAGGTCCAATTGTAAGCATAACCGGATCTCTAACCCTAGCCCTCAACATAACCCTAACCCTAGGTCCAATCGTAACCCTAACCGGATCTCTAAACCTAGCCCTCAACATAACCCTAACCCTAGGTCCAATCGTAACCCTAACCGGATCTCTAACCCTAGCCCTCAACATAACCCTAACCCTAGGTCCAATCGTAACCCTAACCCCATCTCTAACCCAAGCCCTCAACATAACCCTAACCCTAGGTCCAATCGTAACCCTAACCGGATCTCTAACCCTAGCCCTCAACATAACCCTAACCCTAGGTCCAATCGTAAGCATAACCGGATCTCTAACCCTAGCCCTCAACATAACCCTAACCCTAGGTCCAATCGTAACCCTAACCGGATCTCTAACCCTAGCCCTCAACATAACCCTAACCCTAGGTCCAATCGTATCCCTAACCGGATCTCTAACCCTAGCCCTCCTCATAACCCTAACCCTAGGTCCAATCGTAACCCTAACCGGATCTCTAACCCTAGCCCTCAACATAACCCTAACCCTAGGTCCAATCGTAACCCTAACCGGATCTCTAACCCTAGCCCTGAACATAACCCTAACCCTAGGTCCAATCGTAACCCTAACCGGATCTCTAACCCTAGCCCTCAACATAACCCTAACCCTAGGTCCAATCGTAACCCAAACCGGATCTCTAACCCTACCCCTCAACATAACCCTAAACCTAGGTCCAATCGTAAGCATAACCGTATCTCTAACCCTATCCCTCAACATAACCCTAACCCTAGGTCCAATCGTAAGCATAACCGGATCTCTAACCCTAGCCCTCAACATAACCCTAACCCTAGGTCAAATCATAAGCATAACCGGATCTCTAACCCTAGCCTTCAACATAACCCTAACCCTAGGTCCAATCGTAACCCTAACCGGATCTCTAACCCTAGCCCTCAACATAAACCTAACCCTAGGTCCAATCGTAACCCTAACCGGATCTCTAACCCTAGCCCTCAACATAACCCTAACCCTAGGTCCAATTGTAAGCATAACCGGATCTCTAACCCTAGCCCTCAACATAACCCTAACCCTAGGTCCAATCGTAACCCTAACCGGATCTCTAACCCTAGCCCTCAACATAACCCTAACCCTAGGTCCAATCGTAACCCTAACCGGTTCTCTAACCCTAGCCCTCAACATAACCCTAACCCTAGGTCCAATCGTAACCCTAACCTGATCTCTAACCCTAGCCCTCAACATAACCCTAACCCTAGGTCCAATCGTAACCCTAACCGGATCTCTAACCCTAGCCCTCAACATAACCCTAACCCTAGGTCCAATCGTAACCCTAACCGGATCTCTAACCCTAGCCCTCAACATAACCCTAACCCTAGGTCCAATCGTAACCCTAACCGGATCTCTAACCCTAGCCCTCAACATAACACTAACCCTAGGTCCAATCGTAACCCTAACCGGATCTCTAACCCAAGCCCTCAACATAACAATACCCTAGGTCCAATCGTAAGCATAACCGGATCTCTAACCCAAGCCCTCAACATAACCCTAATACTAGGTCCAATCGTAACCCTAACCGTATCTCTAACCCAAGCCCTCAACATAACCCTAACCCTAGGTCCAATCGTAAGCATAACCGGATCTCTAACCCTAGCCCTCAACATAACCCTAACCCTAGGTCCAATCGTAACCCTAACCGGATGTCTAATCCTAGCCCTCAACATAACAATACCCTAGGTCCAATCGTAAGCATAACCGGATATCTAACCCAAGCCCTCAACATAACCCTAACCCTAGGTCCAATCGTAACCCTAACCGGATCTCTAACCCAAGCCCTCAACATAACCCTAACCCTAGGCCCAATCGTAAGCATAACCGGATCTCTAACACTAGCCCTCAACATAACCCTAACCCTAGGTCCAATCGTAACCCTAACCGGATCGCTAACCCTAGCCCTCAACATAACACTAACCCTAGGTCCAATTGTAAGCATAACCGGATCTCTAACCCTAGCCCTCAACATAACCCTAACCCTAGGTCCTATCGTAAGCATAACCGGATCTCTAACCCTAGCCCTCAACATAACCCTAACCCTAGGTCCAATCGTAAGCATAACCGGATCTCTAACCCTAGCCCTCAACATAACCCTAACCCTAGGTCCAATCGTAAGCATAAGCGGATCTCTAACCCTAGCCTTCAACATAACACTAACCCTAGGTCCAATCGTAACCCTAACCGGATCTCTAACCCTAGCCCTCAACATAACCCTAACCCTAGGTCCAATCGTAACCCTAACCGGATCTCTAACCCTAGCCCTCAACATAACCCTTACCCTAGGTCCAATCGTAACCCTAACCGGATCTCTAACCCTAGCCCTCCTCATAACCCTAACCCTAGGTCCAATCGTAACCCTAACCGGATCTCTAACCCTAGCCCTCAACATAACCCTAACCCTAGGTCCAATCGTAACCCTAACCGGATCTCTAACCCTAGCCCTCAACATAACCCTAACCCTAGGTCCAATCGTAACCCTAACCCGATCTCTAACCCTAGCCCTCAACATAACCCTAACCCTAGGTCCAATCGTAAGCATAACCGGATCTCTAACCCTAGCCCTCAACATAACCCTAACCCTAGGTCCAATCGTAACCCTAACCGGATCTCTAACCCTAGCCCTCAACATAACCCTAACCCTAGGTCCAATCGTAACCCTAACCGGATCTCTAACCCTAGCCCTCAACATAACCCTAACCCTAGGTCCAATCGTAAGCATAACCGGATCTCTAACCCAAGCCCTCAACATAACCCTAACCCTAGGTCCAATCGTAACCCTATCCGGATCTCTAATCCAAGCCCTCAACATAACCCTAACCCTAGGTCCAATCGTAAGCATAACCGGATCTCTAACCCTAGCCCTCAACATAACCCTAACCCTAGGTCAAATCGTAACCCTAACCGGATCTCTAACCCTAGCCCTCAACATAACCCTAACCCTAGGTCCAATCGTAACCCTAACCGGATCTCTAACCCTAGCCCTCAACATAACCCTAACCCTAGGTCCAATTGTAAGCATAACCGGATCTCTAACCCTAGCCCTCAACATAACCCTAACCCTAGGTCCAATCGTAACCCTAACCGGATCTCTAAACCTAGCCCTCAACATAACCCTAACCCTAGGTCCAATCGTAACCCTAACCGGATCTCTAACCCTAGCCCTCAACATAACCCTAACCCTAGGTCCAATCGTAACCCTAACCCCATCTCTAACCCAAGCCCTCAACATAACCCTAACCCTAGGTCCAATCGTAACCCTAACCGGATCTCTAACCCTAGCCCTCAACATAACCCTAACCCTAGGTCCAATCGTAAGCATAACCGGATCTCTAACCCTAGCCCTCAACATAACCCTAACCCTAGGTCCAATCGTAACCCTAACCGGATCTCTAACCCTAGCCCTCAACATAACCCTAACCCTAGGTCCAATCGTATCCCTAACCGGATCTCTAACCCTAGCCCTCCTCATAACCCTAACCCTAGGTCCAATCGTAACCCTAACCGGATCTCTAACCCTAGCCCTCAACATAACCCTAACCCTAGGTCCAATCGTAACCCTAACCGGATCTCTAACCCTAGCCCTGAACATAACCCTAACCCTAGGTCCAATCGTAACCCTAACCGGATCTCTAACCCTAGCCCTCAACATAACCCTAACCCTAGGTCCAATCGTAACCCAAACCGGATCTCTAACCCTACCCCTCAACATAACCCTAAACCTAGGTCCAATCGTAAGCATAACCGTATCTCTAACCCTATCCCTCAACATAACCCTAACCCTAGGTCCAATCGTAAGCATAACCGGATCTCTAACCCTAGCCCTCAACATAACCCTAACCCTAGGTCAAATCATAAGCATAACCGGATCTCTAACCCTAGCCTTCAACATAACCCTAACCCTAGGTCCAATCGTAACGCTAACCGGATCTCTAACCCTAGCCCTCAACATAAACCTAACCCTAGGTCCAATCGTAACCCTAACCGGATCTCTAACCCTAGCCCTCAACATAACCCTAACCCTAGGTCCAATTGTAAGCATAACCGGATCTCTAACCCTAGCCCTCAACATAACCCTAACCCTAGGTCCAATCGTAACCCTAACCGGATCTCTAACCCTAGCCCTCAACATAACCCTAACCCTAGGTCCAATCGTAACCCTAACCGGATCTCTAACACTAGCCCTCAACATAACACTAACCCTAGGTCCAATCGTAACCCTAACCGGATCTCTAACCCAAGCCCTCAACATAACAATACCCTAGGTCCAATCGTAAGCATAACCGGATCTCTAACCCAAGCCCTCAACATAACCCTAATACTAGGTCCAATCGTAACCCTAACCGTATCTCTAACCCAAGCCCTCAACATAACCCTAACCCTAGGTCCAATCGAAACCCTAACCGGATCTCTAACCCTAGCCCTCAACATAACCCTAACCCTAGGTCCAATCGTAACCCTAACCGGATCTCTAACCCTAGCCCTCAACATAACCCTCACCCTAGGTCCAATCGTAACCCTAACCGGATCTCTAACCCTAGCCCTCAACATAACCCTAACCCTAGGTCCAATCGTAACCCTAACCGGATCTCTAACCCTAGCCCTCAACATAACACTAACCCTAGGTCCAATCGTAACCCTAACCGGATCTCTAACCCAAGCCCTCAACATAACAATACCCTAGGTCCAATCGTAAGCATAACCGGATCTCTAACCCAAGCCCTCAACATAACCCTAATACTAGGTCCAATCGTAACCCTAACCGTATCTCTAACCCAAGCCCTCAACATAACCCTAACCCTAGGTCCAATCGTAAGCATAACCGGATCTCTAACCCTAGCCCTCAACATAACCCTAACCCTAGGTCCAATCGTAACCCTAACCGGATGTCTAATCCTAGCCCTCAACATAACAATACCCTAGGTCCAATCGTAAGCATAACCGGATATCTAACCCAAGCCCTCAACATAACCCTAACCCTAGGTCCAATCGTAACCCTAACCGGATCTCTAACCCAAGCCCTCAACATAACCCTAACCCTAGGCCCAATCGTAAGCATAACCGGATCTCTAACACTAGCCCTCAACATAACCCTAACCCTAGGTCCAATCGTAACCCTAACCGGATCGCTAACCCTAGCCCTCAACATAACACTAACCCTAGGTCCAATTGTAAGCATAACCGGATCTCTAACCCTAGCCCTCAACATAACCCTAACCCTAGGTCCTATCGTAAGCATAACCGGATCTCTAACCCTAGCCCTCAACATAACCCTAACCCTAGGTCCAATCGTAAGCATAACCGGATCTCTAACCCTAGCCCTCAACATAACCCTAACCCTAGGTCCAATCGTAAGCATAAGCGGATCTCTAACCCTAGCCTTCAACATAACACTAACCCTAGGTCCAATCGTAACCCTAACCGGATCTCTAACCCTAGCCCTCAACATAACCCTAACCCTAGGTCCAATCGTAACCCTAACCGGATCTCTAACCCTAGCCCTCAACATAACCCTAACCCTAGGTCCAATCGTAACCCAAACCGGATCTCTAACCCTACCCCTCAACATAACCCTAAACCTAGGTCCAATCGTAAGCATAACCGTATCTCTAACCCTATCCCTCAACATAACCCTAACCCTAGGTCCAATCGTAAGCATAACCGGATCTCTAACCCTAGCCCTCAACATAACCCTAACCCTAGGTCAAATCATAAGCATAACCGGATCTCTAACCCTAGCCTTCAACATAACCCTAACCCTAGGTCCAATCGTAACCCTAACCGGATCTCTAACCCTAGCCCTCAACATAAACCTAACCCTAGGTCCAATCGTAACCCTAACCGGATCTCTAACCCTAGCCCTCAACATAACCCTAACCCTAGGTCCAATTGTAAGCATAACCGGATCTCTAACCCTAGCCCTCAACATAACCCTAACCCTAGGTCCAATCGTAACCCTAACCGGATCTCTAACCCTAGCCCTCAACATAACCCTAACCCTAGGTCCAATCGTAACCCTAACCGGTTCTCTAACCCTAGCCCTCAACATAACCCTAACCCTAGGTCCAATCGTAACCCTAACCTGATCTCTAACCCTAGCCCTCAACATAACCCTAACCCTAGGTCCAATCGTAACCCTAACCGGATCTCTAACCCTAGCCCTCAACATAACCCTAACCCTAGGTCCAATCGTAACCCTAACCGGATCTCTAACCCTAGCCCTCAACATAACCCTAACCCTAGGTCCAATCGTAACCCTAACCGGATCTCTAACCCTAGCCCTCAACATAACCCTAACCCTAGGTCCAATCGTAACCCTAACCCCATCTCTAACCCAAGCCCTCAACATAACCCTAACCCTAGGTCCAATCGTAACCCTAACCGGATCTCTAACCCTAGCCCTCAACATAACCCTAACCCTAGGTCCAATCGTAAGCATAACCGGATCTCTAACCCTAGCCCTCAACATAACCCTAACCCTAGGTCCAATCGTAACCCTAACCGGATCTCTAACCCTAGCCCTCAACATAACCCTAACCCTAGGTCCAATCGTATCCCTAACCGGATCTCTAACCCTAGCCCTCCTCATAACCCTAACCCTAGGTCCAATCGTAACCCTAACCGGATCTCTAACCCTAGCCCTCAACATAACCCTAACCCTAGGTCCAATCGTAACCCTAACCGGATCTCTAACCCTAGCCCTGAACATAACCCTAACCCTAGGTCCAATCGTAACCCTAACCGGATCTCTAACCCTAGCCCTCAACATAACCCTAACCCTAGGTCCAATCGTAAGCATAACCGGATCTCTAACCCTAGCCCTCAACATAACCCTAACCCTAGGTCCAATCGTAACCCTAACCGGATGTCTAATCCTAGCCCTCAACATAACAATACCCTAGGTCCAATCCTAAGCATAACCGGATATCTAACCCAAGCCCTCAACATAACCCTAACCCTAGGTCCAATCGTAACCCTAACCGGATCTCTAACCCAAGCCCTCAACATAACCCTAACCCTAGGCCCAATCGTAAGCATAACCGGATCTCTAACCCTAGCCCTCAACATAACCCTAACCCTAGGTCCAATCGTAACCCTAACCGGATCGTTAACCCTAGCCCTCAACATAACCCTAACCCTAGGTCCAATTGTAAGCATAACCGGATCTCTAACCCTAGCCCTCAACATAACCCTAACCCTAGGTCCTATCGTAAGCATAACCGGATCTCTAACCCTAGCCCTCAACATAACCCTAACCCTAGGTCCAATCGTAAGCATAACCGGATCTCTAACCCTAGCCCTCAACATAACCCTAACCCTAGGTCCAATCGTAAGCATAAGCGGATCTCTAACCCTAGCCTTCAACATAACCCTAACCCTAGGTCCAATCGTAAGCATAACCGGATCTCTAACCCTAGCCCTCAACATAACCCTAACCCTAGGTCCAATAGTAAGCATAAGCGGATCTCTAACCCTAGCCCTCAACATAACCCTAACCCTAGGTCCAATCGTAACCCTAACCGGATCTCTAACCCTAGCCCTCAACATAACCCTTACCCTAGGTCCAATCGTAACCCTAACCGGATCTCTAACCCTAGCCCTCAACATAACCCTAAACCGAGGTCCAATCGTAACCCTAACTGGATCTCTAACCCTAGCCCTCAACATAACCCTAAACCTAGGTCCAATCGTAAGCATAACCGGATCTCTAACCCTAGTCCTCAACATAACAATAGCCTAGGTCCAATCGTAAGCATAACCGGATCTCTAACCGAAGCCCTGAACATAACCCTAACCCTAGGTCCAATCGTAACCCTAACCGGATCTCTAACCCAAGCCCTCAACATAACCCTAACCCTAGGTCCAATCGTAAGCATAACCGGATCTCTAACCCTAGCCCTCAACATAACCCTAACCCTAGGTCCAATCGTAACCCTAACCGGATCTCTAACCCTAGCCCTCAACATAACCCTAACCCTAGGTCCAATCGTAACCCTAACCGGATCTAACCCTAGCCCTCAACATAACAATACCCTAGGTCCAATCGTAAGCATAAGCGGATCTCTAACCCAAGCCCTCAACATAACCCTAATCCTATGTCCAATCGTAACCCTAACCGTATCTCTAACCCTAGCCCTCAACATAACCCTAACCCTAGGTCCAATCGTAACCCTAACCGGATCTCTAACCCTAGCCCTCAACATAACCCTAACCCTAGGTCCAATCGTAACCCTAACCGGAACTCTAACCCTAGCCCTCAACATAACCCTAACCCTAGGTCCAATCGTAACCCTAACCGGAACTCTAACCCTACCCCTCAACATAACCCTAAACCTAGGTCCAATCGTAAGCATAACCGTATCTCTAACCCTACCCCTCAACATAACCCTAACCCTAGGTCCAATCGTAAGCATAACCGGATCTCTAACCCTAGCCCTCAACATAACCCTAACCCTAGGTCCAATCATAAGCATAACCGGATCTCTAACCCTAGCCTTCAACATAACCCTAACCCTAGGTCCAATTGTAACCCTAACCGGATCTCTAACCCTAGCCCTCAACATAAACCTAACCCTAGGTCCAATCGTAACCCTAACCGGATCTCTAACCCTAGCCCTCAACATAACCGTAAACCGAGGTCCAATCGTAACCCTAACCAGATCTCTAACCCTAGCCCTCAACATAACCCTAACCCTAGGTCCAATCGTAACCCTAACCGGATCTCTAACCCTAGCCCTCAACATAACCCTAACCCTAGGTCCAATCGTAACCCTAACCGGATCTCTAATCCTAGCCCTCAACATAACAATACCCTAGGTCCAATCGTAAGCATAACCGGATATCTAACCCAAGCCCTCAACATAACCCTAACCCTAGGTCCAATCGTAAGCATAAGCGGATCTCTAACCCTAGCCTTCAACATAACCCTAACCCTAGGTCCAATCGTAACCCTAACCGGATCTCTAACCCTAGCCCTCAACATAACCCTAACCCTAGGTCCAATCGTAACCCTAACCGGATATCTAACCCTAGCCCTCAACATAACCCTAAACCGAGGTCCAATCGTAACCCTAACCGGATCTCTAACCCTAGCCCTCAACATAACCCTAAACCTAGGTCCAGTCGTAAGCATAACCGGATCTCTAACCCTAGTCCTCAACATAACAATAGCCTAGGTCCAATCGTAAGCATAACCGGATCTCTAACCGAAGCCCTGAACATAACCCTAACCCTAGGTCCAATCGTAACCCTAACCGGATCTCTAACCCAAGCCCTCAACATAACCCTAACCCTAGGTCCAATCGTAAGCATAACCGGATCTCTAACCCTAGCCCTCAACATAACCCTAACCCTAGGTCCAATCGTAACCCTAACCGGATCTCTAACCCTAGCCCTCAACATAAACCTAACCCTAGGTCCAATCGTAACCCTAACCGGATCTCTAACCCTAGCCCTCAACATAACCCTAACCCTAGGTCCAATCGTAACCCTAACCGGATCTCTAACCCTAGCCCTCAACATAACAATACCCTAGGTCCAATCGTAAGCATAACCGGATCTCTAACCAAAGCCCTCAACATAACCCTAATCCTATGTCCAATCGTAACCCTAACCGTATCTCTAACCCTAGCCCTCAACATAACCCTAACCCTAGGTCCAATCGTAACCCTAACCGGATCTCTAACCCTAGCCCTCAACATAACCCTAACCCTAGGTCCAATCGTAACCCTAACCGGAACTCTAACCCTAGCCCTCAACATAACCCTTACCCTAGGTCCAATCGTAACCCTAACCGGAACTCTAACCCTAGCCCTCAACATAACCCTAACCCTAGGTCCAATCGTAACCCTAACCGGATCTCTAACCCTAGCCCTCAACATAACCCTAACCCTAGGTCCAATCGAAACCCTAACCGGATCTCTAACCCTAGCCCTCAACATAACCCTAACCCTAGGTCCAATCGTATCCCTAACCGGATCTCTAACCCTAGCCCTCCTCATAACCCTAACCCTAGGTCCAATCGTAACCCTAACCGGATCTCTAACCCTAGCCCTCAACATAACCCTAACCCTAGGTCCAATCGTAACCCTAACCGGATCTCTAACCCTAGCCCTCAACATAACCCTAACCCTAGGTCCAATCGTAACCCTAACCGGATCTCTAACCCTAGCCCTCAACATAACCCTAACCCTAGGTCCAATCGTAACCCTAACCGGATCGCTAACCCTAGCCCTCAACATAACCCTAACCCTAGGTCCAATGTAACCCAAACCGGATCTCTAACCCTATCCCTCAACATAACCCTAACCCTAGGTCCAATCGTAAGCATAACCGGATCTCTAACCCTACCCCTCAACATAACCCTAAACCTAGGTCCAATGGTAAGCATAACCGTATCTCTAACCCTATCCCTCAACATAACCCTAAGCCTAGGTCCAATCGTAAGCATAACCGGATCTCTAACCCTAGCCCTCAACATAACCCTAACCCTAGGTCCAATCATAAGCATAACCGGATCTCTAACCCTAGCCTTCAACATAACCCTAACCCTAGGTCCAATCGTAACCCTAACCGGATCTCTAACCCTAGCCCTCAACATAAACCTAACCCTAGGTCCAATCGTAACCCTAACCGGATCTCTAACCCTAGCCCTCAACATAACCGTAAACCGAGGTCCAATCGTAACCCTAACCGGATCGCTAACCCTAGCCCTCAACATAACCCTAACCCTAGGTCCAATCGTAACCCAAACCGGATCTCTAACCCTATCCCTCAACATAACCCTAACCCTAGGTCCAATCGTAACCCAAACCGGATCTCTAACCCTATCCCTCAACATAACCCTAACCCTAGGTCCAATCGTAAGCATAACCGGATCTCTAACCCTACCCCTCAACATAACCCTAAACCTAGGTCCAATCGTAAGCATAACCGTATCTCTAACCCTAGCCCTCAACATAACCCTAACCCTAGGTCCAATCATAAGCATAACCGGATCTCTAACCCGAGCCTTCAACATAATCCTAACCCTAGGTCCAATCGTAACCCTAACCGGATCTCTAACCCTAGCCCTCAACATAAACCTAACCCTAGGTCCAATCGTAACCCTAACCGGATCTCTAACCCTAGCCCTCAACATAACCGTAAACCGAGGTCCAATCGTAACCCTAACCGGATCTCTAACCCTAGCCCTCAACATAACCCTAAACCTAGGTCCAATCGTAAGCATAACCGGATCTCTAACCCTAGCCCTCAACATAACAATAGCCTAGGTCCAATCGTAAGCATAACCGGATCTCTAACCGAAGCCCTCAACATAACCCTAACCCTAGGTCCAATCGTAACCCTAACCGGATCTCTAACCCAAGCCCTCAACATAACCCTAACCCTAGGTCCAATCGTAAGCATAACCGGATCTCTAACCCTAGCCCTCAACATAACCCTAACCCTAGGTCCAATCGTAACCCTAACCGGATCTCTAACCCAAGCCCTCAACATAACCCTAACCCTAGGTCCAATCGTAACCCTAACCGGATCTCTAACCCTAGCCCTCAACATAACCCTAACCCTAGGTGCAATCGTAACCCTAACCGGATCTCTAACCCTAGCCATCAACATAACCCTAACCCTAGGTCCAATCGTAACCCTAACCGGATCTCTAACCCTAGCCCTCAACATAACCCTAACCCTAGGTCCAATCGTAACCCTAACCGGATCTCTAACCCTAGCCCTCAACATAACAATACCCTAGGTCCAATCGTAAGCATAACCGGATCTCTAACCCAAGCCCTCAACATAACCCTAATCCTAGGTCCAATCGTAACCCTAACCGTATCTCTAACCCAAGCCCTCAACATAACCCTAACCCTAGGTCCAATCGTAAGCATAACCGGATCTCGAACCCTAGCCCTCAACATAACCCTAACCCTAGGTCCAATCGTAACCCTAACCGGATCTCTAACCCTAGCCCTCAACATAACCCTAACCCTAGGTCCAATCGTAAGCATAACCGGATCTCTAACCCAAGCCCTCAACATAACCCTAACCCTAGGTCCAATCGTAACCCTATCCGGATCTCTAATCCAAGCCCTCAACATAACCCTAACCCTAGGTCCAATCGTAAGCATAACCGGATCTCTAAACCTAGCCCTCAACATAACCCTAACCCTAGGTCCAATCGTAACCCTAACCGGATCTCTAACCCTAGCCCTCAACATAACCCTAACCCTACGTCCAATCGTAACCCTAACCGGATCTCTAACCCTAGCCCTCAACATAACCCTAACCCTAGGTCCAATTGTAAGCATAACCGGATCTCTAACCCTAGCCCTCAACATAACCCTAACCCTAGGTCCAATCGTAACCCTAACCGGATCTCTAAACCTAGCCCTCAACATAACCCTAACCCTGGGTCCAATCGTAACCCTAACCGGATCTCTAACCCTAGCCCTCAACATAACCCTAACCCTAGGTCCAATCGTAAGCATAACCGGATCTCTAACCCAAGCCCTCAACATAACCCTAACCCTAGGTCCAATCGTAACCCTATCCGGATCTCTAATCCAAGCCCTCAACATAACCCTAACCCTAGGTCCAATCGTAAGCATAACCGGATCTCTAACCCTAGCCCTCAACATAACCCTAACCCTAGGTCCAATCGTAACCCTAACCGGATCTCTAACCCTAGCCCTCAACATAACCCTAACCCTAGGTCCAATCGTAACCCTAACCGGATCTCTAACCCTAGCCCTCAACATAACCCTAACCCTAGGTCCAATTGTAAGCATAACCGGATCTCTAACCCTAGCCCTCAACATAACCCTAACCCTAGGTCCAATCGTAACCCTAACCAGATCTCTAAACCTAGCCCTCAACATAACCCTAACCCTAGGTCCAATCGTAACCCTAACCGGATCTCTAACCCTAGCCCTCAACATAACCCTAACCCTAGGTCCAATCGTAACCCTAACCCCATCTCTAACCCAAGCCCTCAACATAACCCTAACCCTAGGTCCAATCGTAACCCTAACCGGATCTCTAACCCTAGCCCTCAACATAACCCTAACCCTAGGTCCAATCGTAAGCATAACCGGATCTCTAACCCTAGCCCTCAACATAACTCTAACCCTAGGTCCAATCGTAACCCTAACCGGATCTCTAACCCTAGCCCTCAACATAACCCTAACCCTAGGTCCAATCGTATCCCTAACCGGATCTCTAACCCTAGCCCTCCTCATAACCCTAACCCTAGGTCCAATCGTAACCCTAACCGGATCTCTAACCCTAGCCCTCAACATAACCCTAACCCTAGGTCCAATCGTAACCCTAACCGGATCTCTAACCCTAGCCCTCAACATAACCCTAACCCTAGGTCCAATCGTAACCCTAACCGGATCTCTAACCCTAGCCCTCAACATAACCCTAACCCTAGGTCCAATCGTAACCCAAACCGGATCTCTAACCCTACCCCTCAACATAACCCTAAACCTAGGTCCAATCGTAAGCATAACCGTATCTCTAACCCTATCCCTCAACATAACCCTAACCCTAGGTCCAATCGTAAGCATAACCGGATCTCTAACCCTAGCCCTCAACATAACCCTAACCCTAGGTCAAATCATAAGCATAACCGGATCTCTAACCCTAGCCTTCAACATAACCCTAACCCTAGGTCCAATCGTAACCCTAACCGGATCTCTAACCCTAGCCCTCAACATAAACCTAACCCTAGGTCCAATCGTAACCCTAACCGGATCTCTAACCCTAGCCCTCAACATAACCGTAAACCGAGGTCCAATCGTAACCCTAACCGGATCTCTAACCCTAGCCCTCAACATAACCTTAACCCTAGGTCCAATCGTAACCCTAACCGGATTTCTAACCCTAGCCCTCAACATAACCCTAACCCTAGGTCCAATCGTAACCCTAACCGGATCGCTATCCCTAGCCCTCAACATAACCCTAACCCTAGGTCCAATCGTAACCCAAACCGGATCTCTAATCCTATCCCTCAACATAACGCTAACCCTAGGTCCAATCGTAACCCAAACCGGATCTCTAACACTATCCCTCAACATAACCCTAACCCTAGGTCCAATCGTAAGCATAACCGGATCTCTAACCCTAGCCCTCAACATAACCCTAACCCTAGGTCCAATCGTATCCCTAACCGGATCTCTAACCCTAGCCCTCCTCATAACCCTAACCCTAGGTCCAATCGTAACCCTAACCGGATCTCTAACCCTAGCCCTCAACATAACCCTAACCCTAGGTCCAATCGTAACCCTAACCGGATCTCTAACCCTAGCCCTCAACATAACCCTAACCCTAGGTCCAATCGTAACCCTAACCGGATCTCTAACCCTAGCCCTCAACATAACCCTAACCCTAGGTCCAATCGTAACCCTAACCGGATTTCTAACCCTAGCCCTCAACATAACCCTAACCCTAGGTCCAATCGTAACCCTAACCGGATCGCTATCCCTAGCCCTCAACATAACCCTAACCCTAGGTCCAATCGTAACCCAAACCGGATCTCTAACCCTATCCCTCAACATAACGCTAACCCTAGGTCCAATCGTAACCCAAACCGGATCTCTAACACTATCCCTCAACATAACCCTAACCCTAGGTCCAATCGTAAGCATAACCGGATCTCTAACCCTAGCCCTCAACATAACCCTAACCCTAGGTCCAATCGTATCCCTAACCGGATCTCTAACCCTAGCCCTCCTCATAACCCTAACCCTAGGTCCAATCGTAACCCTAACCGGATCTCTAACCCTAGCCCTCAACATAACCCTAACCCTAGGTCCAATCGTAACCCTAACCGGATCTCTAACCCTAGCCCTCAACATAACCCTAACCCTAGGTCCAATCGTAACCCTAACCGGATCTCTAACCCTAGCCCTCAACATAACCCTAACCCTAGGTCCAATCGTAACCCAAACCGGATCTCTAACCCTACCCTTCAACATAACCCTAAACCTAGGTCCAATCGTAAGCATAACCGTATCTCTAACCCTATCCCTCAACATAACCCTAACCCTAGGTCCAATCGTAAGCATAACCGGATCTCTAACCCTAGCCCTCAACATAACCCTAACCCTAGGTCAAATCATAAGCATAACCGGATCTCTAACCCTAGCCTTCAACATAACCCTAACCCTAGGTCCAATCGTAACCCTAACCGGATCTCTAACCCTAGCCCTCAACATAAACCTAACCCTAGGTCCAATTGTAACCCTAACCGGATCTCTAACCCTAGCCCTCAACATAACCGTAAACCGAGGTCCAATCGTAACCCTAACCGGATCTCTAACCCTAGCCCTCAACATAACCTTAACCCTAGGTCCAATCGTAACCCTAACCGGATTTCTAACCCTAGCCCTCAACATAACCCTAACCCTAGGTCCAATCGTAACCCTAACCGGATCGCTATCCCTAGCCCTCAACATAACCCTAACCCTAGGTCCAATCGTAACCCAAACCGGATCTCTAACCCTATCCCTCAACATAACGCTAACCCTAGGTCCAATCGTAACCCAAACCGGATCTCTAACACTATCCCTCAACATAACCCTAACCCTAGGTCCAATCGTAAGCATAACCGGATCTCTAACCCTACCCCTCAACATAACCCTAAACCTAGGTCCAATCGTAAGCATAACCGTATCTCTAACCCTAGCCCTCAACATAACCCTAACCCTAGGTCCAATCATAAGCATAACCGGATCTCTAACCCGAGCCTTCAACATAACCCTAACCCTAGGTCCAATCGTAACCCTAACCGGATCTCTAACCCTAGCCCTCAACATAAACCTAACCCGAGGTCCAATCGTAACCCTAACCGGATCTCTAACCCTAGCCCTCAACATAACCGTAAACCGAGGTCCAATCGTAACCCTAACCGGATCGCTAACCCTAGCCCTCAACATAACCCTAACCCTAGGTCCAATCGTAACCCAAACCGGATCTCTAACCCTATCCCTCAACATAACCCTAACCCTAGGTCCAATCGTAACCCAAACCGGATCTCTAACCCTATCCCTCAACATAACCCTAACCCTAGGTCCAATCGTAAGCATAACCGGATCTCTAACCCTACCCCTCAACATAACCCTAAACCTAGGTCCAATCGTAAGCATAACCGTATCTCTAACCCTAGCCCTCAACATAACCCTAACCCTAGGTCCAATCATAAGCATAACCGGATCTCTAACCCGAGCCTTCAACATAATCCTAACCCTAGGTCCAATCGTAACCCTAACCGGATCTCTAACCCTAGCCCTCAACATAAACCTAACCCTAGGTCCAATCGTAACCCTAACCGGATCTCTAACCCTAGCCCTCAACATAACCGTAAACCGAGGTCCAATCGTAACCCTAACCGGATCTCTAACCCTAGCCCTCAACATAACCCTAAACCTAGGTCCAATCGTAAGCATAACCGGATCTCTAACCCTAGCCCTCAACATAACAATAGCCTAGGTCCAATCGTAAGCATAACCGGATCTCTAACCGAAGCCCTCAACATAACCCTAACCCTAGGTCCAATCGTAACCCTAACCGGATCTCTAACCCAAGCCCTCAACATAACCCTAACCCTAGGTCCAATCGTAAGCATAACCGGATCTCTAACCCTAGCCCTCAACATAACCCTAACCCTAGGTCCAATCGTAACCCTAACCGGATCTCTAACCCAAGCCCTCAACATAACCCTAACCCTAGGTCCAATCGTAACCCTAACCGGATCTCTAACCCTAGCCCTCAACATAACCCTAACCCTAGGTGCAATCGTAACCCTAACCGGATCTCTAACCCTAGCCCTCAACATAACCCTAACCCTAGGTCCAATCGTAACCCTAACCGGATCTCTAACCCTAGCCCTCAACATAACCCTAACCCTAGGTCCAATCGTAACCCTAACCGGATCTCTAACCCTAGCCCTCAACATAACAATACCCTAGGTCCAATCGTAAGCATAACCGGATCTCTAACCCAAGCCCTCAACATAACCCTAATCCTAGGTCCAATCGTAACCCTAACCGTATCTCTAACCCAAGCCCTCAACATAACCCTAACCCTAGGTCCAATCGTAAGCATAACCGGATCTCGAACCCTAGCCCTCAACATAACCCTAACCCTAGGTCCAATCGTAACCCTAACCGGATCTCTAACCCTAGCCCTCAACATAACCCTAACCCTAGGTCCAATCGTAAGCATAACCGGATCTCTAACCCAAGCCCTCAACATAACCCTAACCCTAGGTCCAATCGTAACCCTATCCGGATCTCTAATCCAAGCCCTCAACATAACCCTAACCCTAGGTCCAATCGTAAGCATAACCGGATCTCTAAACCTAGCCCTCAACATAACCCTAACCCTAGGTCCAATCGTAACCCTAACCGGATCTCTAACCCTAGCCCTCAACATAACCCTAACCCTAGGTCCAATCGTAACCCTAACCGGATCTCTAACCCTAGCCCTCAACATAACCCTAACCCTAGGTCCAATTGTAAGCATAACCGGATCTCTAACCCTAGCCCTCAACATAACCCTAACCCTAGGTCCAATCGTAACCCTAACCGGATCTCTAAACCTAGCCCTCAACATAACCCTAACCCTAGGTCCAATCGTAACCCTAACCGGATCTCTAACCCTAGCCCTCAACATAACCCTAACCCTAGGTCCAATCGTAAGCATAACCGGATCTCTAACCCAAGCCCTCAACATAACCCTAACCCTAGGTCCAATCGTAACCCTATCCGGATCTCTAATCCAAGCCCTCAACATAACCCTAACCCTAGGTCCAATCGTAAGCATAACCGGATCTCTAACCCTAGCCCTCAACATAACCCTAACCCTAGGTCCAATCGTAACCCTAACCGGATCTCTAACCCTAGCCCTCAACATAACCCTAACCCTAGGTCCAATCGTAACCCTAACCGGATCTCTAACCCTAGCCCTCAACATAACCCTAACCCTAGGTCCAATCGTAAGCATAACCGGATCTCTAACCCTAGCCCTCAACATAACCCTAACCCTAGGTCCAATCGTAACCCTAACCGGATCTCTAAACCTAGCCCTCAACATAACCCTAACCCTAGGTCCAATCGTAACCCTAACCGGATCTCTAACCCTAGCCCTCAACATAACCCTAACCCTAGGTCCAATCGTAACCCTAACCCCATCTCTAACCCAAGCCCTCAACATAACCCTAACCCTAGGTCCAATCGTAACCCTAACCGGATCTCTAACCCTAGCCCTCAACATAACCCTAACCCTAGGTCCAATCGTAAGCATAACCGGATCTCTAACCCTAGCCCTCAACATAACTCTAACCCTAGGTCCAATCGTAACCCTAACCGGATCTCTAACCCTAGCCCTCAACATAACCCTAACCCTAGGTCCAATCGTATCCCTAACCGGATCTCTAACCCTAGCCCTCCTCATAACCCTAACCCTAGGTCCAATCGTAACCCTAACCGGATCTCTAACCCTAGCCCTCAACATAACCCTAACCCTAGGTCCAATCGTAACCCTAACCGGATCTCTAACCCTAGCCCTCAACATAACCCTAACCCTAGGTCCAATCGTAACCCTAACCGGATCTCTAACCCTAGCCCTCAACATAACAATAGCCTAGGTCCAATCGTAAGCATAACCGGATCTCTAACCGAAGCCCTGAACATAACCCTAACCCTAGGTCCAATCTTAACCCTAACCGGATCTCTAACCCAAGCCCTCAACATAACCCTAACCCTAGGTCCAATCGTAAGCATAACCGGATCTCTAACCCTAGCCCTCAACATAACCCTAACCCTAGGTCCAATCGTAACCCTAACCGGATCTCTAACCCTAGCCCTCAACATAACCCTAACCCTAGGTCCAATCGTAACCCTAACCGGATCTCTAACCCTAGCCCTCAACATAACCCTAACCCTAGGTCCAATCGTAACCCTAACCGGATCTCTAACCCTAGCCCTCAACATAACGCTAAACCGAGGTCCAATCGTAACCCTAACCGGATCTCTAACCCTAGCCCTCAACATAACCCTAACCCTAGGTCCAATCGTAACCCTAACCGGATCTCTAACCCTAGCCCTCAACATAACCCTAACCCTATTTCCAATCGTAACCCTAACCGGATCTCTAACCCTAGCCCTCAACATAACCCTAACCCTAGGTCCAATCCTAACCCTAACCGGATCTCTAACCCTAGCCCTCAACATAACCCTAACCCTAGGTCCAATCCTAACCCTAACCGGATCTCTAACCCTAGCCCTCAACATAACAATACCCTAGGTCCAATCGTAAGCATAACCGGATCTCTAACCCAAGCCCACAACATAACCCTAATCCTAGGTCCAATCGTAACCCTAACCGTATCTCTAACCCAAGCCCTCAACATAACCCTAACCCTAGGTCCAATCGTAAGCATAACCGGATCTCGAACCCTAGCCCTCAACATAACCCTAACCCTAGGTCCAATCGTAACCCTAACCGGATCTCTAACCCTAGCCCTCAACATAACCCTAACCCTAGGTCCAATCGTAACCCTAACCGGATCTCTAACCCTAGCCCTCAACATAACCCTAACCCTAGGTCCAATTGTAAGCATAACCGGATCTCTAACCCTAGCCCTCAACATAACCCTAACCCTAGGTCCAATCGTAACCCTAACCGGATCTCTAACCCTAGCCCTCAACATAACCCTAACCCTAGGTCCAATCGTAACCCTAACCGGTTCTCTAACCCTAGCCCTGAACATAACCCTAACCCTAGGTCCAATCGTAACCCTAACCGGATCTCTAACCCTAGCCCTCAACATAACCCTAACCCTAGGTCCAATCGTAACCCTAACGGGATCTCTAACCCTAGCCCTCAACATAACCCTAACCCTAGGTCCAATCGTAACCCTAACCGGATCTCTAACCCTAGCCCTCAACATAACCCTAACCCTAGGTCCAATCGTAACCCTAACCGGATCTCTAACCCTAGCCCTCAACATAACCCTAACCCTAGGTCCAATCGTAACCCTAACCGGATCTCTAAACCTAGCCCTCAACATAACCCTAACCCTAGGTCCAATCGTAACCCTAACCGGATCTCTAACCCTAGGCCTCAACATAACCCTAACCCTAGGTCCAATCGTAACCCTAACCCCATCTCTAACCCAAGCCCTCAACATAACCCTAACCCTAGGTCCAATCGTAACCCTAACCGGATCTCTAACCCTAGCCCTCAACATAACGCTAAACCGAGGTCCAATCGTAACCCTAACCGGATCTCTAACCCTAGCCCTCAACATAACCCTAACCCTAGGTCCAATCGTAAGCATAACAGGATCTCTAACCCTAGCCCTCAACATAACCCTAACCCTAGGTCCAATCGTAACCCTAACAGGATCTCTAACCGAAGCCCTGAACATAACCCTAACCCTAGGTCCAATCGTAACCCTAACCGGATCTCTAACCCAAGCCCTCAACATAACCCTAACCCTAGGTCCAATCGTAAGCATAACCGGATCTCTAACCCTAGCCCTCAATATAACCCTAACCCTAGGTCCAATCGTAACCCTAAACGGATCTCTAACCCAAGCCCTCAACATAACCCTAACCCTAGGTCCAATCGTAACCCTAACCGGATCTCTAACCCTAGCCCTCAACATAACCCTAACCCTAGGTCCAATCGTAACCCTAACCGGATCTCTAACCCTAGCCCTCAACATAACCCTAACCCTAGGTCCAATCGTAACCCTAACCGGATCTCTAACCCTAGCCCTCAACATAACCCTAACCCTAGGTCCAATCGTAACCCTAACCGGATCTCTAACCCTAGCCCTCAACATAACCCTAAACCGAGGTCCAATCGTAACCCTAACCGGATCTCTAACCCTAGCCCTCAACATAACCCTAAACCTAGGTCCAATCGTAAGCATAACCGGATCTCTAACCCTAGCCCTCAACATAACAATAGCCTAGGTCCAATCGTAAGCATAACCGGATCTCTAACCGAAGCCCTGAACATAACCCTAATGCTAGGTCCAATCGTAACCCTAACCGGATCTCTAACCCAAGCCCTCAACATAACCCTAACCCTAGGTCCAATCGCAAGCTTAACCGGATCTCTAACCCTAGCCATCAACATAACCCTAACCCTAGGTCCAATCGTAATCGTAACCGGATCTCTAACCCAAGCCCTCAACATAACCCTAACCCTAGGTCCAATCGTAAGCCTAACCGGATCTCTAACCCTAGCCCTCAACATAACCCTAACCCTAGGTCCAATCGTAACCCTAACCGGATCTCTAACCCTAGCCCTCAACATAACCCTAACCCTAGGTCCAATCGTAACCCTAACCGGATCTCTAACCCTAGCCCTCAACATAACCCTAACCCTAGGTCCAATCGTAACCCTAACCGGATCTCTAACCCTAGCCCTCCTCATAACCCTAACCCTAGGTCCAATCGTAACCCTAACCGGATCTCTAACCCTAGCCCTCAACATAACCCTAACCCTAGGTCCAATCGTAACCCTAACCCCATCTCTAACCCAAGCCCTCAACATAACCCTAATCCTAGGTCCAATCGTAACCCTAACCGTATCTCTAACCCAAGCCCTCAACATAACCCTAACCCTAGGTCCAATCGTAAGCATAACCGGATCTCGAACCCTAGCCCTCAACATAACCCTAACCCTAGGTCCAATCGTAACCCTAATCGGATCTCTAACCCTAGCCCTCAACATAACCCTAACCCTAGGTCCAATCGTAACCCTAACCGGATCTCTAACCCTAGCCCTCAACATAACCCTAACCCTAGGTCCAATTGTAAGCATAACCGGATCTCTAAACCTAGCCCGCAACATAACCCTAACCCTAGGTCCAATCGTAACCCTAACCGGATCTCTAACCCTAGCCCTCAACATAACCCTAACCCTAGGTCCAATCGTAACCCTAACCGGTTCTCTAACCCTAGCCCTCAACATAACCCTAACCCTAGGTCCAATCGTAACCCTAACCTGATCTCTAACCCTAGCCCTCAACATAACCCTAACCCTAGGTCCAATTGTAACCCTAACCGGATCTCTAACCCTAGCCCTCAACATAACCCTAACCCTAGGTCCAATCGTAACCCTAACCGGATCTCTAACCCTAGCCCTCAACATAACCCTAACCCTGGGTCCAATCGTAACCCTAACCGGATCTCTAACCCTAGCCCTCAACATAACCCTAACCCTAGGTCCAATCGTAACCCTAACCGGATCTCTAAACCTACCCCTCAACATAACCCTAACCCTAGGTCCAATCGTAACCCTAACCGGATCTCTAACCCTAGCCCTCAACATAACCCTAACCCTAGGTCCAATCGTAACCCTAACCCCATCTCTAACCCAAGCCCTCAACATCACCCTAACCCTAGGTCCAATCGTAACCCTAACCGGATCTCTAAACCTAGCCCTCAACATAACCCTAACCCTAGGTCCAATCGTAACCCTAACCGGATCTCTAATCCTAGCCCTCAACATAACCCTAACCCTAGGTCCAATCGTAACCCTAACCCCATCTCTAACCCAAGCCCTCAAATTAACCCTAACCCTAGGTCCAATCGTAACCCTAACCGGATCTCTAACCCTAGCCCTCAACATAACCCTAACCCTAGGTCCAATCGTAAGCATAACCGGATCTCTAACCCTAGCCCTCAACATAACCCTAACCCTAGGTCCAATCGTAACCCTAACCGGATCTCTAACCCTAGCCCTCAACATAACAATACCCTAGGTCCAATCGTAACCCTAACCGGATCTCTAACCCTAGCCCTCAACATAACCCTAACCCTAGGTCCAATCGTAACCCTAACCGGATCTCTAACCCTAGCCGTCAACATAACCCTTACCCTAGGTCCAATCGTAAGCATAACCGGATCTCTAACCCTAGCCGTCAACATAACCCTTACCCTAGGTCCAATCGTAAGCATAACCGGATCTCTAACCCTAGCCGTCAACATAACCCTTACCCTAGGTCCAATCGTAAGCATAACCGGATCTCTAACCCTAGCCCTCAACATAACCCTAACCCTAGGTCCAATCGTAACCCTAACCGGATCTCTAACCCTAGCCCTCAACATAACCCTAACTCTAGGTCCAATCGTAACCCTAACCGGATCTCTAACCCTAGCCCTCAACATAACCCTAACCCTAGGTCCAATCGTAACCCTAACCGGATCTCTAACCCTAGCCCTCAACATAACCCTAACCCTAGGTCCAATCGTAAGCATAACCGGATCTCTAACCCTAGCCGTCAACATAACCCTTACCCTAGGTCCAATCGTAAGCATAACCGGATCTCTAACCCTAGCCCTCAACATAACCCTAACCCTAGGTCCAATCGTAACCCTAACCGGATCTCTAACCCTAGCCCTCAACATAACAATACCCTAGGTCCAATCGTAACCCTAACCGGATCTCTAACCCTAGCCCCCAACATAACCCTAACCCTAGGTCCAATCGTAACCCTAACCGGATCTCTAACCCTAGCCCTCAACATAACCCTAACCCTAGGTCCAATCGTAACCCTAACCGGATCTCTAACCCTAGCCCTCAACATAACCCTAACCCTAGGTCCAATCGTAACCCTAACCGGATCTCTAACCCTAGCCCTCAACATAACAATACCCTAGGTCCAATCGTAACCCTAACCGGATCTCTAACCCTAGCCCCCAACATAACCCTAACCCTAGGTCCAATCGTAACCCTAACCGGATCTCTAACCCTAGCCCTCAACATAACCCTAACCCTAGGTCCAATCGTAACCCTAACCGGATCTCTAACCCTAGCCCTCAACATAACCCTAACCCTAGGTCCAATCGTAACCCTAACCGGATCTCTAACCCTAGCCCTCAACATAACCCTAACCCTAGGTCCAATCGTAACCCTAACCGGATCTCTAACCCTAGCCCTCAACATAACCCTAACCCTAGGTCCAATCGTAACCCTAACCGGATCTCTAACCCTAGCCCTCAACATAACCCTAACCCTAGGTCCAATCGTAAGCATAACCGGATCTCTAACCCTAGCCGTCAACATAACCCTTACCCTAGGTCCAATCGTAAGCATAACCGGATCTCTAACCCTAGCCCTCAACATAACCCTAACCCTAGGTCCAATCGTAACCCTAACCGGATCTCTAACCGTAGCCCTCAACATAACAATACCCTAGGTCCAATCGTAACCCTAACCGGATCTCTAACCCTAGCCCCCAACATAACCCTAACCCTAGGTCCAATCGTAACCCTAACCGGATCTCTAACCCTAGCCCTCAACATAACCCTAACCCTAGGTCCAATCGTAACCCTAACCGGATCTCTAACCCTAGCCCTCAACATAACCCTAACCCTAGGTCCAATCGTAACCCTAACCGGATCTCTAACCCTAGCCCTCAACATAACCCTAACCCTAGGTCCAATCGTAACCCTAACCGGATCTCTAACCCTAGCCCTCAACATAACCCTAACCCTAGGTCCAATCGTAACCCTAACCGGATCTCTAACCCTAGCCCTCAACATATCCCTAACGCTAGGTCCAATCGTAAGCATAACCGGATCTCTAACCCTAGCCGTCAACATAACCCTTACCCTAGGTCCAATCGTAAGCATAACCGGATCTCTAACCCTAGCCCTCAACATAACCCTAACCCTAGGTCCAATCGTAACCCTAACCGGATCTCTAACCCTAGCCCTCAACATAACCCTAACCCTAGGTCCAATCGTAACCCTAACCGGATCTCTAACCCTAGCCCTCAACATAACCCTAACCCTAGGTCCAATCGTAACCCTAACCGGATCTCTAACCCTAGCCCTCAACATAACCCTAACCCTAGGTCCAATCGTAAGCATAACCGGATCTCTAACCCTAGCCGTCAACATAACCCTTACCCTAGGTCCAATCGTAAGCATAACCGGATCTCTAACCCTAGCCCTCAACATAACCCTAACCCTAGGTCCAATCGTAACCCTAACCGGATCTCTAACCCTAGCCCTCAACATAACAATACCCTGGTTCCAATCGTAACCCTAACCGGATCTCTAACCCTAGCCCCCAACATAACCCTAACCCTAGGTCCAATCGTAACCCTAACCGGATCTCTAACCCTAGCCCTCAACATAACCCTAACCCTAGGTCCAATCGTAACCCTAACCGGATCTCTAACCCTAGCCCTCAACATAACCCTAACCCTAGGTCCAATCGTAACCCTAACCGGATCTCTAACCCTAGCCCTCAACATAACAATACCCTAGGTCCAATCGTAACCCTAACCGGATCTCTAACCCTAGCCCCCAACATAACCCTAACCCTAGGTCCAATCGTAACCCTAACCGGATCTCTAACCCTAGCCCTCAACATAACCCTAACCCTAGGTCCAATCGTAACCCTAACCGGATCTCTAACCCTAGCCCTCAACATAACCCTAACCCTAGGTCCAATCCTAACCCTAACCGGATCTCTAACCCTAGCCCTCAACATAACCCTAACCCTAGGTCCAATCGTAACCCTAACCGGATCTCTAACCCTAGCCCTCAACATAACCCTAACCCTAGGTCCAATCGTAACCCTAACCGGATCTCTAACCCTAGCCCTCAACATAACCCTAACCCTAGGTCCAATCGTAAGCATAACCGGATCTCTAACCCTAGCCGTCAACATAACCCTTACCCTAGGTCCAATCGTAAGCATAACCGGATCTCTAACCCTAGCCCTCAACATAACCCTAACCCTAGGTCCAATCGTAACCCTAACCGGATCTCTAACCCTAGCCCTCAACATAACAATACCCTAGGTCCAATCGTAACCCTAACCGGATCTCTAACCCTAGCCCCCAACATAACCCTAACCCTAGGTCCAATCGTAACCCTAACCGGATCTCTAACCCTAGCCCTCAACATAACCCTAACCCTAGGTCCAATCGTAACCCTAACCGGATCTCTAACCCTAGCCCTCAACATAACCCTAACCCTAGGTCCAATCGTAACCCTAACCGGATCTCTAACCCTAGCCCTCAACATAACCCTAACCCTAGGTCCAATCGTAACCCTAACCGGATCTCTAACCCTAGCCCTCAACATAACCCTAACCCTAGGTCCAATCGTAACCCTAACCGGATCTCTAACCCTAGCCCTCAACATAACCCTAACCCTAGGTCCAATCGTAAGCATAACCGGATCTCTAACCCTAGCCGTCAACATAACCCTTACCCTAGGTCCAATCGTAAGCATAACCGGATCTCTAACCCTAGCCCTCAACATAACCCTAACCCTAGGTCCAATCGTAACCCTAACCGGATCTCTAACCCTAGCCCTCAACATAACCCTAACCCTAGGTCCAATCGTAACCCTAACCGGATCTCTAACCCTAGCCCTCAACATAACCCTAACCCTAGGTCCAATCGTAACCCTAACCGGATCTCTAACCCTAGCCCTCAACATAACCCTAACCCTAGGTCCAATCGTAAGCATAACCGGATCTCTAACCCTAGCCGTCAACATAACCCTTACCCTAGGTCCAATCGTAAGCATAACCGGATCTCTAACCCTACCCCTCAACATAACCCTAACCCTAGGTCCAATCGTAACCCTAACCGGATCTCTAACCCTAGCCCTCAACATAACAATACCCTAGGTCCAATCGTAACCCTAACCGGATCTCTAACCCTAGCCCCCAACATAACCCTAACCCTAGGTCCAATCGTAACCCTAACCGGATCTCTAACCCTAGCCGTCAACATAACCCTTACCCTAGGTCCAATCGTAAGCATAACCGGATCTCTAACCCTAGCCGTCAACATAACCCTTACCCTAGGTCCAATCGTAAGCATAACCGGATCTCTAACCCTAGCCGTCAACATAACCCTTACCCTAGGTCCAATCGTAAGCATAACCGGATCTCTAACCCTAGCCCTCAACATAACCCTAACCCTAGGTCCAATCGTAACCCTAACCGGATCTCTAACCCTAGCCCTCAACATAACCCTAACCCTAGGTCCAATCGTAACCCTAACCGGATCTCTAACCCTAGCCCTCAACATAACCCTAACCCTAGGTCCAATCGTAACCCTAACCGGATCTCTAACCCTAGCCCTCAACATAACCCTAACCCTAGGTCCAATCGTAAGCATAACCGGATCTCTAACCCTAGCCGTCAACATAACCCTTACCCTAGGTCCAATCGTAAGCATAACCGGATCTCTAACCCTAGCCCTCAACATAACAATACCCTAGGTCCAATCGTAACCCTAACGGGATCTCTAACCCTAGCCCTCAACATAACCCTAACCCTAGGTCCAATCGTAACCCTAACCGGATCTCTAACCCTAGCCCTCATCATAACCCTAACCCTAGGTCCAATCGTAACCCTAACCGGATCTCTAACCCTAGCCCTCAACATAACCCTAACCCTAGGTCCAATCGTAACCCTAACCGGATCTCTAATCCTAGCCCTCAACATAACCCTAACCCTAGGTCCAATCGAAACCCTAACCGGATCTCTCACCCTAGCCCTCAACATAACCCTAACCCTAGGTCCAATCGTAACCCTAACCGGATCTCTAACCCTAGCCCTCCTCATAACCCTAACCCTAGGTCCAATCGTAACCCTAACCGGATCTCTAACCCTAGCCCTCAACATAACCCTAACCCTAGGTCCAATCGTAACCCTAACCGGATCTCTAACCCTAGCCCTCAACATAACCCTAACCCTAGGTCCAATCGTAACCCTAACCGGATCTCTAACCCTAGCCCTTAACATAACCCTAACCCTAGGTCCAATCGTAAGCATAACCGGATCTCTAACCCTACCCCTCAACATAACCCTAACCCTAGGTCCAATCGTAAGCATAACCGGATCTCTAACCCTAGCCCTCAACATAACCCTAACCCTAGGTCCAATCGTAAGCATAACCGGATCTCTAACCCTAGCCCTCAACATAACCCTAACCCTAGGTCCAATCGTAACCCTAACCGGATCTCTAACCCTAGCCCTCAACATAACCCTAACCCTAGGTCCAATCGTAACCCTAACCGGATCTCTAACCCTAGCCCTCAACATAACCCTAACCCTAGGTCCAATCGTAACCCTAACCGGATCTCTAACCCTAGCCCTCAACATAACCCTAAACCGAGGTCCAATCGTAACCCTAACCGGATCTCTAACCCTAGCCCTCAACATAACCCTAAACCTAGGTCCAATCGTAAGCATAACCGGATCCCTAACCCTAGCCCTCAACATAACAATAGCCTAGGTCCAATCGTAAGCATAACCGGATCTCTAATCGAAGCCCTGAACATAACCCTAACCCTAGGTCCAATCGTAACCCTAACCGGATCTCTAACCCAAGCCCTCAACATAACCCTAACCCTAGGTCCAATCGTAAGCATAACCGGATCTCTAACCCTAGCCCTCAACATAACCCTAACCCTAGGTCCAATCGTAACCCTAACCGGATCTCTAACCCTAGCCCTCAACATAACCCTAACCCTAGGTCCAATCGTAACCCTAACCGGATCTCTAACCCTAGCCCTCAACATAACCCTAACCGTAGGTCCAATCGTAACCCTAACCGGATCTCTAACCCTAGCCCTCAACATAACCCTAACCCTAGGTCCAATCGAAACCCTAACCTGATCTCTAAACCTAGCCCTCAACATAACCCTAACCCTAGGTCCAATCGAAACCCTAACCGGATCTCTAACCCTAGCCCTCAACATAACCCTAACCCTAGGTCCAATCGTAACCCTAACCGGATCTCTAACCCTAGCCCTCAACATAACCCTAACCCTAGGTCCAATCGTAAACCTAACCGGATCTCTAACCCTAGCCCTCAACATAACCCTAACCCTAGGTCCAATCGTAACCCTAACCGGATCTCTAACCCTAGCCCTCAACATAACCCTAACCCTAGGTCCAATCGTAAGCATAACCGGATCTCTAACCCTAGCCGTCAACATAACCCTTACCCTAGGTCCAATCGTAAGCATAACCGGATCTCTAACCCTAGCCCTCAACATAACCCTAACCCTAGGTCCAATCGTAACCCTAACCGGATCTCTAACCCTAGCCCTCAACATAACCCTAACCCTAGGTCCAATCGTAACCCTAACCGGATCTCTAACCCTAGCCCTCAACATAACCCTAACCCTAGGTCCAATCGTAACCCTAACCGGATCTCTAACCCTAGCCCTCAACATAACCCTAACCCTAGGTCCAATCGTAACCCTAACCGGATCTCTAACCCTAGCCCTCAACATAACCCTAACCCTAGGTCCAATCGTAACCCTAACCGGATCTCTAACCCTAGCCCTCAACATAACCCTAACCCTAGGTCCAATCGTAACCCTAACCGGATCTCTAACCCTAGCCCTCAACATAACAATACCCTAGGTCCAATCTTAAGCATAACCGGAACTCTAACCCAAGCCCTCAACATAACCCTAATCCTTGGTCCAATCGTAACCCTAACCGTGTCTCTAACCTAAGTCCTCAACATAACCCTAACCCTAGGTCCAATCGTAAGCATAACCGGATCTCTAACCCTAGCCCTCAACATAACCCTAACCCTAGGTCCTATCGTAACCCTAACCGGATCTCTAACCCTAGCCCTCAACATAACCCTAACCCTAGGTCCAATCGTAACCCTAACCGGATCTCTAACCCTAGCCCTCAACATAACAATACCCTAGGTCCAATCGTAAGCATAACCGGATCTCTAACCCAAGCCCTCAACATAACCCTAACCCTAGGTCCAATCGAAACCCTAACCGGATCTCTAACCCAAGCCCTCAACATAACCCTAACCCTAGGTCCAATCGTAAGCATAACCGGATCTCTAACCCTAGCCCTCAACATAACCCTAACCTTAGGTCCAATCGTAACCCTAACCGGATCGCTAACCCTAGCCCTCAACATAACCCTAACCCTAGGTCCAATCGTAAGCATAACCGGATCTCTAACCCTAGCCCTCAACATAACCCTAACCCTAGGTCCAATCGTAAGCATAACCGGATCTCTAACCCTAGCCCTCAACATAACCCTAACCCTAGGTCCAATCTTAACCCTAACCGGATCTCTAACCCAAGCCCTCAACATAACCCTAACCCTAGGTCCAATCGTAACCCTAACCGGATCTCTAACCCAGCCCTCAACATAACCCTAACCCTAGGTCCAATCGTAACCCTAACCGGATCTCTAACCCTAGCCCTAAACATAACACTAACCCTAGGTCCAATCGTAACCCTAACCGGATCTCTAACCCTAGCCCTCAACATAACAATACCCTAGGTCCAATCGTAAGCATAACCGGATCTCTAACCCAAGCCCTCAACATAACCCTAATCCTAGGTCCAATCGTAACCCTAACCGGATCTCTAACCCAAGCCCTCAACATAACCCTAACCCTAGGTCCAATCGTAAGCATAACCGGATCTCTAACCCTAGCCCTCAACATAACCCTAACCCTAGGTCCAATCGTAACCCTAACCGGATCGCTAACCCTAGCCCTCAACATAACCCTAACCCTAGGTCCAATCGTAAGCATAACCGGATCTCTAACCCTAGCCCTCAACATAACCCTAACCCTAGGTCCAATCGTAAGCATAACCGGATCTCTAACCCTAGCCCTCAACATAACCCTAACCCTAGGTCCAATCGTAAGCATAACCGGATCTCTAACCCTAGCCCTCAACATAACCCTAAGCCTAGGTCCAATCGTAAGCATAAGCGGATCTCTAACCCTAGCCTTCAACATAACCCTAACCCTAGGACCAATCGTAACCCTAACCGGATCTCTAGCCCTAGCCCTCAACATAACCCTAACCCTAGGTCCAATCGTAACCCTAACCGGATCTCTAACCCTAGCCCTCAACATAACCCTTACCCTAGGTCCAATCGTAACCCTAACCGGATCTCTAACCCTAGCCCTCAACATAACCCTAAACCGAGGTCCAATCGTAACCCTAACCGGATCTCTAACCCTAGCCCTCAACATAACCCTAAACCTAGGTCCAATCGTAAGCATAACCGGATCTCTAACCCTAGTCCTCAACATAACAATAGCCTAGGTCCAATCGTAAGCATAACCGGATCTCTAACCGAAGCCCTGAACATAACCCTAACCCTAGGTCCAATCGTAACCCTAACCGGATCTCTAACCCAAGCCCTCAACATAACCCTAACCCTAGGTCCAATCGTAAGCATAACCGGATCTCTAACCCTAGCCCTCAACATAACCCTAACCCTAGGTCCAATCGTAACCCTAACCGGATCTCTAACCCAAGCCCTCAACATAACCCTAACCCTAGGTCCAATCGTAACCCTCACCGGATCTCTAACCCTAGCCCTCAACATAACCCTAACCCTAGGTCCAATCGTAACCCTAACCGGATCTCTAACCCTAGCCCTCAACATAACCCTAACCCTAGGTCCAATCGTAACCCTAACCGGATCTCTAACCCTAGCCCTCAACATAACCCTAACCCTAGGTCCAATCGTAACCCTAACCGGATCTCTAACCCTAGCCCTCAACATAACAATACCCTAGGTCCAATCGTAAGCATAACCGGATCTCTAACCCAAGCCCTCAACATAACCCTAATCATATGTCCAATCGTAACCCTAACCGTATCTCTAACCCAAGCCCTCAACATAACCCTAACCCTAGGTCCAATCGTAACCCTAACCGGATCTCTATCCCTAGCCCTCAACATAACCCTAACCCTAGGTCCAATCGTAACCCTAACCGGATCTCTAACCCTAGCCCTCAACATAACCCTAACTCTAGGTCCAATCGTAACCCTAACCGGATCTCTAATCCTAGCCCTCAACATAACCCTAACCCTAGGTCCAATCGTAACCCTAACCGGATCTCTAACCCTAGCCCTCAACATAACCCTAACCCTAGGTCCAATCGTAACCCTAACCGGATCTCTAACCCTAGCCCTCAACATAACCCTAACCCTAGGTCCAATCGTAACCCTAACCGGATCTCTAACCGTAGCCCTCAACATAACCCTAACCCTAGGTCCAATCGAAACCCTAACCGGATCTCTAACCCTAGCCCTCAACATAACCCTAACCCTAGGTCCAATCGTATCAATAACCGGATCTCTAACCCTAGCCCTCCTCATAACCCTAACCCTAGGCCCAATCGTAACCCTAACCGGATCTCTAACCCTAGCCCTCAACATAACCCTAACCCTAGGTCCAATCGTAACCCTAACCGGATCTCTAACCCTAGCACTCAACATAACCCTAACCCTAGGTCCAATCGTAACCCTAACCGGATCTCTAACCCTAGCCCTCAACATAACCCTAACCCTAGGTCCAATTGTAAGCATAACCGGATCTCTAACCCTAGCCCTCAACATAACCCTAACCCTAGGTCCAATCGTAACCCTAACCGGTTCTCTAACCCTTGCCCTCAACATAACCCTAACCCTAGGTCCAATCGTAACCCTAACCTGATCTCTAACCCTAGCCCTCAACATAACCCTAACCCTAGGTCCAATCGTAACCCTAACCGGATCTCTAACCCTAGCCCTCAACATAACCCTAACCCTAGGTCCAATCGTAACCCTAACCGGATCTCTAACCCTAGCCCTCAACATAACCCTAACCCTAGGTCCAATCGTAACCCTAACCGGATCTCTAACCCTAGCCCTCAACATAACCCTAACCCTAGGTCCAATCGTAACCCTAACCGGATCTCTAACCCTAGCCCTCAACATAACACTAACCCTAGGTACAATCGTAACCCTAACCGGAACTCTAACCCTAGCCCTCAACATAACAATACCCTAGGTCCAATCGTAAGCATAACCGGATCTCTAACCCAAGCCCTCAACATAACCCTAATCCTAGGTCCAATCGTAACCCTAACCGTATCTCTAACCCAAGCCCTCAACATAACCCTAACCCTAGGTCCAATCGTAAGCATAACCGGATCTCTAACCCTAGCCCTCAACATAACCCTAACCCTAGGTCCAATCGTAACCCTAACCGGATCTCTAATCCTAGCCCTCAACATAACAATACCCTAGGTCCAATCGTAAGCATAACCGGATATCTAACCCAAGCCCTCAACATAACCCTAACCCTAGGTCCAATCGTAACCCTAACCGGATCTCTAACCCAAGCCCTCAACATAACCCTAACCCTAGGTCCAATCGTAAGCATAACCGGATCTCTAACCCTAGCCCTCAACATAACCCTAACCCTAGGTCCAATCGTAAGCATAACCGGATCTCTAACCCTAGCCCTCAACATAACCCTAACCCTAGGTCCAATCGTAACCCTAACCGGATCTCTAACCCTAGCCCTCAACATAACAATACCCTAGGTCCAATCGTAAGCATAACCGGATCTCTAACCCAAGCCCTCAACATAACCCTAATCCTAGGTCCAATAGTAACCCTAACCGGATCTCTAACCCAAGCCCTCAACATAACCCTAACCCTAGGTCCAATCGTAAGCATAACCGGATCTCTAACCCTAGCCCTCAACATAACCCTAACCCTAGGTCCAATCGTAACCCTAACCGGATCGCTAACCCTAGCCCTCAACATAACCCTAACCCTAGGTGCAATCGTAAGCATAACCGGATCTCTAACCCTAGCCCTCAACATAACCCTAACCCTAGGTCCAATCGTAAGCATAACCGGATCTCTAACCCTAGCCCTCAACATAACCCTAACCCTAGGTCCAATCGTAAGCATAACCGGATCTCTAACCCTAGCCCTCAACATAACCCTAAGCCTAGGTCCAATCGTAAGCATAAGCGGATCTCTAACCCTAGCCTTCAACATAACCCTAACCCTAGGTCCAATCGTAACCCTAACCGGATCTCTAGCCCTAGCCCTCAACATAACCCTAACCCTAGGTCCAATCGTAACTCTAACCGGATCTCTAACCCTAGCCCTCAACATAACCCTTACCCTAGGTCCAATCGTAACCCTAACCGGATCTCTAACCCTAGCCCTCAACATAACCCTAAACCGAGGTCCAATCGTAACCCTAACCGGATCTCTAACCCTAGCCATCAAGATAACCCTAAACCTAGGTCCAATCGTAAGCATAACCGGATCTCTAACCCTAGTCCTCAACATAACAATAGCCTAGGTCCAATCGTAAGCATAACCGGATCTCTAACCGAAGCCCTGAACATAACCCTAACCCTAGGTCCAATCGTAACCCTAACCGGATCTCTAACCCAAGCCCTCAACATAACCCTAACCCTAGGTCCAATCGTAAGCATAACCGGATCTCTAACCCTAGCCCTCAACATAACCCTAACCCTAGGTCCAATCGTAACCCTAACCGGATCTCTAACCCAAGCCCTCAACATAACCCTAACCCTAGGTCCAATCGTAACCCTCACCGGATCTCTAACCCTAGCCCTCAACATAACCCTAACCCTAGGTCCAATCGTAACCCTAACCGGATCTCTAACCTTAGCCCTCAACATAACCCTAACCCTAGGTCCAATCGTAACCCTAACCGGATCTCTAACCCTAGCCCTCAACATAACAATACCCTAGGTCCAATCGTAAGCATAACCGTATCTCTAACCCAAGCCCTCAACATAACCCTAATCCTATGTCCAATCGTAACCCTAACCGTATCTCTAACCCAAGCCCTCAACATAACCCTAACCCTAGGTCCAATCGTAACCCTAACCGGATCTCTAACCCTAGCCCTCAACATAACCCTAACCCTAGGTCCAATCGTAACCCTAACCGGATCTCTAACCCAAGCCCTCAACATAACCCTAACCCTAGGTCCAATCGTAACCCTCACCGGATCTCTAACCCTAGCCCTCAACATAACCCTAACCCTAGGTCCAATCGTAACCCTAACCGGATCTCTAACCCTAGCCCTCAACATAACCCTAACCCTAGGTCCAATCGTAACCCTAACCGGATCTCTAACCTTAGCCCTCAACATAACCCTAACCCTAGGTCCAATCGTAACCCTAACCGGATCTCTAACCCTAGCCCTCAACATAACAATACCCTAGGTCCAATCGTAAGCATAACCGTATCTTTAACCCAAGCCCTCAACATAACCCTAATCCTATGTCCAATCGTAACCCTAACCGTATCTCTAACCCAAGCCCTCAACATAACCCTAACCCTAGGTCCAATCGTAACCCTAACCGGATCTCTAACCCTAGCCCTCAACATAACCCTAACCCTAGGTCCAATCGTAACCCTAACCGGATCTCTAACCCTAGCCCTCAACATAACCCTAACTCTAGGTCCAATCGTAACCCTAACCGGATCTCTAACCCTAGCCCTCAACATAACCCTAACCCTAGGTCCAATCGTAACCCTAACCGGATCTCTAACCCTAGGCCTCAACATAACCCTAACCCTAGGTCCAATCGTAACCCTAACCGGATCTCTAACCCTAGCCCTCAACATAACCCTAACCCTAGGTCCAATCGTAACCCTAACCGGAACTCTAACCCTAGCCGTCAACATAACCCTAACCCTAGGTCCAATCGTAACCCTAACCGGAACTCTAACCCTAGCCCTCAACATAACCCTAACCCTAGGTCCAATCGTAACCCTAACCGGATCTCTAACCCTAGCCCTCAACATAACCCTAACCCTAGGTCCAATCGAAACCCTAACCGGATCTCTAACCCTAGCCCTCAACATAACCCTAACCCTAGGTCCAATCGTAACCCTAACCGGATCTCTAACCCTAGCCCTCAACATAACCCTAACCCTAGGCCCAATCGTAACCCTAACCGGATCTCTAACCCTAGCCCTCAACATAACCCTAACCCTAGGTCCAATCGTAACCCTAACCGGATCTCTAACCCTAGCCCTCAACATAACCCTAACCCTAGGTCCAATCGTAACCCTAACCGGATCTCTAACCCTAGCCCTCAACATAACCCTAACCCTAGGTCCAATTGTAAGCATAACCGGATATCTAACCCTAGCCCTCAACATAACCCTAACCCTAGGTCCAATCGTAACCCTAACCGGATCTCTAACCCTAGCCCTCAACATAACCCTAACCCTAGGTCCAATCGTAACCCTAACCGGTTCTCTAACCCTAGCCCTCAACATAACCCTAACCCTAGGTCCAATCGTAACCCTAACCTGATCTCTAACCCTAGCCCTCAACATAACCCTAACCCTAGGTCCAATCGTAACCCTAACCGGATCTCTAACCCTAGCCCTCAACATAACCCTAACCCTAGGTCCAATCGTAACCCTAACCGGATCTCTAACCCTAGCCCTCAACATAACCCTAACCCTAGGTCCAATCGTAACCCTAACCGGATCTCTAACCCTAGCCCTCAACATAACCCTAACCCTAGGTCCAATCGTAACCCTAACCGGATCTCTAACCCTAGCCCTCAACATAACCCTAACCCTAGGTCCAATCGTAACCCTAACCGGATCTCTAATCCTAGCCCTCAACATAACAATACCCTATGTCCAATCGTAAGCATAACCGGATATCTAACCCAAGCCCTCAACATAACCCTAACCCTAGGTCCAATCGTAACCCTAACCGGAACTCTAACCCTAGCCCTCAACATAACCCTAACCCTAGGTCCAATCGTAACCCTAACCGGAACTCTAACCCTAGCCCTCAACATAACCCTAACCCTAGGTCCAATCGTAACCCTAACCGGAACTCTAACCCTAGCCCTCAACATAACCCTAACCCTAGGTCCAATCGTAACCCTAACCGGAACTCTAACCCTAGCCCTCAACATAACAATACCCTAGGTCCAATCGTAAGCATAACCGGATATCTAACCCAAGCCCTCAACATAACCCTAACCCTAGGTCCAATCGTAACCCTAACCGGAACTCTAACCCTAGCCCTCAACATAACCCTAACCCTAGGTCCAATCGTAACCCTAACCGGAACTCTAACCCTAGCCCTCAACATAACCCTAACCCTAGGTCCAATCGTAACCCTAACCGGAACTCTAACCCTATCCCTCAACATAACCCTAACCCTAGGTCCAATCGTAACCCTAACCGGATCTCTAACCCTAGCCCTCAACATAACCCTAACCCTAGGTCCAATCGTAACCCTAACCGGATCTCTAACCCTAGCCCTCAACATAACCCTAACCCTAGGTCCAATCGTAACCCTAACCGGATCTCTAACCCTAGCCCTCAACATAACCCTAACCCTAGGTCCAATCGTAACCCTAACCGGATCTCTAACCCTAGCCCTCAACATAACCCTAACCCTAGGTCCAATCGTAACCCTAACGGGATCTCTAACCCTAGCCCTCAACATAACACTAACCCTAGGTCCAATCGTAACCCTAACCGGATCTCTAACACTAGCCCTCAACATAACAATACCCTAGGTCCAATCGTAAGCATAACCGGATCTCTAATCCTAGCCCTCAACATAACCCTAACCCTAGGTCCAATTGTAAGCATAACCTGATCTCTAACCCTAGCCCTCAACATAACCCTAACCCTAGGTCCAATTGTAAGCATAACCTGATCTCTAACCCTAGCCCTCAACATAACCCTAACCCTAGGTCCAATTGTAAGCATAACCTGATCTCTAACCCTAGCCCTCAACATAACCCTAACCCTAGGTCCAATCGTAACCCTAACCGGATCTCTAACCCTAGCCCTCAACATAACCCTAACCCTAGGTCCAATCGTAACCCTAACCGGATCTCTAACCCTAGCCCTCAACATAACCCTAACCCTAGGTCCAATCGTAACCCTGACCGGATCTCTAATCCTAGCCCTCAACATAACAATACCCTAGGTCCAATCGTAAGCATAACCGGATATCTAACCCAAGCCCTCAACATAACCCTAACCCTAGGTCCAATCGTAACCCTAACCGGAACTCTAACCCTAGCCCTCAACATAACCCTAACCCTAGGTCCAATCGTAACCCTAACCGGAACTCTAACCCTAGCCCTCAACATAATCCTAACCCTAGGTCCAATCGTAACCCTAACCGGAACTCTAACCCTAGCCCTCAACATAACCCTAACCCTAGGTCCAATCGTAACCCTAACCGGATCTCTAACCCTAGCCCTCAACATAACCCTAACCCTAGGTCCAATCGAAACCCTAACCGGATCTCTAAACCTAGCCCTCAACATAACCCTAACCCTAGGTCCAATCGTATCCCTAACCGGATCTCTAACCCTAGCCCTCAACATAACCCTAACCCTAGGTCCAATCGTAACACTAACCGGATCTCTAACCCTAGCCCTCAACATAACCCTAACCCTAGGTCCAATCGTAACCCTAACCGGATCTCTAACCCTAGCCCTCAACATAACCCTAACCCTAGGTCCAATCGTAAGCATAACCGGATCTCTAACCCTAGCCCTCAACATAACCCTAACCCTAGGTCCAATCGTAACCCTAACCGGATCTCTAACCCTAGCCCTCAACATAACCCTAACCCTAGGTCCAATCGTAACCCTAACCGGATCTCTAACCCTAGCCCTCAACATAACCCTAACCCTAGGTCCAATTGTAAGCATAACCGGATCTCTAACCCTAGCCCTCAACATAACCCTAACCCTAGGTCCAATCGTAACCCTAACCGGTTCTCTAACCCTAGCCCTCAACATAACCCTAACCCTAGGTCCAATCGTAACCCTAACCTGATCTCTAACCCTAGCCCTCAACATAACCCTAACCCTAGGTCCAATCGTAAGCATAACCGGATCTCTAACCCAAGCCCTCAACATAACCCTAATCCTAGGTCCAATCGTAACCCTAACCGTATCTCTAACCCAAGCCCTCAACATAACCCTAACCCTAGGTCCAATCGTAAGCATAACCGGATCTCTAACCCTAGCCCTCAACATAACCCTAACCCTAGGTCCAATCGTAACCCTAACCGGATTTCTAATCCTAGCCCTCAACATAACAATACCCTAGGTCCAATCGTAAGCATAACCGGATATCTAACCCAAGCCCTCAACATAACCCTAAACCTAGGTCCAATCGTAACCCTAACCGGATCTCTAACCCAAGCCCTCAACATAACCCCAACCCTAGGTCCAATCGTAAGCATAACCGGATCTCTAACCCTAGCCCTCAACATAACCCTAACCCTAGGTCCAATCGTAAGCATAACCGGATCTCTAACCCTAGCCCTCAACATAACCCTAACCCTAGGTCCAATCGTAACCCTAACCGGATCTCTAACCCTAGCCCTCAACATAACCCTAACCCTAGGTCCAATCGTAAGCATAACCGGATCTCTAACCCTAGCCCTCAACATAACCCTAACCCTAGGTCCAATCGTAAGCATAACCGGATCTCTAACCCTAGCCCTCAACATAACCCTAACCCTAGGTCCAATCGTAAGCATAAGCGGATCTCTAACCCTAGCCTTCAACATAACCCTAACCCTAGGTCCAATCGAAACCCTAACCGGATCTCTAACCCTAGCCCTCAACATAACCCTAACCCTAGGTCCAATCGTAACCCTAACCGGATCTCTAACCCTAGCCCTCAACATAACCCTAAACCGAGGTCCAATCGTAACCCTAACCGGATCTCTAACCCTAGCCCTCAACATAACCCTTAACCGAGGTCCAATCGTAACCCTAACCGGATCTCTAAACCTAGCCCTCAACATAACCCTAAACCTAGGTCCAATCGTAAGCATAACCGGATCTCTAACCCTAGTCCTCAACATAACAATAGCCTAGGTCCAATCGTAAGCATAACCGGATCTCTAACCGAAGCCCTGAACATAACCCTAACCCTAGGTCCAATCGTAACCCTAACCGGATCTCTAACCCAAGCCATCAACATAACCCTAACCCTAGGTCCAATCGTAAGCATAACCGGATCTCTAACCCTAGCCCTCAACATAACCCTAACCCTAGGTCCAATCGTAACCCTAACCGGATCTCTAACCCAAGCCCTCAACATAACCCTAACCCTAGGTCCAATCGTAAGCATAACCGGATCTCTAACCCTAGCCCTCAACATAACCCTAACCCTAGGTCCAATCGTAACCCTAACCGGATCTTTAACCCTAGCCCTCAACATAACCCTAACCCTAGGTCCAATCGTAACCCTAACCGGATCTCTAACCCTAGCCCTCAACATAACCCTAACCCTAGGTCCAATCGTAACCCTAACCGGATCTCTAACCCTAGCCCTCAACATAACACTAACCCTAGGTCCAATCGTAACCCTAACCGGATCTCTAACCCTAGCCCTCAACATAACAATACCCTAGGTCCAATCGTAAGCATAACCGGATCTCTAACCCAAGCCCTCAACATAACCCTAATCCTAGGTCCAATCGTAACCCTAACCGTATCTCTAACCCAAGCCCTCAACATAACCCTAACCCTAGGTCCAATCGTAAGCATAACCGGATCTCTAACCCTAGCCCTCAACATAACCCTAACCCTAGGTCCAATCGTAACCCTAACCGGATCTCTAATCCTAGCCCTCAACATAACAATACCCTAGGTCCAATCGTAAGCATAACCGGATATCTAACCCAAGCCCTCAACATAACCCTAACCCTAGGTCCAATCGTAACCCTAACCGGATCTCTAACCCAAGCCCTCAACATAACCCTAACCCTAGGTCCAATCGTAACCCTAACCGGATCTCTAACCCTAGCCCTCAACATAACCCTAACCCTAGGTCCAATCGTAACCCTAACCGGATCTCTAACCCTAGCCCTCAACATAACCCTAACTCTAGGTCCAATCGTAACCCTAACCGGATCTCTAACCCTAGCCCTCAACATAACCCTAACCCTAGGTCCAATCGTAACGCTAACCGGATCTCTAACCCTAGGCCTCAACATAACCCTAACCCTAGGTCCAATCGTAACCCTAACCGGATCTCTAACCCTAGCCCTCAACATAACCCTAACCCTAGGTCCAATCGTAACCCTAACCGGAACTCTAACCCTAGCCGTCAACATAACCCTAACCCTAGGTCCAATCGTAACCCTAACCGGAACTCTAACCCTAGCCCTCAACATAACCCTAACCCTAGGTCCAATCGTAACCCTAACCGGATCTCTAACCCTAGCCCTCAACATAACCCTAACCCTAGGTCCAATCGAAACCCTAACCGGATCTCTAACCCTAGCCCTCAACATAACCCTAACCCTAGGTCCAATCGTATCAATAACCGGATCTCTAACCCTAGCCCTCCTCATAACCCTAACCCTAGGCCCAATCGTAACCCTAACCGGATCTCTAACCCTAGCCCTCAACATAACCCTAACCCTAGGTCCAATCGTAACCCTAACCGGATCTCTAACCCTAGCCCTCAACATAACCCTAACCCTAGGTCCAATCGTAACCCTAACCGGATCTCTAACCCTAGCCCTCAACATAACCCTAACCCTAGGTCCAATTGTAAGCATAACCGGATATCTAACCCTAGCCCTCAACATAACCCTAACCCTAGGTCCAATCGTAACCCTAACCGGATCTCTAACCCTAGCCCTCAACATAACCCTAACCCTAGGTCCAATCGTAACCCTAACCGGTTCTCTAACCCTAGCCCTCAACATAACCCTAACCCTAGGTCCAATCGTAACCCTAACCTGATCTCTAACCCTAGCCCTCAACATAACCCTAACCCTAGGTCCAATCGTAACCCTAACCGGATCTCTAACCCTAGCCCTCAACATAACCCTAACCCTAGGTCCAATCGTAACCCTAACCGGATCTCTAACCCTAGCCCTCAACATAACCCTAACCCTAGGTCCAATCGTAACCCTAACCGGATCTCTAACCCTAGCCCTCAACATAACCCTAACCCTAGGTCCAATCGTAACCCTAACCGGATCTCTAACCCTAGCCCTCAACATAACCCTAACCCTAGGTCCAATCGTAACCCTAACCGGATCTCTAATCCTAGCCCTCAACATAACAATACCCTATGTCCAATCGTAAGCATAACCGGATATCTAACCCAAGCCCTCAACATAACCCTAACCCTAGGTCCAATCGTAACCCTAACCGGAACTCTAACCCTAGCCCTCAACATAACCCTAACCCTAGGTCCAATCGTAACCCTAACCGGAACTCTAACCCTAGCCCTCAACATAACCCTAACCCTAGGTCCAATCGTAACCCTAACCGGAACTCTAACCCTAGCCCTCAACATAACCCTAACCCTAGGTCCAATCGTAACCCTAACCGGAACTCTAACCCTAGCCCTCAACATAACAATACCCTAGGTCCAATCGTAAGCATAACCGGATATCTAACCCAAGCCCTCAACATAACCCTAACCCTAGGTCCAATCGTAACCCTAACCGGAACTCTAACCCTAGCCCTCAACATAACCCTAACCCTAGGTCCAATCGTAACCCTAACCGGAACTCTAACCCTAGCCCTCAACATAACCCTAACCCTAGGTCCAATCGTAACCCTAACCGGAACTCTAACCCTATCCCTCAACATAACCCTAACCCTAGGTCCAATCGTAACCCTAACCGGATCTCTAACCCTAGCCCTCAACATAACCCTAACCCTAGGTCCAATCGTAACCCTAACCGGATCTCTAACCCTAGCCCTCAACATAACCCTAACCCTAGGTCCAATCGTAACCCTAACCGGATCTCTAACCCTAGCCCTCAACATAACCCTAACCCTAGGTCCAATCGTAACCCTAACCGGATCTCTAACCCTAGCCCTCAACATAACCCTAACCCTAGGTCCAATCGTAACCCTAACGGGATCTCTAACCCTAGCCCTCAACATAACACTAACCCTAGGTCCAATCGTAACCCTAACCGGATCTCTAACACTAGCCCTCAACATAACAATACCCTAGGTCCAATCGTAAGCATAACCGGATCTCTAATCCTAGCCCTCAACATAACCCTAACCCTAGGTCCAATTGTAAGCATAACCTGATCTCTAACCCTAGCCCTCAACATAACCCTAACCCTAGGTCCAATTGTAAGCATAACCTGATCTCTAACCCTAGCCCTCAACATAACCCTAACCCTAGGTCCAATTGTAAGCATAACCTGATCTCTAACCCTAGCCCTCAACATAACCCTAACCCTAGGTCCAATCGTAACCCTAACCGGATCTCTAACCCTAGCCCTCAACATAACCCTAACCCTAGGTCCAATCGTAACCCTAACCGGATCTCTAACCCTAGCCCTCAACATAACCCTAACCCTAGGTCCAATCGTAACCCTAACCGGATCTCTAATCCTAGCCCTCAACATAACAATACCCTAGGTCCAATCGTAAGCATAACCGGATATCTAACCCAAGCCCTCAACATAACCCTAACCCTAGGTCCAATCGTAACCCTAACCGGAACTCTAACCCTAGCCCTCAACATAACCCTAACCCTAGGTCCAATCGTAACCCTAACCGGAACTCTAACCCTAGCCCTCAACATAACCCTAACCCTAGGTCCAATCGTAACCCTAACCGGAACTCTAACCCTAGCCCTCAACATAACCCTAACCCTAGGTCCAATCGTAACCCTAACCGGATCTCTAACCCTAGCCCTCAACATAACCCTAACCCTAGGTCCAATCGAAACCCTAACCGGATCTCTAAACCTAGCCCTCAACATAACCCTAACCCTAGGTCCAATCGTATCCCTAACCGGATCTCTAACCCTAGCCCTCAACATAACCCTAACCCTAGGTCCAATCGTAACACTAACCGGATCTCTAACCCTAGTCCTCAACATAACCCTAACCCTAGGTCCAATCGTAACCCTAACCGGATCTCTAACCCTAGCCCTCAACATAACCCTAACCCTAGGTCCAATCGTAAGCATAACCGGATCTCTAACCCTAGCCCTCAACATAACCCTAACCCTAGGTCCAATCGTAACCCTAACCGGATCTCTAACCCTAGCCCTCAACATAACCCTAACCCTAGGTCCAATCGTAACCCTAACCGGATCTCTAACCCTAGCCCTCAACATAACCCTAACCCTAGGTCCAATTGTAAGCATAACCGGATCTCTAACCCTAGCCCTCAACATAACCCTAACCCTAGGTCCAATCGTAACCCTAACCGGTTCTCTAACCCTAGCCCTCAACATAACCCTAACCCTAGGTCCAATCGTAACCCTAACCTGATCTCTAACCCTAGCCCTCAACATAACCCTAACCCTAGGTCCAATCGTAAGCATAACCGGATCTCTAACCCAAGCCCTCAACATAACCCTAATCCTAGGTCCAATCGTAACCCTAACCGTATCTCTAACCCAAGCCCTCAACATAACCCTAACCCTAGGTCCAATCGTAAGCATAACCGGATCTCTAACCCTAGCCCTCAACATAACCCTAACCCTAGGTCCAATCGTAACCCTAACCGGATCTCTAATCCTAGCCCTCAACATAACAATACCCTAGGTCCAATCGTAAGCATAACCGGATATCTAACCCAAGCCCTCAACATAACCCTAAACCTAGGTCCAATCGTAACCCTAACCGGATCTCTAACCCAAGCCCTCAACATAACCCCAACCCTAGTTCCAATCGTAAGCATAACCGGATCTCTAACCCTAGCCCTCAACATAACCCTAACCCTAGGTCCAATCGTAAGCATAACCGGATCTCTAACCCTAGCCCTCAACATAACCCTAACCCTAGGTCCAATCGTAACCCTAACCGGATCTCTAACCCTAGCCCTCAACATAACCCTAACCCTAGGTCCAATCGTAAGCATAACCGGATCTCTAACCCTAGCCCTCAACATAACCCTAACCCTAGGTCCAATCGTAAGCATAACCGGATCTCTAACCCTAGCCCTCAACATAACCCTAACCCTAGGTCCAATCGTAAGCATAAGCGGATCTCTAACCCTAGCCTTCAACATAACCCTAACCCTAGGTCCAATCGAAACCCTAACCGGATCTCTAACCCTAGCCCTCAACATAACCCTAACCCTAGGTCCAATCGTAACCCTAACCGGATCTCTAACCCTAGCCCTCAACATAACCCTAAACCGAGGTCCAATCGTAACCCTAACCGGATCTCTAACCCTAGCCCTCAACATAACCCTTAACCGAGGTCCAATCGTAACCCTAACCGGATCTCTAAACCTAGCCCTCAACATAACCCTAAACCTAGGTCCAATCGTAAGCATAACCGGATCTCTAACCCTAGTCCTCAACATAACAATAGCCTAGGTCCAATCGTAAGCATAACCGGATCTCTAACCGAAGCCCTGAACATAACCCTAACCCTAGGTCCAATCGTAACCCTAACCGGATCTCTAACCCAAGCCATCAACATAACCCTAACCCTAGGTCCAATCGTAAGCATAACCGGATCTCTAACCCTAGCCCTCAACATAACCCTAACCCTAGGTCCAATCGTAACCCTAACCGGATCTCTAACCCAAGCCCTCAACATAACCCTAACCCTAGGTCCAATCGTAAGCATAACCGGATCTCTAACCCTAGCCCTCAACATAACCCTAACCCTAGGTCCAATCGTAACCCTAACCGGATCTTTAACCCTAGCCCTCAACATAACCCTAACCCTAGGTCCAATCGTAACCCTAACCGGATCTCTAACCCTAGCCCTCAACATAACCCTAACCCTAGGTCCAATCGTAACCCTAACCGGATCTCTAACCCTAGCCCTCAACATAACACTAACCCTAGGTCCAATCGTAACCCTAACCGGATCTCTAACCCTAGCCCTCAACATAACAATACCCTAGGTCCAATCGTAAGCATAACCGGATCTCTAACCCAAGCCCTCAACATAACCCTAATCCTAGGTCCAATCGTAACCCTAACCGTATCTCTAACCCAAGCCCTCAACATAACCCTAACCCTAGGTCCAATCGTAAGCATAACCGGATCTCTAACCCTAGCCCTCAACATAACCCTAACCCTAGGTCCAATCGTAACCCTAACCGGATCTCTAATCCTAGCCCTCAACATAACAATACCCTAGGTCCAATCGTAAGCATAACCGGATATCTAACCCAAGCCCTCAACATAACCCTAACCCTAGGTCCAATCGTAACCCTAACCGGATCTCTAACCCAAGCCCTCAACATAACCCTAACCCTAGGTCCAATCGTAAGCATAACCGGATCTCTAACCCTAGCCCTCAACATAACCCTAACCCTAGGTCCAATCGTAAGCATAACCGGATCTCTAACCCTAGCCCTCAACATAACCCTAACCCTAGGTCCAATCGTAACCCTAACCGGATCGCTAACCCTAGCCCTCAACATAACCCTAACCCTAGGTCCAATCGTAAGCATAACCGGATCTCTAACCCTAGCCCTCAACATAACCCTAACCCTAGGTCCAATCGTAAGCATAACCGGATCTCTAACCCTAGCCCTCAACATAACCCTAACCCTAGGTCCAATCGTAAGCATAACCGGATCTCTAACCCTAGCCCTCAACATAACCCTAACCCTAGGTCCAATCGTAAGCATAAGCGGATCTCTAACCCTAGCCTTCAACATAACCCTAACCCTAGGTCCAATCGAAACCCTAACCGGATCTCTAACCCTAGCCCTCAACATAACCCTAACCCTAGGTCCAATCGTAACCCTAACCGGATCTCTAACCCTAGCCCTCAACATAACCCTAAACCGAGGTCCAATCGTAACCCTAACCGGATCTCTAACCCTAGCCCTCAACATAACCCTAAACCGAGGTCCAATCGTAACCCTAACCGGATCTCTAAACCTAGCCCTCAACATAACCCTAAACCTAGGTCCAATCGTAAGCATAACCGGATCTCTAACCCTAGTCCTCAACATAACAATAGCCTAGGTCCAATCGTAAGCATAACCGGATCTCTAACCGAAGCCCTGAACATAACCCTAACCCTAGGTCCAATCGTAACCCTAACCGGATCTCTAACCCTAGCCCTCAACATAACCCTAACCCTAGGTCCAATCGTAACCCTAACCGGATCTCTAACCCAAGCCCTCAACATAACCCTAACCCTATGTCCAATCGTAAGCATAACCGGATCTCTAACCCTAGCCCTCAACATAACCCTAACCCTAGGTCCAATCGTAACCCTAACCGGATCTCTAACCCTAGCCCTCAACATAACCCTAACCCTAGGTCCAATCGTAACCCTAACCGGATCTCTAACCCTAGCCCTCAACATAACCCTAACCCTAGGTCCAATCGTAACCCTAACCGGATCTCTAACCCTAGCCCTCAACATAACAATACCCTAGGTCCAATCGTAAGCATAACCGGATCTCTAACCCTAGCCCTCAACATAACCCTTACCCTAGGTCCAATCGTAACCCTAACCGGATCTCTAACCCTAGCCCTCAACGTAACCCTAAACCGAGGTCCAATCGTAACCCTAACCGGATCTCTAACCCTAGCCCTCAACATAACCCTAAACCTAGGTCCAATCGTAAGCATAACCGGATCTCTAACCCTAGTCCTCAACATAACAATAGCCTAGGTCCAATCGTAAGCATAACCGGATCTCTAACCGAAGCCCTGAACATAACCCTAACCCTAGGTCCAATCGTAACCCTAACCGGATCTCTAACCCAAGCCCTCAACATAACCCTAACCCTAGGTCCAATCGTAAGCATAACCGGATCTCTTACCCTAGCCCTCAACATAACCCTAACCCTAGGTCCAATCGTAACCCTAACCGGATCTCTAACCCAAGCCCTCAACATAACCCTAACCCTAGGTCCAATCGTAACCCTCACCGGATCTCTAACCCTAGCCCTCAACATAACCCTAACCCTAGGTCCAATCGTAACCCTAACCGGATCTCTAACCCTAGCCCTCAACATAACCCTAACCCTAGGTCCAATCGTAACCCTAACCGGATCTCTAACCTTAGCCCTCAAGGTAACCCTAACCCTAGGTCCAATCGTAACCCTAACCGGATCTCTAACCCTAGCCCTCAACCTAACAATACCCTAGGTCCAATCGTAAGCATAACCGGATCTCTAACCCAAGCCCTCAACATAACCCTAATCCTATGTCCAATCGTAACCCTAACCGTATCTCTAACCCAAGCCCTCAACATAACCCTAACCCTAGGTCCAATCGTAACCCTAACCGGATCTCTAACCCTAGCCCTCAACATAACCCTAACCCTAGGTCCAATCGTAACCCTAACCGGATCTCTAACCCTAGCCCTCAACATAACCCTAACTCTAGGTCCAATCGTAACCCTAACCGGATCTCTAAACCTAGCCCTCAACATAACCCTAACCCTAGGTCCAATCGTAACCCTAACCGGATCTCTAACCCTAGCCCTCAACATAACCCTAACCCTAGGTCCAATCGTAACCCTAACCGGATCTCTAACCCTAGCCCTCAACATAACCCTAACCCTAGGTCCAATCGTAACCCTAACCGGATCTCTAACCCTAGCCCTCAACATAACCCTAACCCTAGGTCCAATCGTAACCCTAACCGGAACTCTAACCCTAGCCGTCAACATAACCCTAACCCTAGGTCCAATCGTAACCCTAACCGGAACTCTAACCCTAGCCCTCAACATAACCCTAACCCTAGGTCCAATCGTAACCCTAACCGGATCTCTAACCCTAGCCCTCAACATAACCCTAACCCTAGGTCCAATCGAAACCCTAACCGGATCTCTAACCCTAGCCCTCAACATAACCCTAACCCTAGGTCCAATCGTATCAATAACCGGATCTCTAACCCTAGCTCTCCTCATAACCCTAACCCTAGGCCCAATCGTAACCCTAACCGGATCTCTAACCCTAGCCCTCAACATAACCCTAACCCTAGGTCCAATCGTAACCCTAACCGGATCTCTAACCCTAGCCCTCAACATAACCCTAACCCTAGGTCCAATCGTAACCCTAACCGGATCTCTAACCCTAGCCCTCAACATAACCCTAACCCTAGGTCCAATTGTAAGCATAACCGGATATCTAACCCTAGCCCTCAACATAACCCTAACCCTAGGTCCAATCGTAACTCTAACCGGATCTCTAACCCTAGCCCTCAACATAACCCTAACCCTAGGTCCAATCGTAACCCTAACCGGTTCTCTAACCCTAGCCCTCAACATAACCCTAACCCTAGGTCCAATCGTAACCCTAACCTGATCTCTAACCCTAGCCCTCAACATAACCCTAACCCTAGGTCCAATCGTAAGCATAACCGGATCTCTAACCCTAGCCGTCAACATAACCCTTACCCTAGGTCCAATCGTAAGCATAACCGGATCTCTAACCCTAGCCCTCAACATAACCCTAACCCTAGGTCCAATCGTAACCCTAACCGGATCTCTAACCCTAGCCCTCAACATAACAATACCCTAGGTCCAGTCGTAACCCTAACCGGATCTCTAACCCTAGCCCCCAACATAACCCTAACCCTAGGTCCAATCGTAACCCTAACCGGATCTCTAACCCTAGCCCTCAACATAACCCTAACCCTAGGTCCAATCGTAACCCTAACCGGATCTCTAACCCTAGCCCTCAACATAACCCTAACCCTAGGTCCAATCGTAACCCTAACCGGATCTCTAATCCTAGCCCTCAACATAACCCTAACCCTAGGTCCAATCGAAACCCTAACCGGATCTCTCACCCTAGCCCTCAACATAACCCTAACCCTAGGTCCAATCGTAACCCTAAACGGATCTCTAACCCTAGCCCTCCTCATAACCCTAACCCTAGGTCCAATCGTAACCCTAACCGGATCTCTAACCCTAGCCCTCAACATAACCCTAACCCTAGGTCCAATCGTAACCCTAACCGGATCTGTAACCCTAGCCCTCAACATAACCCTAACCCTAGGTCCAATCGTAACCCTAACCGGATCTCTAACCCTAGCCCTCAACATAACCCTAACCCTAGGTCCAATCGTAAGCATAACCGGATCTCTAACCCTACCCCTCAACATAACCCTAACCCTAGGTCCAATCGTAAGCATAACCGGATCTCTAACCCTAGCCCTCAACATAACCCTAACCCTAGGTCCAATCGTAACCATAACCGGATCTCTAACCCTAGCCCTCAACATAACCCTAACCCTAGGTCCAATCGTAACCCTAACCGGATCTCTAACCCTAGCCCTCAACATAACCCTAACCCTAGGTCCAATCGTAACCCTAACCGGATCTCTAACCCTAGCCCTCAACATAACCCTAACCCTAGGTCCAATCGTAACCCTAACCGGATCTCTAACCCTAGCCCTCAACATAACCCTAAACCGAGGTCCAATCGTAACCCTAACCGGATCTCTAACCCTAGCCCTCAACATAACCCTAAACCTAGGTCCAATCGTAAGCATAACCGGATCTCTAACCCTAGCCCTCAACATAACAATAGCCTAGGTCCAATCGTAAGCATAACCGGATCTCTAACCGAAGCCCTGAACATAACCCTAACCCTAGGTCCAATCGTAACCCTAACCGGATCTCTAACCCAAGCCCTCAACATAACCCTAACCCTAGGTCCAATCATAAGCATAACCGGATCTCTAACCCTAGCCCTCAACATAACCCTAACCCTCGGTCCAATCGTAACCCTAACCGGATCTCTAACCCTAGCCCTCAACATAACCCTAACCCTAGGTCCAATCGTAACCCTAACCGGATCTCTAACCCTAGCCCTCAACATAACCCTAACCCTAGGTCCAATCGTAACCCTAACCGGATCTCTAACCCTAGCCCTCAACATAACCCTAAACCGAGGTCCAATCGTAACCCTAACCGGATCTCTAACCCTAGCCCTCAACATAACCCTAAACCTAGGTCCAATCGTAAGCATAACCGGATCTCTAACCCTAGCCGTCAACATAACCCTTACCCTAGGTCCAATCGTAAGCATAACCGGATCTCTAACCCTAGCCCTCAACATAACCCTAACCCTAGGTCCAATCGTAACCCTAATCGGATCTCTAACCCTAGCCCTCAACATAACCCTAACCCTAGGTCCAATCGTAAGCATAACCGGATCTCTAACCCTAGCCCTCAACATAACCCTAAACCTAGGTCCAATCGTAACCCTAACCCGATCTCTAACCCTAGCCCTCAACATAACAATACCCTAGGTCCAATCGTAACCCTAACCGGATCTCTAACCCTAGCCCCCAACATAACCCTAACCCTAGGTCCAATCGTAACCCTAACCGGATCTCTAACCCTAGCCGTCAACATAACCCTTACCCTAGGTCCAATCGTAAGCATAACCGGATCTCTAACCCTAGCCCTCAACATAACCCTAACCCTAGGTCCAATCGTAACCCTAACCGGATCTCTAACCCTAGCCCTCAACATAACCCTAACCCTAGGTCCAATCGTAACCCTAACCGGATCTCTAACCCTAGCCCTCAACATAACCCTAACCCTAGGTCCAATCGTAACCCTAACCGGATCTCTAACCCTAGCCCTCAACATAACCCTAACCCTAGGTCCAATCGTAAGCATAACCGGATCTCTGACCCTAGCCGTCAACATAACCCTTACCCTAGGTCCAATCGTAAGCATAACCGGATCTCTAACCCTAGCCCTCAACATAACCCTAACCCTAGGTCCAATCGTAACCCTAACCGGATCTCTAACCCTAGCCCTCAACATAACAATACCCTAGGTCCAATCGTAACCCTAACCGGATCTCTAACCCTAGCCCCCAACATAACCCTAACCCTAGGTCCAATCGTAACCCTAACCGGATCTCTAACCCTAGCCCTCAACATAACCCTAACCCTAGGTCCAATCGTAACCCTAACCGGATCTCTAACCCTAGCCCTCAACATAACCCTAACCCTAGGTCCAATCGTAACCCTAACCGGATCTCTAATCCTAGCCCTCAACATAACCCTAACCCTAGGTCCAATCGAAACCCTAACCGGATCTCTCACCCTAGCCCTCAACATAACCCTAACCCTAGGTCCAATCGTAACCCTAAACGGATCTCTAACCCTAGCCCTCCTCATAACCCTAACCCTAGGTCCAATCGTAACCCTAACCGGATCTCTAACCCTAGCCCTCAACATAACCCTAACCCTAGGTCCAATCGTAACCCTAACCGGATCTGTAACCCTAGCCCTCAACATAACCCTAACCCTAGGTCCAATCGTAACCCTAACCGGATCTCTAACCCTAGCCCTCAACATAACCCTAACCCTAGGTCCAATCGTAAGCATAACCGGATCTCTAACCCTACCCCTCAACATAACCCTAACCCTAGGTCCAATCGTAAGCATAACCGGATCTCTAACCCTAGCCCTCAACATAACCCTAACCCTAGGTCCAATCGTAAGCATAACCGGATCTCTAACCCTAGCCCTCAACATAACCCTAACCCTAGGTCCAATCGTAACCCTAACCGGATCTCTAACCCTAGCCCTCAACATAACCCTAACCCTAGGTCCAATCGTAACCCTAACCGGATCTCTAACCCTAGCCCTCAACATAACCCTAACCCTAGGTCCAATCGTAACCCTAACCGGATCTCTAACCCTAGCCCTCAACATAACCCTAAACCGAGGTCCAATCGTAACCCTAACCGGATCTCTAACCCTAGCCCTCAACATAACCCTAAACCTAGGTCCAATCGTAAGCATAACCGGATCTCTAACCCTAGCCCTCAACATAACAATAGCCTAGGTCCAATCGTAAGCATAACCGGATCTCTAACCGAAGCCCTGAACATAACCCTAACCCTAGGTCCAATCGTAACCCTAACCGGATCTCTAACCCAAGCCCTCAACATAACCCTAACCCTAGGTCCAATCATAAGCATAACCGGATCTCTAACCCTAGCCCTCAACATAACCCTAACCCTAGGTCCAATCGTAACCCTAACCGGATCTCTAACCCTAGCCCTCAACATAACCCTAACCCTAGGTCCAATCGTAACCCTAACCGGATCTCTAACCCTAGCCCTCAACATAACCCTAACCGTAGGTCCAATCGTAACCCTAACCGGATCTCTAACCCTAGCCCTCAACATAACCCTAACCCTAGGTCCAATCGTAACCCTAACCGGATCTCTAACCCTAGCCCTCAACATAACCCTAACCCTAGGTCCAATCGTAACCCTAACCGGATCTCTAACCCTAGCCCTCAACATAACCCTAACCCTAGGTCCAATCGTAAGCATAACCGGATCTCTAACCCTAGCCGTCAACATAACCCTTACCCTAGGTCCAATCGTAAGCATAACCGGATCTCTAACCCTAGCCCTCAACATAACCCTAACCCTAGGTCCAATCGTAACCCTAACCGGATCTCTAACCCTAGCCCTCAACATAACAATACCCTAGGTCCAATCGTAACCCTAACCGGATCTCTAACCCTAGCCCCCAACATAACCCTAACCCTAGGTCCAATCGTAACCCTAACCGGATCTCTAACCCTAGCCGTCAACATAACCCTTACCCTAGGTCCAATCGTAAGCATAACCGGATCTCTAACCCTAGCCGTCAACATAACCCTTACCCTAGGTCCAATCGTAAGCATAACCGGATCTCTAACCCTAGCCGTCAACATAACCCTTACCCTAGGTCCAATCGTAAGCATAACCGGATCTCTAAACCTAGCCCTCAACATAACCCTAACCCTAGGTCCAATCGTAACCCTAACCGGATCTCTAACCCTAGCCCTCAACATAACCCTAACTCTAGGTCCAATCGTAACCCTAACCGGATCTCTAACCCTAGCCCTCAACATAACCCTAACCCTAGGTCCAATCGTAACCCTAACCGGATCTCTAAGCCTAGCCCTCAACATAACCCTAACCCTAGGTCCAATCGTAAGCATAACCGGATCTCTAACCCTAGCCGTCAACATAACCCTTACCCTAGGTCCAATCGTAAGCATAACCGGATCTCTAACCCTAGCCCTCAACATAACCCTAACCCTAGGTCCAATCGTAACCCTAACCGGAACTCTAACCCTAGCCCTCAACATAACAATACCCTAGGTCCAATCGTAACCCTAACCGGATCTCTAACCCTAGCCCCCAACATAACCCTAACCCTAGGTCCAATCGTAACCCTAACCGGATCTCTAACCCTAGCCCTCAACATAACCCTAACCCTAGGTCCAATCGTAACCCTAACCGGATCTCTAACCCTAGCCCTCAACATAACCGTAACCCTAGGTCCAATCGTAACCCTAACCGGATCTCTAACCCTAGCCCTCAACATAACAATACCCTAGGTCCAATCGTAACCCTAACCGGATCTCTAACCCTAGCCCCCAACATAACCCTAACCCTAGGTCCAATCGTAACCCTAACCGGATCTCTAACCCTAGCCCTCAACATAACCCTAACCCTAGGTCCAATCGTAACCCTAACCGGATCTCTAACCCTAGCCCTCAACATAACCCTAACCCTAGGTCCAATCGTAACCCTAACCGGATCTCTAACCCTAGCCCTCAACATAACCCTAACCCTAGGTCCAATCGTAACCCTAACCGGATCTCTAATCCTAGCCCTCAACATAACCCTAACCCTAGGTCCAATCGAAACCCTAACCGGATCTCTCACCCTAGCCCTCAACATAACCCTAACCCTAGGTCCAATCGTAACCCTAAACGGATCTCTAACCCTAGCCCTCCTCATAACCCTAACCCTAGGTCCAATCGTAACCCTAACCGGATCTCTAACCCTAGCCCTCAACATAACCCTAACCCTAGGTCCAATCGTAACCCTAACCGGATCTGTAACCCTAGCCCTCAACATAACCCTAACCCTAGGTCCAATCGTAACCCTAACCGGATCTCTAACCCTAGCCCTCAACATAACCCTAACCCTAGGTCCAATCGTAAGCATAACCGGATCTCTAACCCTAGCCCTCAACATAACCCTAACCCTAGGTCCAATCGTAAGCATAACCGGATCTCTAACCCTAGCCCTCAACATAACCCTAACCCTAGGTCCAATCGTAACCCTAACCGGATCTCTAACCCTAGCCCTCAACATAACCCTAACCCTAGGTCCAATCGTAACCCTAACCGGATCTCTAACCCTAGCCCTCAACATAACCCTAACCCTAGGTCCAATCGTAACCCTAACCGGATCTCTAACCCTAGCCCTCAACATAACCCTAAACCGAGGTCCAATCGTAACCCTAACCGGATCTCTAACCCTAGCCCTCAACATAACCCTAAACCTAGGTCCAATCGTAAGCATAACCGGATCTCTAACCCTAGCCCTCAACATAACAATAGCCTAGGTCCAATCGTAAGCATAACCGGATCTCTAACCGAAGCCCTGAACATAACCCTAACCCTAGGTCCAATCGTAACCCTAACCGGATCTCTAACCCAAGCCCTCAACATAACCCTAACCCTAGGTCCAATCATAAGCATAACCGGATCTCTAACCCTAGCCCTCAACATAACCCTAACCCTAGGTCCAATCGTAACCCTAACCGGATCTCTAACCCTAGCCCTCAACATAACCCTAACCCTAGGTCCAATCGTAACCCTAAGCGGATCTCTAACCCTAGCCCTCAACATAACCCTAACCCTAGGTCCAATCGTAACCCTAACCGGATCTCTAACCCTAGCCCTCAACATAACCCTAACCCTAGGTCCAATCGTAACCCTAACCGGATCTCTAACCCTAGCCCTCAACATAACCCTAACCCTAGGTCCAATCGTAACCCTAACCGGATCTCTAACCCTAGCCCTCAACATAACCCTAACCCTAGGTCCAATCGTAAGCATAACCGGATCTCTAACCCTAGCCGTCAACATAACCCTTACCCTAGGTCCAATCGTAAGCATAACCGGATCTCTAACCCTAGCCCTCAACATAACCCTAACCCTAGGTCCAATCGTAACCCTAACCGGATCTCTAACCCTAGCCCTCAACATAACAATACCCTAGGTCCAATCGTAACCCTAACCGGATCTCTAACCCTAGCCCCCAACATAACCCTAACCCTAGGTCCAATCGTAACCCTAACCGGATCTCTAACCCTAGCCGTCAACATAACCCTTACCCTAGGTCCAATCGTAAGCATAACCGGATCTCTAACCCTAGCCGTCAACATAACGCTTACCCTAGGTCCAATCGTAAGCATAACCGGATCTCTAACCCTAGCCGTCAACATAACCCTTACCCTAGGTCCAATCGTAAGCATAACCGGATCTCTAACCCTAGCCCTCAACATAACCCTAACCCTAGGTCCAATCGTAACCCTAACCGGATCTCTAACCCTAGCCCTCAACATAACCCTAACTCTAGGTCCAATCGTAACCCTAACCGGATCTCTAACCCTAGCCCTCAACATAACCCTAACCCTAGGTCCAATCGTAACCCTAACCGGATCTCTAACCCTAGCCCTCAACATAACCCTAACCCTAGGTCCAATCGTAAGCATAACCAGATCTCTAACCCTAGCCGTCAACATAACCCTTACCCTAGGTCCAATCGTAAGCATAACCGGATCTCTAACCCTAGCCCTCAACATAACCCTAACCCTAGGTCCAATCGTAACCCTAACCGGATCTCTAACCCTAGCCCTCAACATAACAATACCCTAGGTCCAATCGTAACCCTAACCGGATCTCTAACCCTAGCCCCCAACATAACCCTAACCCTAGGTCCAATCGTAACCCTAACCGGATCTCTAACCCTAGCCCTCAACATAACCCTAACCCTAGGTCCAATCGTAACCCTAACCGGATCTCTAACCCTAGCCCTCAACATAACCCTAACCCTAGGTCCAATCGTAACCCTAACCGGATCTCTAACCCTAGCCCTCAACATAACAATACCCTAGGTCCAATCGTAACCCTAACCGGATATCTAACCCTAGCCCCCAACATAACCCTAACCCTAGGTCCAATCGTAACCCTAACCGGATCTCTAACCCTAGCCCTCAACATAACCCTAACCCTAGGTCCAATCGTAACCCTAACCGGATCTCTAACCCTAGCCCTCAACATAACCCTAACCCTAGGTCCAATCGTAACCCTAACCGGATATCTAACCCTAGCCCTCAACATAACCCTAACCCTAGGTCCAATCGTAACCCTAACCGGATCTCTAATCCTAGCCCTCAACATAACCCTAACCCTAGGTCCAATCGAAACCCTAACCGGATCTCTCACCCTAGCCCTCAACATAACCCTAACCCTAGGTCCAATCGTAACCCTAAACGGATCTCTAACCCTAGCCCTCCTCATAACCCTAACCCTAGGTCCAATCGTAACCCTAACCGGATCTCTAACCCTAGCCCTCAACATAACCCTAACCCTAGGTCCAATCGTAACCCTAACCGGATCTGTAACCCTAGCCCTCAACATAACCCTAACCCTAGGTCCAATCGTAACCCTAACCGGATCTCTAACCCTAGCCCTCAACATAACCCTAACCCTAGGTCCAATCGTAACCCTAACCGGATCTCTAACCCTAGCCCTCAACATAACCCTAACCCTAGGTCCAATTGTAACCCTAACCGGATCTCTAACCCTAGCCCTCAACATAACCGTAACCCTAGGTCCAATCGTAACCCTAACCGGATCTCTAACCCTAGCCCTCAACATAACCCTAACCCTAGGTCCAATCGTAAGCATAACCGGATCTCTAACCCTAGCCGTCAACATAACCCTTACCCTAGGTCCAATCGTAAGCATAACCGGATCTCTAACCCTAGCCCTCAACATAACCCTAACCCTAGGTCCAATCGTAACCCTAACCGGATCTCTAACCGTAGCCCTCAACATAACAATACCCTAGGTCCAATCGTAACCCTAACCGGATCTCTAACCCTAGCCCCCAACATAACCCTAACCCTAGGTCCAATCGTAACCCTAACCGGATCTCTAACCCTAGCCCTCAACATAACCCTAACCCTAGGTCCAATCGTAACCCTAACCGGATCTCTAACCCTAGCCCTCAACATAACCCTAACCCTAGGTCCAATCGTAACCCTAACCGAATCTCTAACCCTAGCCCTCAACATAACCCTAACCCTAGGTCCAATCGTAACCCTAACCGGATCTCTAACCCTAGCCCTCAACATAACCCTAACCCTAGGTCCAATCGTAACCCTAACCGGATCTCTAACCCTAGCCCTCAACATAACCCTAAAGCTAGGTCCAATCGTAAGCATAACCGGATCTCTAACCCTAGCCGTCAACATAACCCTTACCCTAGGTCCAATCGTAAGCATAACCGGATCTCTAACCCTAGCCCTCAACATAACCCTAACCCTAGGTCCAATCGTAACCCTAACCGGATCTCGAACCCTAGCCCTCAACATAACCCTAACCCTAGGTCCAATCGTAACCCTAACCGGATCTCTAACCCTAGCCCTCAACATAACCCTAACCCTAGGTCCAATCGTAACCCTAACCGGATCTCTAACCCTAGCCCTCAACATAACCCTAACCCTAGGTCCAATCGTAAGCATAACCGGATCTCTAACCCTAGCCGTCAACATAACCCTTACCCTAGGTCCAATCGTAAGCATAACCGGATCTCTAACCCTAGCCCTCAACATAACCCTAACCCTAGGTCCAATCGTAACCCTAACCGGATCTCTAACCCTAGCCCTCAACATAACAATACCCTAGGTCCAATCGTAACCCTAACCGGATCTCTAACCCTAGCCCCCAACATAACCCTAACCCTAGGTCCAAAGGTAACCCTAACCGGATCTCTAACCCTAGCCGTCAACATAACCCTTACCCTAGGTCCAATCGTAAGCATAACCGGATCTCTAACCCTAGCCGTCAACATAACCCTTACCCTAGGTCCAATCGTAAGCATAACCGGATCTCTAACCCTAGCCGTCAACATAACCCTTACCCTAGGTCCAATCGTAAGCATAACCGGATCTCTAACCCTAGCCCTCAACATAACCCTAACCCTAGGTCCAATCGTAACCCTAACCGGATCTCTAACCCTAGCCCTCAACATAACAATACCCTAGGTCCAATCGTAACCCTAACCGGATCTCTAACCCTAGCCCCCAACATAACCCTAACCCTAGGTCCAATCGTAACCCTAACCGGATCTCTAACCCTAGCCCTCAACATAACCCTAACCCTAGGTCCAATCGTAACCCTAACCGGATCTCTAACCCTAGCCCTCAACATAACCCTAACCCTAGGTCCAATCGTAACCCTAACCGGAACTCTAACCCTAGCCCTCAACATAACCCTAACCCTAGGTCCAATCGTAACCCTAACCGGAACTCTAACCCTAGCCCTCAACATAACCCTAACCCTAGGTCCAATCGTAACCCTAACCGGATCTCTAACCCTAGCCCTCAACATAACCCTAACCCTAGGTCCAATCGAAACCCTAACCGGATCTCTAAACCTAGCCCTCAACATAACCCTAACCCTAGGTCCAATCGTATCCCTAACCGGATCTCTAACGCTAGCCCTCCTCATAACCCTAACCCTAGGTCCAATCGTAACTCTAACCGGATCTCTAACCCTAGCCCTCAACATAACCCTAACCCTAGGTCCAATCGTAACCCTAACCGGATCTCTAACCCTAGCCCTCAACATAACCCTAACCCTAGGTCCAATCGTAACCCTAACCGGATCTCTAACCCTAGCCCTCAACATAACCCTAACCCTAGGTCCAATCGTAAGCATAACCGGATCTCTAACCCTAGCCCTCAACATAACCCTAACCCTAGGTCCAATCGTAAGCATAACCGGATCTCTAACCCTAGCCCTCAACATAACCCTAACCCTAGGTCCAATCGTAAGCATAACCGGATCTCTAACCCTAGCCCTCAACATAACCCTAACCCTAGGTCCAATCGTAACCCTAACCGGATCTCTAACCCTAGCCCTCAACATAACCCTAACCCTAGGTCCAATCGTAAGCATAACCGGATCTCTAACCCTAGCCCTCAACATAACCCTAACCCTAGGTCCAATCGTAAGCATAACCGGATCTCTAACCCTAGCCCTCAACATAACCCTAACCCTAGGTCCAATCGTAAGCATAAGCGGATCTCTAACCCTAGCCTTCAACATAACCCTAACCCTAGGTCCAATCGAAACCCTAACCGGATCTCTAACCCTAGCCCTCAACATAACCCTAACCCTAGGTCCAATCGTAACCCTAACCGGATCTCTAACCCTAGCCCTCAACATAACCCTAAACCGAGGTCCAATCGTAACCCTAACCGGATCTCTAACCCTAGCCCTCAACATAACCCTAAACCGAGGTCCAATCGTAACCCTAACCGGATCTCTAAACCTAGCCCTCAACATAACCCTAAACCTAGGTCCAATCGTAAGCATAACCGGATCTCTAAACCTAGTCCTCAACATAACAATAGCCTAGGTCCAATCGTAAGCATAACCGGATCTCTAACCGAAGCCCTGAACATAACCCTAACCCTAGGTCCAATCGTAACCCTAACCGGATCTCTAACCCAAGCCCTCAACATAACCCTAACCCTAGGTCCAATCGTAAGCATAACCGGATCTCTAACCCTAGCCCTCAACATAACCCTAACCCTAGGTCCAATCGTAACCCTAACCGGATCTCTAACCCAAGCCCTCAACATAACCCTAACCCTAGGTCCAATCGTAAGCATAACCGGATCTCTAACCCTAGCCCTCAACATAACCCTAACCCTAGGTCCAATCGTAACCCTAACCGGATCTCTAACCCTAGCCCTCAACATAACCCTAACCCTCGGTCCAATCGTAACCCTAACCGGATCTCTAACCCTAGCCCTCAACATAACCCTAACCCTAGGTCCAATCGTAACCCTAACCGGATCTCTAACCCTAGCCCTCAACATAACAATACCCTAGGTCCAATCGTAAGCATAACCGGATCTCTAACCCTAGCCCTCAACATAACCCTAAACCGAGGTCCAATCGTAACCCTAACAGGATCTCTAACCCTAGCCCTCAACATAACCCTTACCCTAGGTCCAATCGTAACCCTAACCGGATCTCTAACCCTAGCCCTCAACATAACCCTAAACCGAGGTCCAATCGTAACCCTAACCGGATCTCTAACCCTAGCCCTCAACATAACCCTAAACCTAGGTCCAATCGTAAGCATAACCGGATCTCTAACCCTAGTCCTCAACATAACAATAGCCTAGGTCCAATCGTAAGCATAACCGGATCTCTAACCGAAGCCCTGAACATAACCCTAACCCTAGGTCCAATCGTAACCCTAACCGGATCTCTAACCCAAGCCCTCAACATAACCCTAACCCTAGGTCCAATCGTAAGCATAACCGGATCTCTAACCCTATCCCTCAACATAACCCTAACCCTAGGTCCAATCGTAACCCTAACCGGATCTCTAACCCAAGCCCTCAACATAACTCTAACCCTAGGTCCAATCGTAACCCTCACCGGATCTCTAACCCTAGCCCTCAACATAACCCTAACCCTAGGTCCAATCGTAACCCTAACCGGATCTCTAACCCTAGCCCTCAACATAACCCTAACCCTAGGTCCAATCGTAACCCTAACCGGATCTCTAACCCTAGCCCTCAACATAACCCTAACCCTAGGTCCAATCGTAACCCTAACCGGATCTCTAACCCTAGCCCTCAACATAACCCTAACCCTAGGTCCAATCGTAACCCTAACCGGATCTCTAACCCTAGCCCTCAACATAACACTAACCCTAGGTCCAATCGTAACCCTAACCGGATCTCTAACCCTAGCCCTCAACATAACAATACCCTAGGTCCAATCGTAAGCATAACCGGATCTCTAACCCAAGCCCTCAACATAACCCTAATCCTAGGTCCAATCGTAACCCTAACCGTATCTCTAACCCAAGCCCTCAACATAACCCTAACCCTAGGTCCAATCGTAAGCATAACCGGATCTCTAACCCTAGCCCTCAACATAACCCTAACCCTAGGTCCAATCGTAACCCTAACCGGATCTCTAACCCTAGCCCTCAACATAACAATACCCTAGGTCCAATCGTAAGCATAACCGGATATCTAACCCAAGCCCTCAACATAACCCTAACCCTAGGTCCAATCGTAACCCTAACCGGATCTCTAACCCTAGCCCTCAACATAACCCTAACCCTAGGTCCAATCGTAACCCTAACCGGATCTCTAACCCAAGCCCTCAACATAACCCTAACCCTAGGTCCAATCGTAAGCATAACCGGATCTCTAACCCTAGCCCTCAACATAACCCTAACCCTAGGTCCAATCGTAACCCTAACCGGATCTCTAACCCTAGCCCTCAACATAACCCTAACCCTAGGTCCAATCGTAACCCTAACCGGATCTCTAACCCTAGCCCTCAACATAACCCTAACCCTAGGTCCAATCGTAACCCTAACCGGATCTCTAACCCTAGCCCTCAACATAACAATACCCTAGGTCCAATCGTAAGCATAACCGGATCTCTAACCCTAGCCCTCAACATAACCCTTACCCTAGGTCCAATCGTAACCCTAACCGGATCTCTAACCCTAGCCCTCAACATAACCCTAAACCGAGGTCCAATCGTAACCCTAACCGGATCTCTAACCCTAGCCCTCAACATAACCCTAAACCTAGGTCCAATCGTAAGCATAACCGGATCTCTAACCCTAGTCCTCAACATAACAATAGCCTAGGTCCAATCGTAAGCATAACCGGATCTCTAACCGAAGCCCTGAACATAACCCTAACCCTAGGTCCAATCGTAACCCTAACCGGATCTCTAACCCAAGCCCTCAACATAACCCTAACCCTAGGTCCAATCGTAAGCATAACCGGATCTCTAACCCTAGCCCTCAACATAACCCTAACCCTAGGTCCAATCGTAACCCTAACCGGATCTCTAACCCAAGCCCTCAACATAACCCTAACCCTAGGTCCAATCGTAACCCTCACCGGATCTCTAACCCTAGCCCTCAACATAACCCTAACCCTAGGTCCAATCGTAACCCTAACCGGATCTCTAACCCTAGCCCTCAACATAACCCTAACCCTAGGTCCAATCGTAACCCTAACCGGATCTCTAACCTTAGCCCTCAAGGTAACCCTAACCCTAGGTCCAATCGTAACCCTAACCGGATCTCTAACCCTAGCCCTCAACATAACAATACCCTAGGTCCAATCGTAAGCATAACCGGATCTCTAACCCAAGCCCTCAACATAACCCTAATCCTATGTCCAATCGTAACCCTAACCGTATCTCTAACCCAAGCCCTCAACATAACCCTAACCCTAGGTCCAATCGTAACCCTAACCGGATCTCTAACCCTAGCCCTCAACATAACCCTAACCCTAGGTCCAATCGTAACCCTAACCGGATCTCTAACCCTAGCCCTCAACATAACCCTAACCCTAGGTCCAATCGTAACCCTAACCGGATCTCTAACCCTAGCCCTCAACATAACCCTAACTCTAGGTCCAATCGTAACCCTAACCGGATCTCTAATCCTAGCCCTCAACATAACCCTAACCCTAGGTCCAATCGTAACCCTAACCGGATCTCTAACCCTAGCCCTCTACATAACCCTAACCCTAGGTCCAATCGTAACCCTAACCGGATCTCTAACCCTAGCCCTCAACATAACCCTAACCCTAGGTCCAATCGTAACCCTAACCGGATCTCTAACCCTAGCCCTCAACATAACAATACCCTAGGTCCAATCGTAAGCATAACCGGATCTCTAACCCAAGCCCTCAACATAACCCTAATCCTAGGTCCAATCGTAAGCATAACCGGATCTCTAACCCTACCCCTCAACATAACCCTAACCCTAGGTCCAATCGTAAGCATAACCGGATCTCTAACCCTAGCCCTCAACATAACCCTAACCCTAGGTCCAATCGTAAGCATAACCGGATCTCTAACCCTAGCCCTCAACATAACCCTAACCCTAGGTCCAATCGTAACCCTAACCGGATCTCTAACCCTAGCCCTCAACATAACCCTAACCCTAGGTCCAATCGTAACCCTAACCGGATCTCTAACCCTAGCCCTCAACATAACCCTAACCCTAGGTCCAATCGTAACCCTAACCGGATCTCTATACCTAGCCCTCAACATAACCCTAAACCTAGGTCCAATCGTAAGCATAACCGGATCTCTAACCCTAGTCCTCAACATAACAATAGCCTAGGTCCAATCGTAAGCATAACCGGATCTCTAACCGAAGCCCTGAACATAACCCTAACCCTACGTCCAATCGTAACCCTAACCGGATCTCTAACCCAAGCCCTCAACATAACCCTAACCCTAGGTCCAATCGTAAGCATAACCGGATCTCTAACCCTAGCCCTCAACATAACCCTAACCCTAGGTCCAATCGTAACCCTAACCGGATCTCTAACCCAAGCCCTCAACATAACCCTAACCCTAGGTCCAATCGTAAGCATAACCGGATCTCTAACCCTAGCCCTCAACATAACCCTAACCCTAGGTCCAATCGTAACCCTAACCGGATCTCTAACCCTAGCCCTCAACATAACCCTAACCCTAGGTCCAATCGTAACCCTAACCGGATCTCTAACCCTAGCCCTCAACATAACCCTAACCCTAGGTCCAATCGTAACCCTAACCGGATCTCTAACCCTAGCCCTCAACATAACCCTAACCCTAGGTCCAATCGTAACCCTAATCGGAACTCTAACCCTAGCCCTCAACATAACCCTAACCCTAGGTCAAATCGTAACCCTAACCGGAACTCTAACCCTAGCCCTCAACATAACCCTAACCCTAGGTCCAATCGTAACCCTAACCGGATCTCTAACCCTAGCCGTCAACATAACCCTAACCCTAGGTCCAATCGTAACCCTAACCGGATCTCTAACCCTAGCCCTCAACATAACCCTAACCCTAGGTCCAATCGTATCCCTAACCGGATCTCTAACCCTAGCCCTCCTCATAACCCTAACCCTAGGTCCAATCGTAACCCTAACCGGATCTCTAACCCTAGCCCTCAACATAACCCTAACCCTAGGTCCAATCGTAACCCTAACCGGATCTCTAACCCTAGCCCTCAACATAACCCTAACCCTAGGTCCAATCGTAACCCTAACCGGATCTCTAACCCTAGCCCTCAACATAACCCTAACCCTAGGTCCAATCGTAAGCATAACCGGATCTCTAACCCTAGCCCTCAACATAACCCTAACCCTAGGTCCAATCGTAACCCTAACCGGATCTCTAACCCTAGCCCTCAACATAACCCTAACCCTAGGTCCAGTCGTAACCCTAACCGGATCTCTAACCCTAGCCCTCAACATAACCCTAACCCTAGGTCCAATTGTAAGCATAACCGGATCTCTAACCCTAGCCCTCAACATAACCCTAACCCTAGGTCCAATCGTAACCCTAACCGGATCTCTAACCCTAGCCCTCAACATAACCCTAACCCTAGGTCCAATCGTAACCCTAACCGGTTCTCTAACTCTAGCCCTCAACATAACCCTAACCCTAGGTCCAATCGTAACCCTAACCTGATCTCTAACCCTAGCCCTCAACATAACCCTAACCCTAGGTCCAATCGTAACCCTAACCGGATCTCTAACCCTAGCCCTCAACATAACCCTAACCCTAGGTCCAATCGTAACCCTAACCGGATCTCTAACCCTAGCCCTCAACATAACCCTAACCCTAGGTCCAATCGTAACCCTAACCGGATCTCTAACCCTAGCCCTCAACATAACCCTAACCCTAGGTCCAATCGTAACCCTAACCGGATCTCTAACCCTAGCCCTCAACATAACACTAACCCTAGGTCCAATCGTAACCCTGACCGGATCTCTAACCCTAGCCCTCAACATAACAATACCCTAGGTCCAATCGTAAGCATAACCGGATCTCTAACCCAAGCCCTCAACATAACCCTAATCCTAGGTCCAATCGTAAGCATAACCGGATCTCTAACCCTACCCCTCAACATAACCCTAACCCTAGGTCCAATCGTAAGCATAACCGGATCTCTAACCCTAGCCCTCAACATAACCCTAACCCTAGGTCCAATCGTAAGCATAACCGGATCTCTAACCCTAGCCCTCAACATAACCCTAACCCTAGGTCCAATCGTAACCCTAACCGGATCTCTAACCCTAGCCCTCAACATAACCCTAACCCTAGGTCCAATCGTAACCCTAACCGGATCTCTAACCCTAGCCCTCAACATAACCCTAACCCTAGGTCCAATCGTAACCCTAACCGGATCTCTAACCCTAGCCCTCAACATAACCCTAACCCTAGGTCCAATCGTAAGCATAACCGGATCTCTAACCCTAGCCGTCAACATAACCCTTACCCTAGGTCCAATCGTAAGCATAACTGGAACTCTAACCCTAGCCCTCAACATAACCGTAAACCTAGGTCCAATCGTAAGCATAACCGGATCTCTAACCCTAGCCCTCAACATAACCCTAACCCTAGGTCCAATCGTAACCCTAATCGGATCTCTAACCCTAGCCCTCAACATAACCCTAACCCTAGGTCCAATCGTAACCCTAACCGGATCTCTAACCCTAGCCCTCAACATAACCCTAACCCTAGGTCCAATTGTAAGCATAACCGGATCTCTAAACCTAGCCCGCAACATAACCCTAACCCTAGGTCCAATCGTAACCCTAACCGGATCTCTAACCCTAGCCCTCAACATAACCCTAACCCTAGGTCCAATCGTAACCCTAACCGGATCTCTAACCCTAGCCCTCAACATAACCCTAACCCTAGTTCCAATCGTAACCCTAACCGGATCTCTAACCCTAGCCCTCAACATAACCCTAACCCTAGGTCCAATCGTAACCCTAACCGGATCTCTAACCCTAGCCCTCAACATAACCCTAACCCTGGGTCCAATCGTAACCCTAACCGGATCTCTAACCCTAGCCCTCAACATAACCCTAACCCTAGGTCCAATCGTAACCCTAACCGGATCTCTAACCCTAGCCCTCAACATAACCCTAACCCTAGGTCCAATCGTAAGCATAACCGGATCTCTAACCCAAGCCCTCAACATAACCCTAATCCTAGGTCCAATCGTAACCCTAACCGTATCTCTAACCCAAGCCCTCAACATCACCCTAACCCTAGGTCCAATCGTAACCCTAACCGGATCTCTAACCCTAGCCCTCAACATAACCCTAACCCTAGGTCCAATCGTAACCCTAACCGGATCTCTAATCCTAGCCCTCAACATAACAATACCCTAGGTCCAATCGTAAGCATAACCGGATATCTAACCCAAGCCCTCAACATAACCCTAACCCTAGGTCCAATCGTAACCCTAACCGGATCTCTAACCCAAGCCCTCAACATAACCCTAACCCTAGGTCCAATCGTAAGCATAACCGGATCTCTAACCCTAGCCCTCAACATAACAATAACCCTAGGTCCAATCGTAAGCATAACCGGATCTCTAACCCTAGCCCTCAACATAACCCTAACCCTAGGTCCAATCGTAACCCTAACCGGATCGCTAACCCTAGCCCTCAACATAACCCTAACCCTAGGTCCAATCGTAAGCATAACCGGATCTCTAACCCTAGCCCTCAACATAACCCTAACCCTAGGTCCAATCGTAAGCATAACCGGATCTCTAACCCTAGCCCTCAACATAACCCTAACCCTAGGTCCAATCGTAAGCATAACCGGATCTCTAACCCTAGCCCTCAACATAACCCTAACCCTAGGTCCAATCGTAAGCATAAGCGGATCTCTAACCCTAGCCTTCAACATAACCCTAACCCTAGGTCCAATCGAAACCCTAACCGGATCTCTAACCCTAGCCCTCAACATAACCCTAACCCTAGGTCCAATCGTAACCCTAACCGGATCTCTAACCCTAGCCCTCAACATAACCCTAAATCGAGGTCCAATCGTAACCCTAACCGGATCTCTAACCCTAGCCCTCAACATAACCCTAAACCGAGGTCCAATCGTAACCCTAACCGGATCTCTATACCTAGCCCTCAACATAACCCTAAACCTAGGTCCAATCGTAAGCATAACCGGATCTCTAACCCTAGTCCTCAACATAACAATAGCCTAGGTCCAATCGTAAGCATAACCGGATCTCTAACCGAAGCCCTGAACATAACCCTAACCCTACGTCCAATCGTAACCCTAACCGGATCTCTAACCCAAGCCCTCAACATAACCCTAACCCTAGGTCCAATCGTAAGCATAACCGGATCTCTAACCCTAGCCCTCAACATAACCCTAACCCTAGGTCCAATCGTAACCCTAACCGGATCTCTAACCCAAGCCCTCAACATAACCCTAATCCTAGGTCCAATCGTAAGCATAACCGGATCTCTAACCCTAGCCCTCAACATAACCCTAACCCTAGGTCCAATCGTAACCCTAACCGGATCTCTAACCCTAGCCCTCAACATAACCCTAACCCTAGGTCCAATCGTAACCCTAACCGGATCTCTAACCCTAGCCCTCAACATAACCCTAACCCTAGGTCCAATCGTAACCCTAACCGGATCTCTAACCCTAGCCCTCAACATAACCCTAACCCTAGGTCCAATCGTAACCCTAATCGGAACTCTAACCCTAGCCCTCAACATAACCCTAACCCTAGGTCCAATCGTAACCCTAACCGGATCTCTAACCCTAGCCGTCAACATAACCCTAACCCTAGGTCCAATCGTAACCCTAACCGGATCTCTAACCCTAGCCCTCAACATAACCCTAACCCTAGGTCCAATCGTATCCCTAACCGGATCTCTAACCCTAGCCCTCCTCATAACCCTAACCCTAGGTCCAATCGTAACCCTAACCGGATCTCTAACCCTAGCCCTCAACATAACCCTAACCCTAGGTCCAATCGTAACCCTAACCGGATCTCTAACCCTAGCCCTCAACATAACCCTAACCCTAGGTCCAATCGTAACCCTAACCGGATCTCTAACCCTAGCCCTCAACATAACCCTAACCCTAGGTCCAATCGTAAGCATAACCGGATCTCTAACCCTAGCCCTCAACATAACCCTAACCCTAGGTCCAATCGTAACCCTAACCGGATCTCTAACCCTAGCCCTCAACATAACCCTAACCCTAGGTCCAATCGTAACCCTAACCGGATCTCTAACCCTAGCCCTCAACATAACCCTAACCCTAGGTCCAATTGTAAGCATAACCGGATCTCTAACCCTAGCCCTCAACATAACCCTAACCCTAGGCACAATCGTAACCCTAACCGGATCTCTAACCCTAGCCCTCAACATAACCCTAACCCTAGGTCCAATCGTAACCCTAACCGGTTCTCTAACTCTAGCCCTCAACATAACCCTAACCCTAGGTCCAATCGTAACCCTAACCTGATCTCTAACCCTAGCCCTCAACATAACCCTAACCCTAGGTCCAATCGTAACCCTAACCGGATCTCTAACCCTAGCCCTCAACATAACCCTAACCCTAGGTCCAATCGTAACCCTAACCGGATCTCTAACCCTAGCCCTCAACATAACCCTAACCCTAGGTCCAATCGTAACCCTAACCGGATCTCTAACCCTAGCCCTCAACATAACCCTAACCCTAGGTCCAATCGTAACCCTAACCGGATCTCTAACCCTAGCCCTCAACATAACACTAACCCTAGGTCCAATCGTAACCCTGACCGGATCTCTAACCCTAGCCCTCAACATAACAATACCCTAGGTCCAATCGTAAGCATAACCGGATCTCTAACCCAAGCCCTCAACATAACCCTAATCCTAGGTCCAATCGTAAGCATAACCGGATCTCTAACCCTACCCCTCAACATAACCCTAACCCTAGGTCCAATCGTAAGCATAACCGGATCTCTAACCCTAGCCCTCAACATAACCCTAACCCTAGGTCCAATCGTAAGCATAACCGGATCTCTAACCCTAGCCCTCAACATAACCCTAACCCTAGGTCCAATCGTAACCCTAACCGGATCTCTAACCCTAGCCCTCAACATAACCCTAACCCTAGGTCCAATCGTAACCCTAACCGGATCTCTAACCCTAGCCCTCAACATAACCCTAACCCTAGGTCCAATCGTAACCCTAACCGGATCTCTAACCCTAGCCCTCAACATAACCCTAACCCTAGGTCCAATCGTAAGCATAACCGGATCTCTAACCCTAGCCGTCAACATAACCCTTACCCTAGGTCCAATCGTAAGCATAACTGGAACTCTAACCCTAGCCCTCAACATAACCGTAAACCTAGGTCCAATCGTAAGCATAACCGGATCTCTAACCCTAGCCCTCAACATAACCCTAACCCTAGGTCCAATCGTAACCCTAATCGGATCTCTAACCCTAGCCCTCAACATAACCCTAACCCTAGGTCCAATCGTAACCCTAACCGGATCTCTAACCCTAGCCCTCAACATAACCCTAACCCTAGGTCCAATTGTAAGCATAACCGGATCTCTAAACCTAGCCCGCAACATAACCCTAACCCTAGGTCCAATCGTAACCCTAACCGGATCTCTAACCCTAGCCCTCAACATAACCCTAACCCTAGGTCCAATCGTAACCCTAACCGGATCTCTAACCCTAGCCCTCAACATAACCCTAACCCTAGGTCCAATCGTAACCCTAACCGGATCTCTAACCCTAGCCCTCAACATAACCCTAACCCTAGGTCCAATCGTAACCCTAACCGGATCTCTAACCCTAGCCCTCAACATAACCCTAACCCTGGGTCCAATCGTAACCCTAACCGGATCTCTAACCCTAGCCCTCAACATAACCCTAACCCTAGGTCCAATCGTAACCCTAACCGGATCTCTAACCCTAGCCCTCAACATAACCCTAACCCTAGGTCCAATCGTAAGCATAACCGGATCTCTAACCCAAGCCCTCAACATAACCCTAATCCTAGGTCCAATCGTAACCCTAACCGTATCTCTAACCCAAGCCCTCAACATCACCCTAACCCTAGGTCCAATCGTAACCCTAACCGGATCTCTAACCCTAGCCCTCAACATAACCCTAACCCTAGGTCCAATCGTAACCCTAACCGGATCTCTAATCCTAGCCCTCAACATAACAATACCCTAGGTCCAATCGTAAGCATAACCGGATATCTAACCCAAGCCCTCAACATAACCCTAACCCTAGGTCCAATCGTAACCCTAACCGGATCTCTAACCCAAGCCCTCAACATAACCCTAACCCTAGGTCCAATCGTAAGCATAACCGGATCTCTAACCCTAGCCCTCAACATAACAATAACCCTAGGTCCAATCGTAAGCATAACCGGATCTCTAACCCTAGCCCTCAACATAACCCTAACCCTAGGTCCAATCGTAACCCTAACCGGATCGCTAACCCTAGCCCTCAACATAACCCTAACCCTAGGTCCAATCGTAAGCATAACCGGATCTCTAACCCTAGCCCTCAACATAACCCTAACCCTAGGTAAGCATAACCGGATCTCTAACCCTAGCCCTCAACATAACCCTAACCCTAGGTCCAATCGTAAGCATAACCGGATCTCTAACCCTAGCCCTCAACATAACCCTAACCCTAGGTCCAATCGTAAGCATAAGCGGATCTCTAACCCTAGCCTTCAACATAACCCTAACCCTAGGTCCAATCGAAACCCTAACCGGATCTCTAACCCTAGCCCTCAACATAACCCTAACCCTAGGTCCAATCGTAACCCTAACCGGATCTCTAACCCTAGCCCTCAACATAACCCTAAACCGAGGTCCAATCGTAACCCTAACCGGATCTCTAACCCTAGCCCTCAACATAACCCTAAACCGAGGTCCAATCGTAACCCTAACCGGATCTCTATACCTAGCCCTCAACATAACCCTAAACCTAGGTCCAATCGTAAGCATAACCGGATCTCTAACCCTAGTCCTCAACATAACAATAGCCTAGGTCCAATCGTAAGCATAACCGGATCTCTAACCGAAGCCCTGAACATAACCCTAACCCTTGGTCCAATCGTAACCCTAACCGGATCTCTAACCCAAGCCCTCAACATAACCCTAACCCTAGGTCCAATCGTAAGCATAACCGGATCTCTAACCCTAGCCCTCAACATAACCCTAACCCTAGGTCCAATCGTAACCCTAACCGGATCTCTAACCCAAGCCCTCAACATAACCCTAACCCTAGGTCCAATCGTAAGCATAACCGGATCTCTAACCCTAGCCCTCAACATAACCCTAACCCTAGGTCCAATCGTAACCCTAACCGGATCTCTAACCCTAGCCCTCAACATAACCCTAACCCTAGGTCCAATCGTAACCCTAACCGGATCTCTAACCCTAGCCCTCAACATAACCCTAACCCTAGGTCCAATCGTAACCCTAACCGGATCTCTAACCCTAGCCCTCAACATAACCCTAACCCTAGGTCCAATCGTAACCCTAATCGGAACTCTAACCCTAGCCCTCAACATAACCCTAACCCTAGGTCCAATCGTAACCCTAACCGGAACTCTAACCCTAGCCCTCAACATAACCCTAACCCTAGGTCCAATCGTAACCCTAACCGGATCTCTAACCCTAGCCGTCAACATAACCCTAACCCTAGGTCCAATCGTAACCCTAACCGGATCTCTAACCCTAGCCCTCAACATAACCCTAACCCTAGGTCCAATCGTATCCCTAACCGGATCTCTAACCCTAGCCCTCCTCATAACCCTAACCCTAGGTCCAATCGTAACCCTAACCGGATCTCTAACCCTAGCCCTCAACATAACCCTAACCCTAGGTCCAATTGTAACCCTAACCGGATCTCTAACCCTAGCCCTCAACATAACCCTAACCCTAGGTCCAATCGTAACCCTAACCGTATCTCTAAACCTAGCCCTCAACATAACCCTAACCCTAGGTCCAATCGTAAGCATAACCGGATCTCTAACCCTAGCCCTCAACATAACCCTAACCCTAGGTCCAATCGTAACCCTAACCGGATCTCTAACCCTAGCCCTCAACATAACCCTAACCCTAGGTCCAATCGTAACCCTAACCGGATCTCTAACCCTAGCCCTCAACATAACCCTAACCCTAGGTCCAATTGTAAGCATAACCGGATCTCTAACCCTAGCCCTCAACATAACCCTAACCCTAGGTCCAATCGTAACCCTAACCGGATCTCTAACCCTAGCCCTCAACATAACCCTAACCCTAGGTCCAATCGTAACCCTAACCGGTTCTCTAACTCTAGCCCTCAACATAACCCTAACCCTAGGTCCAATCGTAACCCTAACCTGATCTCTAACCCTAGCCCTCAACATAACCCTAACCCTAGGTCCAATCGTAACCCTAACCGGATCTCTAACCCTAGCCCTCAACATAACCCTAACCCTAGGTCCAATCGTAACCCTAACCGGATCTCTAACCCTAGCCCTCAACATAACCCTAACCCTAGGTCCAATCGTAACCCTAACCGGATCTCTAACCCTAGCCCTCAACATAACCCTAACCCTAGGTCCAATCGTAACCCTAACCGTATCTCTAACCCTAGCCCTCAACATAACACTAACCCTAGGTCCAATCGTAACCCTGACCGGATCTCTAACCCTAGCCCTCAACATAACAATACCCTAGGTCCAATCGTAAGCATAACCGGATCTCTAACCCAAGCCCTCAACATAACCCTAATCCTAGGTCCAATCGTAAGCATAACCGGATCTCTAACCCTACCCCTCAACATAACCCTAACCCTAGGTCCAATCGTAAGCATAACCGGATCTCTAACCCTAGCCCTCAACATAACCCTAACCCTAGGTCCAATCGTAAGCATAACCGGATCTCTAACCCTAGCCCTCAACATAACCCTAACCCTAGGTCCAATCGTAACCCTAACCGGATCTCTAACCCTAGCCCTCAACATAACCCTAACCCTAGGTCCAATCGTAACCCTAACCGGATCTCTAACCCTAGCCCTCAACATAACCCTAACCCTAGGTCCAATCGTAACCCTAACCGGATCTCTAACCCTAGCCCTCAACATAACCCTAACCCTAGGTCCAATCGTAAGCATAACCGGATCTCTAACCCTAGCCGTCAACATAACCCTTACCCTAGGTCCAATCGTAAGCATAACTGGAACTCTATCCCTAGCCCTCAACATAACCGTAAACCTAGGTCCAATCGTAAGCATAACCGGATCTCTAACCCTAGCCCTCAACATAACCCTAACCCTAGGTCCAATCGTAACCCTAACCGGATCTCTAACCCTAGCCCTCAACATAACCCTAACCCTAGGTCCAATCGTAACCCTAACCGGATCTCTAACCCTAGCCCTCAACATAACCCTAACCCTAGGTCCAATCGTAACCCTAACCGGATCTCTAACCCTAGCCCTCAACATAACAATACCCTAGGTCCAATCGTAAGCATAACCGGATCTCTAACCCAAGCCCTCAACATAACCCTAATCCTATGTCCAATCGTAACCCTAACCGTATCTCTAACCCAAGCCCTCAACATAACCCTAACCCTAGGTCCAATCGTAACCCTAACCGGTTCTCTAACCCTAGCCCTCAACATAACCCTAACCCTAGGTCCAATCGTAACCCTAAGCGGATCTCTAACCCTAGCCCTCAACATAACCCTAACCCTAGGTCCAATCGTAACCCTAACCGGATCTCTAACCCTAGCCCTCAACATAACCGTAACCCTAGGTCCAATCGTAACCCTAACCGGATCTCTAACCCTAGCCCTCAACATAACCCTAACCCTAGGTCCAATCGTAACCCTAACCGGATCTCTAACCCTAGCCCTCAACATAACCCTAACCCTAGGTCCAATCGTAACCCTAATCGGAACTCTAACCCTAGCCCTCAACATAACCCTAACCCTAGGTCCAATCGTAACCCTAACCGGAACTCTAACCCTAGCCCTCAACATAACCCTAACCCTAGGTCCAATCGTAACCCTAACCGGATCTCTAACCCTAGCCGTCAACATAACCCTAACCCTAGGTCCAATCGTAACCCTAACCGGATCTCTAACCCTAGCCCTCAACATAACCCTAACCCTAGGTCCAATCGTATCCCTAACCGGATCTCTAACCCTAGCCCTCCTCATAACCCTAACCCTAGGTCCAATCGTAACCCTAACCGGATCTCTAACCCTAGCCCTCAACATAACCCTAACCCTAGGTCCAATCGTAACCCTAACCGGATCTCTAACCCTAGCCCTCAACATAACCCTAACCCTAGGTCCAATCGTAACCCTAACCGGATCTCTAACCCTAGCCCTCAACATAACCCTAACCCTAGGTCCAATCGTAAGCATAACCGGATCTCTAACCCTAGCCCTCAACATAACCCTAACCCTAGGTCCAATCGTAACCCTAACCGGATCTCTAACCCTAGCCCTCAACATAACCCTAACCCTAGGTCCAATCGTAACCCTAACCGGATCTCTAACCCTAGCCCTCAACATAACCCTAACCCTAGGTCCAATTGTAAGCATAACCGGATCTCTAACCCTAGCCCTCAACATAACCCTAACCCTAGGTCCAATCGTAACCCTAACCGGATCTCTAACCCTAGCCCTCAACATAACCCTAACCCTAGGTCCAATCGTAACCCTAACCGGTTCTCTAACTCTAGCCCTCAACATAACCCTAACCCTAGGTCCAATCGTAACCCTAACCTGATCTCTAACCCTAGCCCTCAACATAACCCTAACCCTAGGTCCAATCGTAACCCTAACCGGATCTCTAACCCTAGCCCTCAACATAACCCTAACCCTAGGTCCAATCGTAACCCTAACCGGATCTCTAACCCTAGCCCTCAACATAACCCTAACCCTAGGTCCAATCGTAACCCTAACCGGATCTCTAACCCTAGCCCTCAACATAACCCTAACCCTAGGTCCAATCGTAACCCTAACCGGATCTCTAACCCTAGCCCTCAACATAACACTAACCCTAGGTCCAATCGTAACCCTGACCGGATCTCTAACCCTAGCCCTCAACATAACAATACCCTAGGTCCAATCGTAAGCATAACCGGATCTCTAACCCAAGCCCTCAACATAACCCTAATCCTAGGTCCAATCGTAAGCATAACCGGATCTCTAACCCTACCCCTCAACATAACCCTAACCCTAGGTCCAATCGTAAGCATAACCGGATCTCTAACCCTAGCCCTCAACATAACCCTAACACTAGGTCCAATCGTAAGCATAACCGGATCTCTAACCCTAGCCCTCAACATAACCCTAACCCTAGGTCCAAACGTAACCCTAACCGGATCTCTAACCCTAGCCCTCAACATAACCCTAACCCTAGGTCCAATCGTAACCCTAACCGGATCTCTAACCCTAGCCCTCAACATAACCCTAACCCTAGGTCCAATCGTAACCCTAACCGGATCTCTAACCCTAGCCCTCAACATAACCCTAACCCTAGGTCCAATCGTAAGCATAACCGGAACTCTAACTCTAGCCGTCAACATAACCCTTACCCTAGGTCCAATCGTAAGCATAACTGGAACTCTAACCCTAGCCCTCAACATAACCGTAAACCTAGGTCCAATCGTAAGCATAACCGGATCTCTAACCCTAGCCCTCAACATAACCCTAACCCTAGGTCCAATCGTAACCCTAACCGGATCTCTAACCCTAGCCCTCAACATAACCCTAACCCTAGGTCCAATCGAAACCCTAACCTGATCTCTAAACCTAGCCCTCAACATAACCCTTACCCTAGGTCCAATCGTAAGCATAACCGGATCTCTAACCCTAGCCGTCAACATAACCCTTACCGTAGGTCCAATCGTAAGCATAACCGGATCTCTAACCCTAGCCCTCAACATAACCCTAAACCTAGGTCCAATCGTAACTCTAACCGGATCTCTAACCCTAGCCCTCAACATAACCCTAACCCTAGGACCAATCGTAACCCTAACCGGATCTCTAACCCTAGCCCTCAACATAACCCTAACCCTAGGTCCAATCGTAACCCTAACCGGATCTCTAACCCTAGCCCTCAACATAACCCTAACCCTAGGTCCAAACGTAAGCCTAACCGGATCTCTAACCCTGGCCCTCAGCATAACCCTAACCCTAGGTCCAATCGTAACCCTAACCGGATCTCTAACCCTAGCCCTCAACATAACGCTAAACCGAGGTCCAATCGTAACCCTAACCGGATCTCTAACCCTAGCACTCAACATAACCCTAACCCTAGGTCCAATCGTAAGCATAACAGGATCTCTAACCCTAGCCCTCAACATAACCCTAACACTAGGTCCAATCGTAACCCTAACAGGATCTCTAACCGAAGCCCTGAACATAACCCTAACCCTAGGTCCATTCGTAACCCTAACCGGATCTCTAACCCAAGCCCTCAAGATAACCCTAACCCTAGGTCCAATCGTAAGCATAACCGGATCTCTAACCCTAGCCCTCAACATAACCCTAACCCTAGGTCCAATCGTAACCCTAACCGGATCTCTAACCCAAGCCCTCAACATAACCCTAACCCTAGGTCCAATCGTAACCCTAACCGGATCTCTAACCCTAGCCCTCAACTAACCCTAACCCTAGGTCCAATCGTAACCCTAACCGGATCTCTAACCCTAGCCCTCAACATAACCCTAACCCTAGGTCCAATCGTAACCCTAACCGGATCTCTAACCCTAGCCCTCAACATAACCCTAAACCTAGGTCCAATCGTAAGCATAACCGGATCTCTAACCCTAGCCCTCAACATAACAATAGCCTAGGTCCAATCGTAAGCATAACAGGATCTCTAACCGAAGCCCTGAACATAACCCTAACCCTAGGTCCAATCGTAACCCTAACCGGATCTCTAACCCAAGCCCTCAACATAACCCTAACCCTAGGTCCAATCGTAAGCATAACCGGATCTCTAACCCTAGCCCTCAACATAACCCTAACCCTAGGTCCAATCGTAACCCTAACCGGATCTCTAACCCTAGCCCTCAACATAACCCTAACCCTAGGTCCAATCGTAACCCTAACCGGTTCTCTAACCCTAGCCCTCAACATAACCCTAACCCTAGGTCCAATCGTAACCCTAACCGGATCTCTAACCCTAGCCCTCAAAATAACCCTAACCCTAGGTCCAATCGTAAGCATAACCGGATCTCTAACCCTAGCCGTCAACATAACCCTTACCCTAGGTCCAATAGTAAGCATAACTGGAACTCTAACCCTAGCCCTCAACATAACCGTAAACCTAGGTCCAATCGTAAGCATAACCGGATCTCTAACCCTAGCCCTCAACATAACCCTAACCCTAGGTCCAATCGTAACCCTAACCGGATCTCTAACCCTAGCCCTCAACATAACCCTAACCCTAGGTCCAATCGAAACCCTAACCTGATCTCTAAACCTAGCCCTCAACATAACCCTAACCCTAGGTCCAATCGTAACCCTAACCGGATCTCTAACCCTAGCCCTCAACATAACCCTAACCCTAGGTCCAATTGTAAGCATAACCGGATCTCTAACCCTAGCCCTCAACATAACCCTAACCCTAGGTCCAATCGTAACCCTAACCGGATCTCTAACCCTAGCCCTCAACATAACCCTAACCCTAGGTCCAATCGTAACCCTAACCGGTTCTCTAACTCTAGCCCTCAACATAACCCTAACCCTAGGTCCAATCGTAACCCTAACCTGATCTCTAACCCTAGCCCTCAACATAACCCTAACCCTAGGTCCAATCGTAACCCTAACCGGATCTCTAACCCTAGCCCTCAACATAACCCTAACCCTAGGTCCAATCGTAACCCTAACCGGATCTCTAACCCTAGCCCTCAACATAACCCTAACCCTAGGTCCAATCGTAACCCTAACCGGATCTCTAACCCTAGCCCTCAACATAACCCTAACCCTAGGTCCAATCGTAACCCTAACCGGATCTCTAACCCTAGCCCTCAACATAACACTAACCCTATGTCCAATCGTAACCCTGACCGGATCTCTAACCCTAGCCCTCAACATAACAATACCCTAGGTCCAATCGTAAGCATAACCGGATCTCTAACCCAAGCCCTCAACATAACCCTAATCCTAGGTCCAATCGTAAGCATAACCGGATCTCTAACCCTACCCCTCAACATAACCCTAACCCTAGGTCCAATCGTAAGCATAACCGGATCTCTAACCCTAGCCCTCAACATAACCCTAACCCTAGGTCCAATCGTAAGCATAACCGGATCTCTAACCCTAGCCCTCAACATAACCCTAACCCTAGGTCCAATCGTAACCCTAACCGGATCTCTAACCCTAGCCCTCAACATAACCCTAACCCTAGGTCCAATCGTAACCCTAACCGGATCTCTAACCCTAGCCCTCAACATAACCCTAACCCTAGGTCCAATCGTAACCCTAACCGGATCTCTAACCCTAGCCCTCAACTTAACCCTAACCCTAGGTCCAATCGTAAGCATAACCGGATCTCTAACCCTAGCCGTCAACATAACCCTTACCCTAGGTCCAATCGTAAGCATAACTGGAACTCTAACCCTAGCCCTCAACATAACCGTAAACCTAGGTCCAATCGTAAGCATAACCGGATCTCTAACCCTAGCCCTCAACATAACCCTAACCCTAGGTCCAATCGTAACCCTAACCGGATCTCTAACCCTAGCCCTCAACATAACCCTAACCCTAGGTCCAATCGTAACCCTAACCGGATCTCTAACCCTAGCCCTCAACATAACCCTAACCCTAGGTCCAATCGTAACCCTAACCGGATCTCTAACCCTAGCCCTCAACATAACAATACCCTAGGTCCAATCGTAAGCATAACCGGATCTCTAACCCAAGCCCTCAACATAACCCTAATCCTATGTCCAATCGTAACCCTAACCGTATCTCTAACCCAAGCCCTCAACATAACCCTAACCCTAGGTCCAATCGTAACCCTAACCGGTTCTCTAACCCTAGCCCTCAACATAACCCTAACCCTAGGTCCAATCGTAACCCTAAGCGGATCTCTAACCCTAGCCCGCAACATAACCCTAACCCTAGGTCCAATCGTAACCCTAACCGGATCTCTAACCCTAGCCCTCAACATAACCCTAACCCTAGGTCCAATCGTAACCCTAACCGGATCTCTAACCCTAGCCCTCAACATAACCCTAACCCTAGGTCCAATCGTAACCCTAACCGGATCTCTAACCCTAGCCCTCAACATAACCCTAACCCTAGGTCCAATCGTAACCCTAATCGGAACTCTAACCCTAGCCCTCAACATAACCCTAACCCTAGGTCCAATCGTAACCCTAACCGGAACTCTAACCCTAGCCCTCAACATAACCCTAACCCTAGGTCCAATCGTAACCCTAACCGGATCTCTAACCCTAGCCGTCAACATAACCCTAACCCTAGGTCCAATCGTAACCCTAACCGGATCTCTAACCCTAGCCCTCAACATAACCCTAACCCTAGGTCCAATCGTATCCCTAACCGGATCTCTAACCCTAGCCCTCCTCATAACCCTAACCCTAGGTCCAATCGTAACCCTAACCGGATCTCTAACCCTAGCCCTCAACATAACCCTAACCCTAGGTCCAATCGTAACCCTAACCGGATCTCTAACCCTAGCCCTCAACATAACCCTAACCCTAGGTCCAATCGTAACCCTAACCGGATCTCTAACCCTAGCCCTCAACATAACCCTAACCCTAGGTCCAATCGTAAGCATAACCGGATCTCTAACCCTAGCCCTCAACATAACCCTAACCCTAGGTCCAATCGTAACCCTAACCGGATCTCTAACCCTAGCCCTCAACATAACCCTAACCCTAGGTCCAATCGTAACCCTAACCGGATCTCTAACCCTAGCCCTCAACATAACCCTAACCCTAGGTCCAATTGTAAGCATAACCGGATCTCTAACCCTAGCCCTCAACATAACCCTAACCCTAGGTCCAATCGTAACCCTAACCGGATCTCTAACCCTAGCCCTCAACATAACCCTAACCCTAGGTCCAATCGTAACCCTAACCGGTTCTCTAACTCTAGCCCTCAACATAACCCTAACCCTAGGTCCAATCGTAACCCTAACCTGATCTCTAACCCTAGCCCTCAACATAACCCTAACCCTAGGTCCAATCGTAACCCTAACCGGATCTCTAACCCTAGCCCTCAACATAACCCTAACCCTAGGTCCAATCGTAACCCTAACCGGATCTCTAACCCTAGCCCTCAACATAACCCTAACCCTAGGTCCAATCGTAACCCTAACCGGATCTCTAACCCTAGCCCTCAACATAACCCTAACCCTAGGTCCAATCGTAACCCTAACCGGATCTCTAACCCTAGCCCTCAACATAACACTAACCCTAGGTCCAATCGTAACCCTGACCGGATCTCTAACCCTAGCCCTCAACATAACAATACCCTAGGTCCAATCGTAAGCATAACCGGATCTCTAACCCAAGCCCTCAACATAACCCTAATCCTAGGTCCAATCGTAAGCATAACCGGATCTCTAACCCTACCCCTCAACATAACCCTAACCCTAGGTCCAATCGTAAGCATAACCGGATCTCTAACCCTAGCCCTCAACATAACCCTAACCCTAGGTCCAATCGTAAGCATAACCGGATCTCTAACCCTAGCCCTCAACATAACCCTAACCCTAGGTCCAATCGTAACCCTAACCGGATCTCTAACCCTAGCCCTCAACATAACCCTAACCCTAGGTCCAATCGTAACCCTAACCGGATCTCTAACCCTAGCCCTCAACATAACCCTAACCCTAGGTCCAATCGTAACCCTAACCGGATCTCTAACCCTAGCCCTCAACATAACCCTAACCCTAGGTCCAATCGTAAGCATAACCGGAACTCTAACTCTAGCCGTCAACATAACCCTTACCCTAGGTCCAATCGTAAGCATAACTGGAACTCTAACCCTAGCCCTCAACATAACCGTAAACCTAGGTCCAATCGTAAGCATAACCGGATCTCTAACCCTAGCCCTCAACATAACCCTAACCCTAGGTCCAATCGTAACCCTAACCGGATCTCTAACCCTAGCCCTCAACATAACCCTAACCCTAGGTCCAATCGAAACCCTAACCTGATCTCTAAACCTAGCCCTCAACATAACCCTTACCCTAGGTCCAATCGTAAGCATAACCGGATCTCTAACCCTAGCCGTCAACATAACCCTTACCGTAGGTCCAATCGTAAGCATAACCGGATCTCTAACCCTAGCCCTCAACATAACCCTAAACCTAGGTCCAATCGTAACTCTAACCGGATCTCTAACCCTAGCCCTCAACATAACCCTAACCCTAGGACCAATCGTAACCCTAACCGGATCTCTAACCCTAGCCCTCAACATAACCCTAACCCTAGGTCCAATCGTAACCCTAACCGGATCTCTAACCCTAGCCCTCAACATAACCCTAACCCTAGGTCCAATCGTAAGCCTAACCGGATCTCTAACCCTGGCCCTCAGCATAACCCTAACCCTAGGTCCAATCGTAACCCTAACCGGATCTCTAACCCTAGCCCTCAACATAACGCTAAACCGAGGTCCAATCGTAACCCTAACCGGATCTCTAACCCTAGCACTCAACATAACCCTAACCCTAGGTCCAATCGTAAGCATAACAGGATCTCTAACCCTAGCCCTCAACATAACCCTAACACTAGGTCCAATCGTAACCCTAACAGGATCTCTAACCGAAGCCCTGAACATAACCCTAACCCTAGGTCCATTCGTAACCCTAACCGGATCTCTAACCCAAGCCCTCAAGATAACCCTAACCCTAGGTCCAATCGTAAGCATAACCGGATCTCTAACCCTAGCCCTCAACATAACCCTAACCCTAGGTCCAATCGTAACCCTAACCGGATCTCTAACCCTAGCCCTCAACATAACCCTAACCCTAGGTCCAATCGTAAACCTAACCGGATCTCTAACCCTAGCCCTCAACATAACCCTAAACCTAGGTCCAATCGTAAGCATAACCGGATCTCTAACCCTAGCCCTCAACATAACAATAGCCTAGGTCCAATCGTAAGCATAACAGGATCTCTAACCGAAGCCCTGAACATAACCCTAACCCTAGGTCCAATCGTAACCCTAACCGGATCTCTAACCCAAGCCCTCAACATAACCCTAACCCTAGGTCCAATCGTAAGCATAACCGGATCTCTAACCCTAGCCCTCAACATAACCCTAACCCTAGGTCCAATCGTAACCCTAACCGGATCTCTAACCCTAGCCCTCAACATAACCCTAACCCTAGGTCCAATCGTAACCCTAACCGGTTCTCTAACTCTAGCCCTCAACATAACCCTAACCCTAGGTCCAATCGTAACCCTAACCTGATCTCTAACCCTAGCCCTCAACATAACCCTAACCCTAGGTCCAATCGTAACCCTAACCGGATCTCTAACCCTAGCCCTCAACATAACCCTAACCCTAGGTCCAATCGTAACCCTAACCGGATCTCTAACCCTAGCCCTCAACATAACCCTAACCCTAGGTCCAATCGTAACCCTAACCGGATCTCTAACCAGAGCCCTCAACATAACCCTAACCCTAGGTCCAATCGTAACCCTAACCGGATCTCTAACCCGAGCCCTCAACATAACACTAACCCTAGGTCCAATCGTAACCCTGACCGGATCTCTAACCCTAGCCCTCAACATAACAATACCCTAGGTCCAATCGTAACCCTAACCGGATCTCTAACCCAAGCCCTCAACATAACCCTAATCCTAGGTCCAATCGTAAGCATAACCGGATCTCTAACCCTACCCCTCAACATAACCCTAACCCTAGGTCCAATCGTAAGCATAACCGGATCTCTAACCCTAGCCCTCAACATAACCCTAACCCTAGGTCCAATCGTAAGCATAACTGGATCTCTAACCCTAGCCCTCAACATAACCCTAACCCTAGGTCCAATCGTAACCCTAACCGGATCTCTAACCCTAGCCCTCAACATAACCCTAACCCTAGGTCCAATCGTAACCCTAACCGGATCTCTAACCCTAGCCCTCAACATAACCCTAACCCTAGGTCCAATCGTAACCCTCACCGGATCTCTAACCCTAGCCCTCAAAATAACCCTAACCCTAGGTCCAATCGTAAGCATAACCGGATCTCTAACCCTAGCCGTCAACATAACCCTTACCCTAGGTCCAATAGTAAGCATAACTGGAACTCTAACCCTAGCCCTCAACATAACCGTAAACCTAGGTCCAATCGTAAGCATAACCGGATCTCTAACCCTAGCCCTCAACATAACCCTAACCCTAGGTCCAATCGTAACCCTAACCGGATCTCTAACCCTAGCCCTCAACATAACCCTAACCCTAGGTCCAATCGAAACCCTAACCTGATCTCTAAACCTAGCCCTCAACATAACCCTAACCCTAGGTCCAATCGTAAGCATAACCGGATCTCTAACCCTAGCCGTCAACATAACCCTTACCCTAGGTCCAATCGTAAGCATAACCGGATCTCTAACCCTAGCCCTCAACATAACCCTAAACCTAGGTCCAATCGTAAGCATAACCGGATCTCTAACCCTAGCCCTCAACATAACCCTAACCCTAGGACCAATCGTAACCCTAACCGGATCTCTAACCCTAGCCCTCAACATAACCCTAACCCTAGGTCCAATCGTAACCCTAACCCGATCTCTAACCCTAGCCCTCAACATAACCCTAACCCTAGGTCCAATCGTAAGCCTAACCGGATCTCTAACCCTGGCCCTCAACATAACCCTAACCCTAGGTCCAATCGTAACCCTAACCGGATCTCTAACCCTAGCCCTCAACATAACGCTAAACCGAGGCCCAATCGTAACCCTAACCGGATCTCTAACCCTAGCCCTCAACATAACCCTAACCCTAGGTCCAATCGTAAGCATAACAGGATCTCTAACCTTAGCCCTCAACATAACCCTAACCCTAGGTCCAATCGTAACCCTAACAGGATCTCTAACCGAAGCCCTGAACATAACCCTAACCCTAGGTCCATTCGTAACCCTAACCGGATCTCTAACCCAAGCCCTCAAGATAACCCTAACCCTAGGTCCAATCGTAAGCATAACCGGATCTCTAACCCTAGCCCTCAACATAACCCTAACCCTAGGTCCAATCGTAACCCTAACCGGATCTCTAACCCAAGCCCTCAAAATAACCCTAACCCTAGGTCCAATCGTAACCCTAACCGGATCTCTAACCCTAGCCCTCAACATAACCCTAACCCTAGGTCCAATCGTAACCCTAACCGGATCTCTAACCCTAGCCCTCAACATAACCCTAACCCTAGGTCCAATCGTAACCCTAACCGGATCTCTAACCCTAGCCCTCAACATAACCCTAACCCTAGGTCCAATCGTAACCCTAACCAGATCTCTAACCCTCGATCTCAACATAACCCTAAACCGAGGTCCAATCGTAACCCTAACCGGATCTCTAACCCTAGCCCTCAACATAACCCTAAACCTAGGTCCAATCGTAAGCATAACCGGATCTCTAACCCTAGCCCTCAACATAACAATAGCCTAGGTCCAATCGTAAGCATAACAGGATCTCTAACCGAAGCCCTGAACATAACCCTAACCCTAGGTCCAATCGTAACCCTAACCGGATCTCTAACCCAAGCCCTCAACATAACCCTAACCCTAGGTCCAATCGTAAGCATAACCGGATCTCTAACCCTAGCCATCAACATAACCCTAACCCTAGGTCCAATCGTAACGGTAACCGGATCTCTAACCCAAGCCCTCAACATAACCCTAACCCTAGGTCCAATCGTAACCCTAACCGGATCTCTAACCCTAGCCCTCCTCATAACCCTAACCCTAGGTCCAATCGTAACCCTAACCAAATCTCTAACCCTAGCCCTCAACATAACCCTTACCCTAGGTCCAATCGTAACCCTAACCGGATCTCTAACCCTAGCCCTCAACATAACCCTAACCCTAGGTCCAATCGTAACCCTAACCGGATCTCTAACCCTAGCCCTCAACATAACCCTAACCCTAGGTCCAATCGTAAGCATAACCGGATCTCTAACCCTACCCCTCAACATAACCCTAACCCTAGGTCCAATCGTAAGCATAACCGGATCTCTAACCCTAGCCCTCAACATAACCCTAACCCTAGGTCCAATCGTAAGCATAACCGGATCTCTAACCCTAGCCCTCAACATAACCCTAACCCTAGGTCCAATCGTAACCCTAACCGGGTCTCTAAACCTAGCCCTCAACATAACCCTAACCCTAGGTCCAATCGTAAGCATAACCGGATCTCTAACCCTAGCCGTCAACATAACCCTTACCCTAGGTCCAATCCTAAGCATAACTGGAACTCTAGCCCTAGCCCTCAACATAACCGTAAACCTAGGTCCAATCGTAAGCATAACCGGATCTCTAACCCTAGCCCTCAACATAACCCTAACCCTAGGTCCAATCGTAACCCTAACCGGATCTCTAACCCTAGCCCTCAACATAACCCTAACCCTAGGTCCAATCGAAACCCTAACCTGATCTCTAAACCTAGCCCTCAACATAACCCTAACCCTAGGTCCAATCGAAACCCTAACCGGATCTCTAACCCTAGCCCTCAACATAACCCTAACCCTAGGTCCAATCGAAACCCTAACCGGATCTCTAACCCTAGCCCTCAACATAACCCTAACCCTAGGTCCAATCGTAACCCTAACCGGATCTCTAACCCTAGCCCTCAACATAACCCTAACCCTAGGTCCAATCGCAACCCTAACCGGATTTCTAACCCTAGCCCTCAACATAACCCTAACCCTAGGTCCAATCGTAACCCTAACCGGATCTCTAACCCTAGCCCTCAACATAACCCTAACCCTAGGTCCAATCGTAACCCTAACCGGATCTCTAACCCTAGCCCTCAACATAACCCTATCCCTAGGTCCAATCGTAATCCTAACCGGATCTCTAACCCTAGCCCTCAACATAACCCTAACCCTAGGTCCAATCGTAACCCTAACCGGATCTCTAACCCTAGCCCTCAACATAACCCTAACCCTAGGTCCAATCGTAAGCCTAACCGGATCTCTAACCCTGGCCCTCAGCATAACCCTAACCCTAGGTCCAATCGTAACCCTAACCGGATCTCTAACCCTAGCCCTCAACATAACGCTAAACCGAGGTCCAATCGTAACCCTAACCGGATCTCTAACCCTAGCACTCAACATAACCCTAACCCTAGGTCCAATCGTAACCCTAACCGGATCTCTAACCCTAGCCCTCAACATAACCCTAACCCTAGGTCCAATCGTAAGCCTAACCGGATCTCTAACCCTAGCCCTCAACATAACCCTAACCCTAGGTCCAATCGTAACCCTAACCGGATCTCTAACCCTAGCCCTCAACATAACGCTAAACCGAGGTCCAATCGTAACCCTAACCGGATCTCTAACCCTAGCCCTCAACATAACCCTAACCCTAGGTCCAATCGTAAGCATAACAGGATCTCTAACCCTAGCCCTCAACATAACCCTAACCCTAGGTCCAATCGTAACCCTAACAGGATCTCTAACCGAAGCCCTGAACATAACCCTAACCCTAGGTCCAATCGTAACCCTAACCGGATCTCTAACCCAAGCCCTCAACATAACCCTAACCCTAGGTCCAATCGTAAGCATAACCGATCTCTAACATTAGCCCTCAACATAACACTAACCCTAGGTCCAATCTTAACCCTAACCGGATCTCTAACCCAAGCCCTCAACATAACCCTAACCCTAGGTCCAATCGTAACCCTAACCGGATCTCTAACCCTAGCCCTCAACATAACGCTAAACCGAGGTCCAATCGTAAGCATAACCGGATCTCTAACCCTAGCCATCAACATAACCCTAACCTTAGGTCCAATCGTAACCGTAACCGGATCTCTAACCCAAGCCCTCAACATAACCCTAACCCTAGGTCCAATCGTAACCCTAACCGGATCTCTAACCGAAGCCCTGAACATAACCCTAACCCTAGGTCCAATCGTAACCCTAACCGGATCTCTAACCCTAGCCCTCAACATAACCCTAACCCTAGGTCCAATCGTAACCCTAACCGGATCTCTAACCCTAGCCCTCAACATAACCCTAACCCTAGGTCCAATCGTAACCCTAACCGGATCTCTAACCCTAGCCCTCAACATAACCCTAACCCTAGGTCCAATCGTAACCCTAACCGGATCTCTAACCCTAGCCCTCAACATAACCCTAAACCGAGGTCCAATCGTAACCCTAACCGGATCTCTAACCCTAGCCCTCAACATAACCCTAAACCTAGGTCCAGTCGTAAGCATAACCGGATCTCTAACCCTAGCCCTCAACATAACAATAGCCTAGGTCCAATCGTAAGCATAACCGGATCTCTAACCGAAGCCCTGAACATAACCCTAACCCTAGGTCCAATCGTAACCCTAACCGGATCTCTAACCCAAGCCCTCAACATAACCCTAACCCTAGGTCCAATCGTAAGCATAACCGGATCTCTAACCCTAGCCCTCAACATAACCCTAACCCTAGGTCCAATCGTAACGGTAACCGGATCTCTAACCCAAGCCCTCAACATAACCCTAACCCTAGGTCCAATCGTAACCCTAACCGGATCTCTAACCCTAGCCCTCAACATAACCCTAACCCTAGGTCCAATCGTAACCCTAACCGGATCTCTAACCCTAGCCCTCAACATAACCCTAACCCTAGGTCCAATCGTAACCCTAACCGGATCTCTAACCCTAGCCCTCAACATAACCCTAACCCTAGGTCCAATCGTAACCCTAACCGGATCTCTAACCCTAGCCCTCCTCATAACCCTAACCCTAGGTCCAATCGTAACCCTAACCGGATCTCTAACCCTAGCCCTCAACATAACCCTTACCCTAGGTCCAATCGTAACCCTAACCGGATCTCTAACCCTAGCCCTCAACATAACCCTAACCCTAGGTCCAATCGTAACCCTAACCGGATCTCTAACCCTAGCCCTCAACATAACCCTAACCCTAGGTCCAATCGTAACCCTAACCGGATCTCTAACGCTAGCCCTCCTCATAACCCTAACCCTAGGTCCAATCGTAACCCTAACCGGATCTCTAACCCTAGCCCTCAACATAACCCTAACCCTAGGTCCAATCGTAAGCATAACCGGATCTCTAACCCTACCCCTCAACATAACCCTAACCCTAGGTCCAATCGTAAGCATAACCGGATCTCTAACCCTAGCCCTCAACATAACCCTAACCCTAGGTCCAATCGTAAGCATAACCGGATCTCTAACCCTAGCCCTCAACATAACCCTAACCCTAGGTCCAATCGTAACCCTAAACGGATCTCTAACCCTAGCCCTCAACATAACCCTAACCCTAGGTCCAATCGTAAGCATAACCGGATCTCTCACCCTAGCCCTCAACAGAACCCTAACCCTAGGTCCAATCGTAACCCTAACTGGATATCTAACCCTAGCCCTCAACATAACCCTAACCCTAGGTCCAATCGTAAGTATAACCGGATCTCTAACCCTAGCCGTCAACATAACCCTTACCCTAGGTCCAATCCTAAGCATGACTGGAACTCTAACCCTAGCCCTCAACATAACCGTAAACCTAGGTCCAATCGTAAGCATAACCGGATCTCTAACCCTAGCCCTCAACATAACCCTAACCCTAGGTCCAATCGTAACCCTAACCGGATCTCTAACCCTAGCCCTCAACATAACCCTAACCCTAGGTCCAATCGAAACCCTAACCTGATCTCTAAACCTAGCCCTCAACATAACCCTAACCCTAGGTCCAATCGAAACCCTAACCGGATCTCTAACCCTAGCCCTCAACATAACCCTAACCCTAGGTCCAATCGTAACCCTAACCGGATCTCTAACCCTAGCCCTCAACATAACCCTAACCCTAGGTCCAATCACAACCCTAACCGGATCTCTAACCCTAGCCCTCAACATAACCCTAACCCTAGGTCCAATCGTAAGCCTAACCGGATCTCTAACCCTAGCCCTCAACATAACCCTAACCCTAGGTCCAATCGTAACCCTAACCGGATCTCTAACCCTAGCCCTCAACATAACCCTAACCCTAGGTCCAATCGTAACCCTAACCGGATCTCTAACCCTAGCCCTCAACATAACCCTAACCCTAGGTCCAATCGTAAGCATAACCGGATCTCTAACCCTAGCCGTCAACATAACCCTTACCCTAGGTCCAATCGTAAGCATAACCGGATCTCTAACCCTAGCCCTCAACATAACCCTAAACCTAGGTCCAATCGTAAGCATAACCGGATCTCTAACCCTAGCCCTCAACATAACACTAACCCTAGGACCAATCGTAACCCTAACCGGATCTCTAACCCTAGCCCTCAACATAACCCTAACCCTAGGTCCAATCGTAACCCTAACCGGATCTCTAACCCTAGCCCTCAACATAACCCTAACCCTAGGTCCAATCGTAAGCCTAACCGGATCTCTAACCCTAGCCCTCAACATAACCCTAACCCTAGGTCCAATCGTAACCCTAACCGGATCTCTAACCCTAGCCCTCAACATAACGCTAAACCGAGGTCCAATCGTAACCCTAACCGGATCTCTAACCCTAGCCCTCAACATAACCCTAACCCTAGGTCCAATCGTAAGCATAACAGGATCTCTAACCCTAGCCCTCAACATAACCCTAACCCTAGGTCCAATCGTAACCCTAACCGGATCTCTAACCGAAGCGCTGAACATAACCCTAACCCTAGGTCCAATCGTAACCCTAACCCGATCTCTAACCCAAGCCCTCAACATAACCCTAACCCTAGGTCCAATCGTAAGCATAACCGATCTCTAACCCTAGCCCTCAACATAACACTAACCCTAGGTCCAATCGTAACCCTAACCGGATCTCTAACCCAAGCCCTCAACATAACCCTAACCCTAGGTCCAATCGTAACCCTAACCGGATCTCTAACCCTAGCCCTCAACATAACCCTAACCCTAGGTCCAATCGTAAGCATAACCGGATCTCTAACCCTAGCCATCAACATAACCCTAACCCTAGGTCCAATCGTAACCGTAACCGGATCTCTAACCCAAGCCCTCAACATAACCCTAACCCTAGGTCCAATCGTAACCCTAACCAAATCTCTAACCCTAGCCCTCAACATAACCCTTACCCTAGGTCCAATCGTAACCCTAACCGGATCTCTAACCCTAGCCCTCAACATAACCCTAACCCTAGGTCCAATCGTAACCCTAACCGGATCTCTAACCCTAGCCCTCAACATAACCCTAACCCTAGGTCCAATCGTAAGCATAACCGGATCTCTAACCCTACCCCTCAACATAACCCTAACCCTAGGTCCAATCGTAAGCATAACCGGATCTCTAACCCTAGCCCTCAACATAACCCTAACCCTAGGTCCAATCGTAAGCATAACCGGATCTCTAACCCTAGCCCTCAACATAACCCTAACCCTAGGTCCAATCGTAACCCTAACCGGGTCTCTAAACCTAGCCCTCAACATAACCCTAACCCTAGGTCCAATCGTAAGCATAACCGGATCTCTAACCCTAGCCGTCAACATAACCCTTACCCTAGGTCCAATCCTAAGCATAACTGGAACTCTAGCCCTAGCCCTCAACATAACCGTAAACCTAGGTCCAATCGTAAGCATAACCGGATCTCTAACCCTAGCCCTCAACATAACCCTAACCCTAGGTCCAATCGTAACCCTAACCGGATCTCTAACCCTAGCCCTCAACATAACCCTAACCCTAGGTCCAATCGAAACCCTAACCTGATCTCTAAACCTAGCCCTCAACATAACCCTAACCCTAGGTCCAATCGAAACCCTAACCGGATCTCTAACCCTAGCCCTCAACATAACCCTAACCCTAGGTCCAATCGAAACCCTAACCGGATCTCTAACCCTAGCCCTCAACATAACCCTAACCCTAGGTCCAATCGTAACCCTAACCGGATCTCTAACCCTAGCCCTCAACATAACCCTAACCCTAGGTCCAATCGCAACCCTAACCGGATTTCTAACCCTAGCCCTCAACATAACCCTAACCCTAGGTCCAATCGTAACCCTAACCGGATCTCTAACCCTAGCCCTCAACATAACCCTAACCCTAGGTCCAATCGTAACCCTAACCGGATCTCTAACCCTAGCCCTCAACATAACCCTATCCCTAGGTCCAATCGTAATCCTAACCGGATCTCTAACCCTAGCCCTCAACATAACCCTAACCCTAGGTCCAATCGTAACCCTAACCGGATCTCTAACCCTAGCCCTCAACATAACCCTAACCCTAGGTCCAATCGTAAGCCTAACCGGATCTCTAACCCTGGCCCTCAGCATAACCCTAACCCTAGGTCCAATCGTAACCCTAACCGGATCTCTAACCCTAGCCCTCAACATAACGCTAAACCGAGGTCCAATCGTAACCCTAACCGGATCTCTAACCCTAGCACTCAACATAACCCTAACCCTAGGTCCAATCGTAACCCTAACCGGATCTCTAACCCTAGCCCTCAACATAACCCTAACCCTAGGTCCAATCGTAAGCCTAACCGGATCTCTAACCCTAGCCCTCAACATAACCCTAACCCTAGGTCCAATCGTAACCCTAACCGGATCTCTAACCCTAGCCCTCAACATAACGCTAAACCGAGGTCCAATCGTAACCCTAACCGGATCTCTAACCCTAGCCCTCAACATAACCCTAACCCTAGGTCCAATCGTAAGCATAACAGGATCTCTAACCCTAGCCCTCAACATAACCCTAACCCTAGGTCCAATCGTAACCCTAACAGGATCTCTAACCGAAGCCCTGAACATAACCCTAACCCTAGGTCCAATCGTAACCCTAACCGGATCTCTAACCCAAGCCCTCAACATAACCCTAACCCTAGGTCCAATCGTAAGCATAACCGATCTCTAACATTAGCCCTCAACATAACACTAACCCTAGGTCCAATCTTAACCCTAACCGGATCTCTAACCCAAGCCCTCAACATAACCCTAACCCTAGGTCCAATCGTAACCCTAACCGGATCTCTAACCCTAGCCCTCAACATAACCCTAACCCTAGGTCCAATCGTAAGCATAACCGGATCTCTAACCCTAGCCATCAACATAACCCTAACCTTAGGTCCAATCGTAACCGTAACCGGATCTCTAACCCAAGCCCTCAACATAACCCTAACCCTAGGTCCAATCGTAACCCTAACCGGATCTCTAACCCAAGCCCTCAACATAACCCTAACCCTAGGTCCAATCGTAACCCTAACCGGATCTCTAACCCTAGCCCTCAACATAACCCTAACCCTAGGTCCAATCGTAACCCTAACCGGATCTCTAACCCTAGCCCTCAACATAACCCTAACCCTAGGTCCAATCGTAACCCTAACCGGATCTCTAACCCTAGCCCTCAACATAACCCTAACCCTAGGTCCAATCGTAACCCTAACCGGATCTCTAACCCTAGCCCTCAACATAACCCTAAACCGAGGTCCAATCGTAACCCTAACCGGATCTCTAACCCTAGCCCTCAACATAACCCTAAACCTAGGTCCAGTCGTAAGCATAACCGGATCTCTAACCCTAGCCCTCAACATAACAATAGCCTAGGTCCAATCGTAAGCATAACCGGATCTCTAACCGAAGCCCTGAACATAACCCTAACCCTAGGTCCAATCGTAACCCTAACCGGATCTCTAACCCAAGCCCTCAACATAACCCTAACCCTAGGTCCAATCGTAAGCATAACCGGATCTCTAACCCTAGCCATCAACATAACCCTAACCCTAGGTCCAATCGTAACGGTAACCGGATCTCTAACCCAAGCCCTCAACATAACCCTAACCCTAGGTCCAATCGTAACCCTAACCGGATCTCTAACCCTAGCCCTCAACATAACCCTAACCCTAGGTCCAATCGTAACCCTAACCGGATCTCTAACCCTAGCCCTCAACATAACCCTAACCCTAGGTCCAATCGTAACCCTAACCGGATCTCTAACCCTAGCCCTCAACATAACCCTAACCCTAGGTCCAATCGTAACCCTAACCGGATCTCTAACCCTAGCCCTCCTCATAACCCTAACCCTAGGTCCAATCGTAACCCTAACCGGATCTCTAACCCTAGCCCTCAACATAACCCTTACCCTAGGTCCAATCGTAACCCTAACCGGATCTCTAACCCTAGCCCTCAACATAACCCTAACCCTAGGTCCAATCGTAACCCTAACCGGATCTCTAACCCTAGCCCTCAACATAACCCTAACCCTAGGTCCAATCGTAACCCTAACCGGATCTCTAACGCTAGCCCTCCTCATAACCCTAACCCTAGGTCCAATCGTAACCCTAACCGGATCTCTAACCCTAGCCCTCAACATAACCCTAACCCTAGGTCCAATCGTAAGCATAACCGGATCTCTAACCCTACCCCTCAACATAACCCTAACCCTAGGTCCAATCGTAAGCATAACCGGATCTCTAACCCTAGCCCTCAACATAACCCTAACCCTAGGTCCAATCGTAAGCATAACCGGATCTCTAACCCTAGCCCTCAACATAACCCTAACCCTAGGTCCAATCGTAACCCTAACCGGATCTCTAACCCTAGCCCTCAACATAACCCTAACCCTAGGTCCAATCACAACCCTAACCGGATCTCTAACCCTAGCCCTCAACATAACCCTAACCCTAGGTCCAATCGTAACCCTAACCGGATCTCTAACCCTAGCCCTCAACATAACCCTAACCCTAGGTCCAATCGTAACCCTAACCGGATCTCTAACCCTAGCCCTCAACATAACCCTAACCCTAGGTCCAATCGTAACCCTAACCGGATCTCTAACCCTAGCCCTCAACATAACCCTAACCCTAGGTCCAATCGTAAGCATAACCGGATCTCTAACCCTAGCCGTCAACATAACCCTTACCCTAGGTCCAATCGTAAGCATAACCGGATCTCTAACCCTAGCCCTCAACATAACCCTAAACCTAGGTCCAATCGTAAGCATAACCGGATCTCTAACCCTAGCCCTCAACATAACACTAACCCTAGGACCAATCGTAACCCTAACCGGATCTCTAACCCTAGCCCTCAACATAACCCTAACCCTAGGTCCAATCGTAACCCTAACCGGATCTCTAACCCTAGCCCTCAACATAACCCTAACCCTAGGTCCAATCGTAAGCCTAACCGGATCTCTAACCCTAGCCCTCAACATAACCCTAACCCTAGGTCCAATCGTAACCCTAACCGGATCTCTAACCCTAGCCCTCAACATAACGCTAAACCGAGGTCCAATCGTAACCCTAACCGGATCTCTAACCCTAGCCCTCAACATAACCCTAACCCTAGGTCCAATCGTAAGCATAACAGGATCTCTAACCCTAGCCCTCAACATAACCCTAACCCTAGGTCCAATCGTAACCCTAACAGGATCTCTAACCGAAGCGCTGAACATAACCCTAACCCTAGGTCCAATCGTAACCCTAACCGGATCTCTAACCCAAGCCCTCAACATAACCCTAACCCTAGGTCCAATCGTAAGAATAACCGATCTCTAACCCTAGCCCTCAACATAACACTAACCCTAGGTCCAATCGTAACCCTAACCGGATCTCTAACCCAAGCCCTCAACATAACCCTAACCCTAGGTCCAATCGTAACCCTAACCGGATCTCTAACCCTAGCCCTCAACATAACCCTAACCCTAGGTCCAATCGTAAGCATAACCGGATCTCTAACCCTAGCCATCAACATAACCCTAACCCTAGGTCCAATCGTAACCGTAACCGGATCTCTAACCCAAGCCCTCAACATAACCCTAACCCTAGGTCCAATCGTAACCCTAACCGGATCTCTAACCCTAGCCCTCAACATAACCCTAACCCTAGGTCCAATTGTAACCCTAACCGGATCTCTAACCCTAGCCCTCAACATAACCCTAACCCTAGGTCCAATCGTAACCCTAACCGGATCTCGAACCCTAGCCCTCAACATAACCCTAACCCTAGGTCCAATCGTAACCCTAACCGTATCTCTAATCCAAGCCCTCAACATAACCCTAACCCTAGGTCCAATCGTAACCCTAACCGGATCTCTAACCCTAGCCCTCAACATAACAATACCCTAGGTCCAATCGTAAGCATAACGGGATCTCTAACCCAAGCCCTCAACATAACCCTAACCCAAGGTCCAATCGTAACCCTAACCGGATCTCTAACCCTAGCCCTCAACATAACCCTAACCCTAGGTCCAATCATAAGCATAACCGGATCTCTAACCCTAGCCCTCAACATAACCCTAACCCTAGGTCCAATCGTAACCCTAACCGGATCTCTAACCCTAGCCCTCAACATAACCCTAACCCTAGGTGCAATCGTAAGCATAACCGGATCTCTAACCCTAGCCTTCAACATAACCCTAACCCTAGGTCCAATCGTAACCCTAACCGGATCTCTAACCCTAGCCCTCAACATAACCCTAACCCTAGGTCCAATCGTAACCCTAACCGGTTCTCTAACCCTAGCCCTCAACATAACCCTAACCCTAGGTCCAATCGTAACCCTAACCGGATCTCTAACCCTAGCCCTCAACATAACCCTAACCCTAGGGCCAATCGTAAGCATAACCGGATCTCTAACCCTAGCCCTCAACATAACCCTAACCCTAGGTCCAATCGTAAGCATAACCGGATCTCTAACCCTACCCCTCAACATAACCCTAACCCTAGGTCCAATCGTAAGCATAACCGGATCTCTAACCCTAGCCCTCAACATAACCCTAACCCTAGGTCCAATCGTAACCCTAACCGGATCTCTAACCCTAGCCCTCAACATAACCCTAACCCTAGGTCCAATCGTAACCCTAACCGGATCTCTAAACCTAGCCCTCAACATAACCCTAACCCTAGGTCCAATCGTAACCCTAACCGGATCTCTAACCCTAGCCCTCAACATAACCCTAACCCTAGGTCCAATCGTAAGCATAACCGGATCTCTAACCCTAGCCGTCAACATAACCCTTACCCTAGGTCCAATCGTAAGCATAACCGGATCTCTAACTCTAGCCCTCAACATAACCCTAAACCTAGCTCCAATCGTAAGCATAACCGGATCTCTAAACCTAGCCCTCAACATAACCCTAACCCTAGGACCAATCGTAACCCTAACCGGATCTCTAACCCTAGCCCTCAACATAACCCTAACCCTAGGTCCAATCGTAACCCTAACCGGATCTCTAACCCTAGCCCTCAACATAACCCTAACCCTAGGTCCAATCGTAAGCCTAACCGGATCTCTAACCCTAGCCCTCAACATAACCCTAACCCTAGGTCCAATCGTAAGCCTAACCGGATCTCTAACCCTAGCCCTCAACATAACCCTAACCCTAGGTCCAATCGTAACCCTAACCGGATCTCTAACCCTAGCCCTCAACATAACGCTAAACCGAGGTCCAATCGTAACCCTAACCGGATCTCTAACCCTAGCCCTCAACATAACCCTAACCCTAGGTCCAATCGTAACCCTAACAGGATCTCTAACCGAAGCCCTGAACATAACCCTAACCCTAGGTCCAATCGTAACCCTAACCGGATCTCTAACCCAAGCACTCAACATAACCCTAACCCTAGGTCCAATCGTAAGCATAACTGGATCTGTAACCCTAGCCCTCAACATAACCCTAACCCTAGGTCCAATCGTAACCCTAACCGGATCTCTAACCCAAGCCCTCAACATAACCCTAACCCTAGGTCCAATCGTAACCCTAACTGGATCTCTAACCCTAGCCCTCAACATAACCCTAACCCTAGGTCCAATCGTAACCCTAACCGGATCTCTAACCCTAGCCCTCAACATAACCCTAACCCTAGGTCCAATCGTAACCCTAAACGGATCTCTAACCCTAGCCCTCAACATAACCCTAACCCTAGGTCCAATCGTAACCCTAACCGGATCTCTAACCCTAGCCCTCAACATAACCCTAAACCGAGGTCCAATCGTAACCCTAACCGGATCTCTAATCCTAGCCCTCAACATAACCCTAAACCTAGGTCCAATCGTAAGCATAACCGGATCTCTAACCCTAGCCCTCAACATAACAATAGCCTAGGTCCAATCGTAAGCATAACCGGATCTCTAACCGAAGCCCTGAACATAACCCTAACCCTAGGTCCAATCGTAACCCTAACCGGATCTCTAACCCAAGCCCTCAACATAACCCTAACCCTAGGTCCAATCGTAAGCATAACCGGATCTCTAACCCTAGCCATCAACATAACCCTAACCCTAGGTCCAATCATAACCGTAACCGGATCTCTAACCCAAGCCCTCAACATAACCCTAACCCTAGGTCCAATCGTAACCCTAACCGGATCTCTAACCCTAGCCCTCAACATAACCCTAACCCTAGGTCCAATCGTAACCCTAACCGGATCTCTAACCCTAGCCCTCAACATAACCCTAACCCTAGGTCCAATCGTAACCCTAACCGGATCTCTAACCCTAGCCCTCAACATAACCCTAACCCTAGGTCCAATCGTAACCCTAACCGGATCTCTAACCCAAGCCCTCAACATAACCCTAACCCTAGGTCCAATCGTAACCCTAACCGGATCTCTAACCCTAGCCCTCAACATAACTCTAACCCTAGGTCCAATCGTAACCCTAACCGGATCTCTAACGCTAGCCCTCAACATAACCCTAACCCTAGGTCCAATCGTAACCCTAACCGGATCTCTAACCCAAGCCCTCAACATAACCATAACCCTAGGTCCAATCGTAACCCTAACCGGATCTCTAACCCTAGCCCTCAACATAACAATACCCTATGTCCAATCGTAAGCATAACCGGATCTCTAACCCAAGCCCTCAACATAACCCTAACCCTAGGTCCAATCGTAACCCTAACAAGATCTCTAACCAAAGCCCTCAACATAACCCTAACCCTAGGTCCAATCGTAAGTATAACCGGATCTCTAACCCTATCCCTCAACATAACCCTAACCCTAGGTCCAATCGTAACCCTAACCGGATCTCTAACCCTAGCCGTCAACATAACCCTTACCCTAGGTCCAATCGTAAGCATAACCGGATCTCTAACCCTAGCCCTGAACATAACCCTAACCCTAGGTCCAATCGTAACCCTAACAGGATCTCTAACCGAAGCCCTGAACATAACCCTAACCCTAGGTCCAATCGTAACCTTAACCGGATCTCTAACCCAAGCCCTCAACATAACCCTAACCCTAGGTCCAATCGTAAGCATAACCGGATCTCTAACCCTAGCCCTCAACATAACCCTAACCCTAGGTCCAATCGTAACCCTAACCGGATCTCTAACCCAAGCCCTCAACATAACCCTAACCCTAGGTCCAATCGTAACCCTAACTGGATCTCTAACCCTAGCCCTCAACATAACCCTAACCCTAGGTCCAATCGTAACCCTAACCGGATCTCTAACCCTAGCCCTCAACATAACCCTAGCCCTAGGTCCAATCGTAACCCTAACCGGATCTCTAACCCTAGCCCTCAACATAACCCTAACCCTAGGTCCAATCGTAACCCTAACCGGATCTCTAACCCTAGCCCTCAACATAACCCTAAACCGAGGTCCAATCGTAACCCTAACCGGATCTCTAACCCTAGCCCTCAACATAACCCTAAACCTAGGTCCAATCGTAAGCATAACTGGATCTCTGACCCTAGCCCTAAACATAACAATAGCCTAGGTCCAATCGTAAGCATAACCGGATCTCTAACCGAAGCCCTGAACATAACTCTAACCCTAGGTCCAATCGTAACCCTAACCGGATCTCTAACCCAAGCCCTCAACATAACCCTAATCCTAGGTCCAATCGTAAGCATAACCGGATCTCTAACCCTAGCCATCAACATAACCCTAAACCTAGGTCCAATCGTAACCGTAACCGGATCTCTAACCCAAGCCCCCAACATAACCCTAACCCTAGGTCCAATCGTAACCCTAACCGGATCTCTAACCCTAGCCCTCAACATAACCCTAACGCTAGGTCCAATCGTAACCCTAACCGGATCTCTAACCCTAGCCCTCAACATAACCCTAACCCTAGGTCCAATCGTAACCCTAACCGGATCTCTAACCCTAGCCCTCAACATAACCCTAACCCTAGGTCCAATCGTAACCCTAACCGGATCTCTAACCCAAGCCCTCAACATAACCCTAACCCTAGGTCCAATCGTAACCCTAACCGGATCTCTAACCCTAGCCCTCAACATAACAATACCCTAGGTCCAATCGTAAGCATAACCGGATCTCTAACCCAAGCTCTCAACATAACCCTAACCCCAGGTCCAATCGTAACCCTAACCGGATCTCTAACCCAAGCCCTCAACATAACCCTAACCCTAGGTCCAATCGTAAGCATAACCAGATCTCTAACCCTAGCCCTCAACATAACCCTAACCCTAGGTCCAATCGTAACCCTAACCGGATCTCTAACCCTAGCCCTCAACATAACCCTAACCCTAGGTCCAATCGTAAACCTAACCGGATCTCTAACCCTAGCCCTCAACATAACCCTAACCCTAGGTCCAATCGTAAGTATAACCGGATATCTAACCCTAGCCCTCAACATAACCCTAACCCTAGGTCCAATCGTAACCCTAACCGGATCTCTAACCCTAGCCCTCAACATAACCCTAACCCTAGGTCCAATCGTAACCCTAACCGGATCTCTAACCCTAGCCCTCAACATAACCCTAACCCTAGGTCCAATCGTAACCCTAACCGGTTCTCTAAACCTAGCCCTCAACATAATCCTAACCCTAGGTCCAATCGTAACCCTAACCGGATCTCTAACCCTAGCCCTCAACATAACCCTAACCCTAGGTCCAATCGTATCCCTAACCGGATCTCTAACCCTAGCCCCCAACATAACCCTAACCCTAGGTCCAATCGTAACCCTAACCGGATCTCTAACCCTAGCCCTCAACATAACCCTAACCCTAGGTCCAATCGTAACCCTAACCGGATCTCTAACCCTAGCCCTCAACATAACCCTAAACCTTGGTCCAATCGGAACCCTAACCGGATATCTAACACTAGCCCTCAACATAACCCTGACCCTAGGTCCAATCGGAACCCTAACCGGATCTCTAACCCTAACTCTAAACATAACCCTAAACCTAGGTCCAATCGGAACACTAACCGGATTTCTAACCCTAGCCTTCAACATAACCCTAACCCTAGGTCCAATCGGAACCCTAACCGGATCTGTATACCTACCCCTCAACATAACACTAACCCTAGGTCCAATCGGAACCCTGACAGGACCTCTACCCCTCGCCCTCAACATAACCCTAACACTAGGACCAATCGGAACCCTAACCGGATCTCTAACTCTAGCCCTCAACATAACCCTAACCCTAGGTCCAATCGGAACCCTAACCGGATCTCTAAACCTAGCCCTCAACATAACCCTAACCCTAGGTCCAATCGGAACCCTAACCGGATCTCTAACCCTAGCCCTCAACATAACCCTAACCCTAGGTTCAATCGTAACCCTAACCGGATCTCTAACGCTAGCCCTCAACATAACCCTAACCCTAGGTCCAATCGGAACCCTAACCGGATCTGTATACCTAGCCCTCAACATAACCCTAACCCGAGGTCCATTCGGAACCCTAACTGGACCTGTAACCCTAGCCCTCAACATAACCCTAACCCTAGGTCCAATCGGAACCCTAACCGGATCTCTAACCCTAGCCCTCAACATAACCCTAACCCGAGGTCCAATCAGAACCCTAACCGGATCTCTAACCCTAGCCCTCAACATAACCCTAACCCTAGGTCCAATCGGAACCCTAACCGGATCTCTAACCCTAGCCCTCAACATAACCCTAACCCTAGGTCCAATCGGAACAGTAAACGGATATCAAACCCTAACCCTCAACATAACCCTTACCCTAGGTACAATCGGAACCCTAACAGGAACTCTACCCCTCTCCCTCAACATAACCCTAACCCTAGGTCCAATCAGAACCCTAACCGGATCTTTATCCCTAGCCCTCAACATAACCATAACTCTAGGTCCAATCGGAACCCTAAACGAATATCTAACCCTAGCCCTCAACATAACCCTAACCTTAGGTCCAATCAGAACCCTAAACGGATATCTAACCCTAGCCCTCAACATAACCCTAACCCTAGTTCCACTCGGAACCCTAAAAGGATCTCTAACCCAGCCCGCAACATAACCCTAATCCTAGGTCCAATCGGAACCCTAACCGGATCTGTATACCTAGCCCTCAACATAACCCTACCCTAGGTCCAATCGGAACCCTAACCGGATCTGTATACCTAGCCCTCAACATAACCCTAACCCTAGGTCCAATCGGACCCTAACAGGATCTCTACCCTTTGCCCTCAACATAACCCTAACCCGAGGTCCAATCGGAACGCTAACCGGATCTCTACCCCTCGCCCTCAACATAACCCTAAACCTTGGTCCAATCGGAACCCTAACCGGATATCTAACACTAGCCCTCAACATAACCCTAACCCTAGGTCCAATCGGAACCCTAACAGGATCTCTAACCCTAACTCTCAACATAACCCTAACCCTAGGTCCAATCGGAACCCTAAACGGATCTCTAACCCTAGCCCTCAACATAACCCTAACCATAGGTCCAATCGGAACCCTAACCGGATCTATACACCTCGCCCTCAACATAACCCTAACCCTAAGCCCAATCGGAATCCTAGCCGGTTCTCTACCCCTCGCCCTCAACATAACCCTAACCCTAGGTCCAATCTGAACCCTAACCAGATCTCTAACCATCGCCCTAAACATAACCCTAACCCTAGGTCGAATCGGAACCCTAACCGGATCTCTAACCCTAGCCCTCAACATAACCCTAACCCTAGGTCCAATCGGAACCCTAAACGGATATCTAACCCTAGCCCTCAACATAACCCTAACCCTAGGTCTAATCGGAACCCTAAACGGATATCTAACCCTAGCCCTCAACATAACCCTAACCCTAGGTCCAATCGTAACCCTAACCGGATCTCTAACCCGAGCCCTCAACATAACACTAACCCTAGGTCCAATCGTAACCCTGACCGGATCTCTAACCCTAGCCCTCAACATAACAATACCCTAGGTCCAATCGTAAGCATAACCGGATCTCTAACCCAAGCCCTCAACATAACCCTAATCCTAGGTCCAATCGTAAGCATAACCGGATCTCTAACCCTACCCCTCAACATAACCCTAACCCTAGGTCCAATCGTAAGCATACCCGGATCTCTAACCCTAGCCCTCAACATAACCCTAACCCTAGGTCCAATCGTAAGCATAACCGGATCTCTAACCCTAGCCCTCAACATAACCCTAACCCTAGGTCCAATCGTAACCCTAACCGGATCTCTAACCCTAGCCCTCAACATAACCCTAACCCTAGGTCCAATCGTAACCCTAACCGGATCTCTAACCCTAGCCCTCAACATAACCCTAACCCTAGGTCCAATCGTAACCCTCACCGGATCTCTAACCCTAGCCCTCAAAATAACCCTAACCCTAGGTCCAATCGTAAGCATAACCGGATCTCTAACCCTAGCCGTCAACATAACCCTTACCCTAGGTCCAATAGTAAGCATAACTGGAACTCTAACCCTAGCCCTCAACATAACCGTAAACCTAGGTCCAATCGTAAGCATAACCGGATCTCTAACCCTAGCCCTCAACATAACCCTAACCCTAGGTCCAATCGTAACCCTAACCGGATCTCTAACCCTAGCCCTCAACATAACCCTAACCCTAGGTCCAATCGAAACCCTAACCTGATCTCTAAACCTAGCCCTCAACATAACCCTAACCCTAGGTCCAATCGTAAGCATAACCGGATCTCTAACCCTAGCCGTCAACATAACCCTTACCCTAGGTCCAATCGTAAGCATAACCGGATCTCTAACCCTAGCCCTCAACATAACCCTAAACCTAGGTCCAATCGTAAGCATAACCGGATCTCTAACCCTAGCCCTCAACATAACCCTAACCCTAGGACCAATCGTAACCCTAACCGGATCTCTAACCCTAGCCCTCAACATAACCCTAACCCTAGGTCCAATCGTAACCCTAACCCGATCTCTAACCCTAGCCCTCAACATAACCCTAACCCTAGGTCCAATCGTAAGCCTAACCGGATCTCTAACCCTGGCCCTCAACATAACCCTAACCCTAGGTCCAATCGTAACCCTAACCGGATCTCTAACCCTAGCCCTCAACATAACGCTAAACCGAGGCCCAATCGTAACCCTAACCGGATCTCTAACCCTAGCCCTCAACATAACCCTAACCCTAGGTCCAATCGTAAGCATAACAGGATCTCTAACCTTAGCCCTCAACATAACCCTAACCCTAGGTCCAATCGTAACCCTAACAGGATCTCTAACCGAAGCCCTGAACATAACCCTAACCCTAGGTCCATTCGTAACCCTAACCGGATCTCTAACCCAAGCCCTCAAGATAACCCTAACCCTAGGTCCAATCGTAAGCATAACCGGATCTCTAACCCTAGCCCTCAACATAACCCTAACCCTAGGTCCAATCGTAACCCTAACCGGATCTCTAACCCAAGCCCTCAAAATAACCCTAACCCTAGGTCCAATCGTAACCCTAACCGGATCTCTAACCCTAGCCCTCAACATAACCCTAACCCTAGGTCCAATCGTAACCCTAACCGGATCTCTAACCCTAGCCCTCAACATAACCCTAACCCTAGGTCCAATCGTAACCCTAACCGGATCTCTAACCCTAGCCCTCAACATAACCCTAACCCTAGGTCCAATCGTAACCCTAACCAGATCTCTAACCCTCGATCTCAACATAACCCTAAACCGAGGTCCAATCGTAACCCTAACCGGATCTCTAACCCTAGCCCTCAACATAACCCTAAACCTAGGTCCAATCGTAAGCATAACCGGATCTCTAACCCTAGCCCTCAACATAACAATAGCCTAGGTCCAATCGTAAGCATAACAGGATCTCTAACCGAAGCCCTGAACATAACCCTAACCCTAGGTCCAATCGTAACCCTAACCGGATCTCTAACCCAAGCCCTCAACATAACCCTAACCCTAGGTCCAATCGTAAGCATAACCGGATCTCTAACCCTAGCCATCAACATAACCCTAACCCTAGGTCCAATCGTAACGGTAACCGGATCTCTAACCCAAGCCCTCAACATAACCCTAACCCTAGGTCCAATCGTAACCCTAACCGGATCTCTAACCCTAGCCCTCCTCATAACCCTAACCCTAGGTCCAATCGTAACCCTAACCAAATCTCTAACCCTAGCCCTCAACATAACCCTTACCCTAGGTCCAATCGTAACCCTAACCGGATCTCTAACCCTAGCCCTCAACATAACCCTAACCCTAGGTCCAATCGTAACCCTAACCGGATCTCTAACCCTAGCCCTCAACATAACCCTAACCCTAGGTCCAATCGTAACCCTAACCGGATCTCTAACCCTACCCCTCAACATAACCCTAACCCTAGGTCCAATCGTAAGCATAACCGGATCTCTAACCCTAGCCCTCAACATAACCCTAACCCTAGGTCCAATCGTAAGCATAACCGGATCTCTAACCCTAGCCCTCAACATAACCCTAACCCTAGGTCCAATCGTAACCCTAACCGGGTCTCTAAACCTAGCCCTCAACATAACCCTAACCCTAGGTCCAATCGTAAGCATAACCGGATCTCTAACCCTAGCCGTCAACATAACCCTTACCCTAGGTCCAATCCTAAGCATAACTGGAACTCTAGCCCTAGCCCTCAACATAACCGTAAACCTAGGTCCAATCGTAAGCATAACCGGATCTCTAACCCTAGCCCTCAACATAACCCTAACCCTAGGTCCAATCATAACCCTAACCGGATCTCTAACCCTAGCCCTCAACATAACCCTAACCCTAGGTCCAATCGAAACCCTAACCTGATCTCTAAACCTAGCCCTCAACATAACCCTAACCCTAGGTCCAATCGAAACCCTAACCGGATCTCTAACCCTAGCCCTCAACATAACCCTAACCCTAGGTCCAATCGTAACCCTAACCGGATCTCTAACCCTAGCCCTCAACATAACCCTAACCCTAGGTCCAATCGCAACCCTAACCGGATTTCTAACCCTAGCCCTCAACATAACCCTAACCCTAGGTCCAATCGTAACCCTAACCGGATCTCTAACCCTAGCCCTCAACATAACCCTAACCCTAGGTCCAATCGTAACCCTAACCGGATCTCTAACCCTAGCCCTCAACATAACCCTATCCCTAGGTCCAATCGTAATCCTAACCGGATCTCTAACCCTAGCCCTCAACATAACCCTAACCCTAGGTCCAATCGTAAGCATAAACGGATCTCTAACCCTAGCCGTCAACATAACCCTTACCCTAGGTCCAATCGTAAGCATAACCGGATCTCTAACCCTAGCCCTCAACATAACCCTAAACCTAGGTCCAATCGTAAGCATAACCGGATCTCTAACCCTAGCCCTCAACATAACACTAACCCTAGGACCAATCGTAACCCTAACCGGATCTCTAACCCTAGCCCTCAACATAACCCTAACCCTAGGTCCAATCGTAACCCTAACCGGATCTCTAACCCTAGCCCTCAACATAACCCTAACCCTAGGTCCAATCGTAAGCCTAACCGGATCTCTAACCCTAGCCCTCAACATAACCCTAACCCTAGGTCCAATCGTAACCCTAACCGGATCTCTAACCCTAGCCCTCAACATAACGCTAAACCGAGGTCCAATCGTAACCCTAACCGGATCTCTAACCCTAGCCCTCAACATAACCCTAACCCTAGGTCCAATCGTAAGCATAACAGGATCTCTAACCCTAGCCCTCAACATAACCCTAACCCTAGGTCCAATCGTAACCCTAACAGGATCTCTAACCGAAGCCCTGAACATAACCCTAACCCTAGGTCCAATCGTAACCCTAACCGGATCTCTAACCCAAGCCCTCAACATAACCCTAACCCTAGGTCCAATCGTAAGCATAACCGATCTCTAACATTAGCCCTCAACATAACACTAACCCTAGGTCCAATCTTAACCCTAACCGGATCTCTAACCCAAGCCCTCAACATAACCCTAACCCTAGGTCCAATCGTAACCCTAACCGGATCTCTAACCCTAGCCCTCAACATAACCCTAACCCTAGGTCCAATCGTAAGCATAACCGGATCTCTAACCCTAGCCATCAACATAACCCTAACCTTAGGTCCAATCGTAACCGTAACCGGATCTCTAACCCAAGCCCTCAACATAACCCTAACCCTAGGTCCAATCGTAACCCTAACCGGATCTCTAACCCAAGCCCTCAACATAACCCTAACCCTAGGTCCAATCGTAACCCTAACCGGATCTCTAACCCTAGCCCTCAACATAACCCTAACCCTAGGTCCAATCGTAACCCTAACCGGATCTCTAACCCTAGCCCTCAACATAACCCTAACCCTAGGTCCAATCGTAACCCTAACCGGATCTCTAACCCTAGCCCTCAACATAACCCTAACCCTAGGTCCAATCGTAACCCTAACCGGATTTCTAACCCTAGCCCTCAACATAACCCTAAACCGAGGTCCAATCGTAACCCTAACCGGATCTCTAACCCTAGCCCTCAACATAACCCTAAACCTAGGTCCAGTCGTAAGCATAACCGGATCTCTAACCCTAGCCCTCAACATAACAATAGCCTAGGTCCAATCGTAAGCATAACCGGATCTCTAACCGAAGCCCTGAACATAACCCTAACCCTAGGTCCAATCGTAACCCTAACCGGATCTCTAACCCAAGCCCTCAACATAACCCTAACCCTAGGTCCAATCGTAAGCATAACCGGATCTCTAACCCTAGCCATCAACATAACCCTAACCCTAGGTCCAATCGTAACGGTAACCGGATCTCTAACCCAAGCCCTCAACATAACCCTAACCCTAGGTCCAATCGTAACCCTAACCGGATCTCTAACCCTAGCCCTCAACATAACCCTAACCCTAGGTCCAATCGTAACCCTAACCGGATCTCTAACCCTAGCCCTCAACATAACCCTAACCCTAGGTCCAATCGTAACCCTAACCGGATCTCTAACCCTAGCCCTCAACATAACCCTAACCCTAGGTCCAATCGTAACCCTAACCGGATCTCTAACCCTAGCCCTCCTCATAACCCTAACCCTAGGTCCAATCGTAACCCTAACCGGATCTCTAACCCTAGCCCTCAACATAACCCTTACCCTAGGTCCAATCGTAACCCTAACCGGATCTCTAACCCTAGCCCTCAACATAACCCTAACCCTAGGTCCAATCGTAACCCTAACCGGATCTCTAACCCTAGCCCTCAACATAACCCTAACCCTAGGTCCAATCGTAACCCTAACCGGATCTCTAACGCTAGCCCTCCTCATAACCCTAACCCTAGGTCCAATCGTAACCCTAACCGGATCTCTAACCCTAGCCCTCAACATAACCCTAACCCTAGGTCCAATCGTAAGCATAACCGGATCTCTAACCCTACCCCTCAACATAACCCTAACCCTAGGTCCAATCGTAACCCTAAACGGATCTCTAACCCTAGCCCTCAACATAACCCTAACCCTAGGTCCAATCGTAACCCTAAACGGATCTCTAACCCTAGCCCTCAACATAACCCTAACCCTAGGTCCAATCGTAACCCTAACCGGATCTCTCACCCTAGCCCTCAACAGAACCCTAACCCTAGGTCCAATCGTAACCCTAACTGGATATCTAAACCTAGCCCTCAACATAACCCTAACCCTAGGTCCAATCGTAAGTATAACCGGATCTCTAACCCTAGCCGTCAACATAACCCTTACCCTAGGTCCAATCCTAAGCATGACTGGAACTCTAACCCTAGCCCTCAACATAACCGTAAACCTAGGTCCAATCGTAAGCATAACCGGATCTCTAACCCTAGCCCTCAACATAACCCTAACCCTAGGTCCAATCGTAACCCTAACCGGATCTCTAACCCTAGCCCTCAACATAACCCTAACCCTAGGTCCAATCGAAACCCTAACCTGATCTCTAAACCTAGCCCTCAACATAACCCTAACCCTAGGTCCAATCGAAACCCTAACCGGATCTCTAACCCTAGCCCTCAACATAACCCTAACCCTAGGTCCAATCGTAACCCTAACCGGATCTCTAACCCTAGCCCTCAACATAACCCTAACCCTAGGTCCAATCACAACCCTAACCGGATCTCTAACCCTAGCCCTCAACATAACCCTAACCCTAGGTCCAATCGTAACCCTAAACGGATCTCTAACCCTAGCCCTCAACATAACCCTAACCCTAGGTCCAATCGTAACCCTAAACGGATCTCTAACCCTAGCCCTCAACATAACCCTAACCCTAGGTCCAATCGTAACCCTAACCGGATCTCTCACCCTAGCCCTCAACAGAACCCTAACCCTAGGTCCAATCGTAACCCTAACTGGATATCTAAACCTAGCCCTCAACATAACCCTAACCCTAGGTCCAATCGTAAGTATAACCGGATCTCTAACCCTAGCCGTCAACATAACCCTTACCCTAGGTCCAATCCTAAGCATGACTGGAACTCTAACCCTAGCCCTCAACATAACCGTAAACCTAGGTCCAATCGTAAGCATAACCGGATCTCTAACCCTAGCCCTCAACATAACCCTAACCCTAGGTCCAATCGTAACCCTAACCGGATCTCTAACCCTAGCCCTCAACATAACCCTAACCCTAGGTCCAATCGAAACCCTAACCTGATCTCTAAACCTAGCCCTCAACATAACCCTAACCCTAGGTCCAATCGAAACCCTAACCGGATCTCTAACCCTAGCCCTCAACATAACCCTAACCCTAGGTCCAATCGTAACCCTAACCGGATCTCTAACCCTAGCCCTCAACATAACCCTAACCCTAGGTCCAATCACAACCCTAACCGGATCTCTAACCCTAGCCCTCAACATAACCCTAACCCTAGGTCCAATCGTAACCCTAACCGGATCTCTAACCCTAGCCCTCAACATAACCCTAACCCTAGGTCCAATCGTAACCCTAACCGGATCTCTAACCCTAGCCCTCAACATAACCCTAACCCTAGGTCCAATCGTAACCCTAACCGGATCTCTAACCCTAGCCCTCAACATAACCCTAACCCTAGGTCCAATCGTAAGCATAACCGGATCTCTAACCCTAGCCGTCAACATAACCCTTACCCTAGGTCCAATCGTAAGCATAACCGGATCTCTAACCCTAGCCCTCAACATAACCCTAAACCTAGGTCCAATCGTAAGCATAACCGGATCTCTAACCCTAGCCCTCAACATAACACTAACCCTAGGACCAATCGTAACCCTAACCGGATCTCTAACCCTAGCCCTCAACATAACCCTAACCCTAGGTCCAATCGTAACCCTAACCGGATCTCTAACCCTAGCCCTCAACATAACCCTAACCCTAGGTCCAATCGTAAGCCTAACCGGATCTCTAACCCTAGCCCTCAACATAACCCTAACCCTAGGTCCAATCGTAACCCTAACCGGATCTCTAACCCTAGCCCTCAACATAACGCTAAACCGAGGTCCAATCGTAACCCTAACCGGATCTCTAACCCTAGCCCTCAACATAACCCTAACCCTAGGTCCAATCGTAAGCATAACAGGATCTCTAACCCTAGCCCTCAACATAACCCTAACCCTAGGTCCAATCGTAACCCTAACAGGATCTCTAACCGAAGCGCTGAACATAACCCTAACCCTAGGTCCAATCGTAACCCTAACCGGATCTCTAACCCAAGCCCTCAACATAACCCTAACCCTAGGTCCAATCGTAAGCATAACCGATCTCTAACCCTAGCCCTCAACATAACACTAACCCTAGGTCCAATCGTAACCCTAACCGGATCTCTAACCCAAGCCCTCAACATAACCCTAACCCTAGGTCCAATCGTAACCCTAACCGGATCTCTAACCCTAGCCCTCAACATAACCCTAACCCTAGGTCCAATCGTAAGCATAACCGGATCTCTAACCCTAGCCATCAACATAACCCTAACCCTAGGTCCAATCGTAACCGTAACCTGATCTCTAACCCAAGCCCTCAACATAACCCTAACCCTAGGTCCAATCGTAACCCTAACCGGATCTCTAACCCTAGCCCTCAACATAACCCTAACCCTAGGTCCAATTGTAACCCTAACCGGATCTCTAACCCTAGCCCTCAACATAACCCTAAACCTAGGTCCAATCGTAACCCTAACCGGATCTCGAACCCTAGCCCTCAACATAACCCTAACCCTAGGTCCAATCGTAACCCTAACCGTATCTCTAATCCAAGCCCTCAACATAACCCTAACCCTAGGTCCAATCGTAACCCTAACCGGATCTCTAACCCTAGCCCTCAACATAACAATACCCTAGGTCCAATCGTAAGCATAACGGGATCTCTAACCCAAGCCCTCAACATAACCCTAACCCAAGGTCCAATCGTAACCCTAACCGGATCTCTAACCCTAGCCCTCAACATAACCCTAACCCTAGGTCCAATCATAAGCATAACCGGATCTCTAACCCTAGCCCTCAACATAACCCTAACCCTAGGTCCAATCGTAACCCTAACCGGATCTCTAACCCTAGCCCTCAACATAACCCTAACCCTAGGTGCAATCGTAAGCATAACCGGATCTCTAACCCTAGCCTTCAACATAACCCTAACCCTAGGTCCAATCGTAACCCTAACCGGATCTCTAACCCTAGCCCTCAACATAACCCTAACCCTAGGTCCAATCGTAACCCTAACCGGATCTCTAACCCTAGCCCTCAACATAACCCTAACCCTAGGTCCAATCGTAACCCTAACCGGTTCTCTAACCCTAGCCCTCAACATAACCCTAACCCTAGGTCCAATCGTAACCCTAACCGGATCTCTAACCCTAGCCCTCAACATAACCCTAACACTAGGTCCAATTGTATCCCTAACCGGATCTCTAACCCTAGCCCCCAACATAACCCTAACCCTAGGTCCAATCGTAACCCTAACCGGATCTCTAACCCTAGCCCTCAACATAACCCTAACCCTAGGTCCAATCGTAACCCTAACCGGATCTCTAAACCTAGCCCTCAACATAACCCTAACCCTAGGTCCAATCGTAACCCTAACCGGATCTCTAACCCTAGCCCTCAACATAACCCTAACCCTAGGTCCAATCGTAACCCTAACCGGATCTCTAATCCTAGCCCTCAACATAACCCTAACCCTAGGTCCAATCGAAACCCTAACCGGATCTCTCACCCTAGCCCTCAACATAACCCTAAACCTAGGTCCAATCGAAACCCTAACCGGATCTCTAACCCTAGCCCTCCTCATAACCCTAACCCTAGGTCCAATCGTAACCCTAACCGGATCTCTAACCCTAGCCCTCAACATAACCCTAACCCTAGGTCCAATCGTAACCCTAACCGGATCTCTAACCCTAGCCCTCAACATAACCCTAACCCTAGGTCCAATCGTAACCCTAACCGGATCTCTAACCCTAGCCCTCAACATAACCCTAACCCTAGGGCCAATCGTAAGCATAACCGGATCTCTAACCCTAGCCCTCAACATAACCCTAACCCTAGGTCCAATCGTAAGCATAACCGGATCTCTAACCCTACCCCTCAACATAACCCTAACCCTAGGTCCAATCGTAAGCATAACCGGATCTCTAACCCTAGCCCTCAACATAACCCTAACCCTAGGTCCAATCGTAACCCTAACCGGATCTCTAACCCTAGCCCTCAACATAACCCTAACCCTAGGTCCAATCGTAACCCTAACCGGATCTCTAAACCTAGCCCTCAACATAACCCTAACCCTAGGTCCAATCGTAACCCTAACCGGATCTCTAACCCTAGCCCTCAACATAACCCTAACCCTAGGTCCAATCGTAAGCATAACCGGATCTCTAACCCTAGCCGTCAACATAACCCTTACCCTAGGTCCAATCGTAAGCATAACCGGATCTCTGACTCTAGCCCTCAACATAACCCTAAACCTAGCTCCAATCGTAAGCATAACCGGATCTCTAACCCTAGCCCTCAACATAACCCTAACCCTAGGACCAATCGTAACCCTAACCGGATCTCTAACCCTAGCCCTCAACATAACCCTAACCCTAGGTCCAATCGTAAGCCTAACCGGATCTCTAACCCTAGCCCTCAACATAACCCTAACCCTAGGTCCAATCGTAAGCCTAACCGGATCTCTAACCCTAGCCCTCAACATAACCCTAACCCTAGGTCCAATCGTAACCCTAACCGGATCTCTAACCCTAGCCCTCAACATAACGCTAAACCGAGGTCCAATCGTAACCCTAACCGGATCTCTAACCCTAGCCCTCAACATAACCCTAACCCTAGGTCCAATCGTAACCCTAACAGGATCTCTAACCGAAGCCCTGAACATAACCCTAACCCTAGGTCCAATCGTAACCCTAACCGGATCTCTAACCCAAGCACTCAACATAACCCTAACCCTAGGTCCAATCGTAAGCATAACTGGATCTGTAACCCTAGCCCTCAACATAACCCTAACCCTAGGTCCAATCGTAACCCTAACCGGATCTCTAACCCAAGCCCTCAACATAACCCTAACCCTAGGTCCAATCGTAACCCTAACTGGATCTCTAACCCTAGCCCTCAACATAACCCTAACCCTAGGTCCAATCGTAACCCTAACCGGATCTCTAACCCTAGCCCTCAACATAACCCTAACCCTAGGTCCAATCGTAACCCTAACCGGATCTCTAACCCTAGCCCTCAACATAACCCTAACCCTAGGTCCAATCGTAACCCTAACCGGATCTCTAACCCTAGCCCTCAACATAACCCTAAACCGAGGTCCAATCGTAACCCTAACCGGATCTCTAATCCTAGCCCTCAACATAACCCTAAACCTAGGTCCAATCGTAACCCTAACCGGATCTCTAACCCTAGCCCTCAACATAACCCTATCCCTAGGTCCAATCGTAATCCTAACCGGATCTCTAACCCTAGCCCTCAACATAACCCTAACCCTAGGTCCAATCGTAAGCATAAACGGATCTCTAACCCTAGCCGTCAACATAACCCTTACCCTAGGTCCAATCGTAAGCATAACCGGATCTCTAACCCTAGCCCTCAACATAACCCTAAACCTAGGTCCAATCGTAAGCATAACCGGATCTCTAACCCTAGCCCTCAACATAACACTAACCCTAGGACCAATCGTAACCCTAACCGGATCTCTAACCCTAGCCCTCAACATAACCCTAACCCTAGGTCCAATCGTAACCCTAACCGGATCTCTAACCCTAGCCCTCAACATAACCCTAACCCTAGGTCCAATCGTAAGCCTAACCGGATCTCTAACCCTAGCCCTCAACATAACCCTAACCCTAGGTCCAATCGTAACCCTAACCGGATCTCTAACCCTAGCCCTCAACATAACGCTAAACCGAGGTCCAATCGTAACCCTAACCGGATCTCTAACCCTAGCCCTCAACATAACCCTAACCCTAGGTCCAATCGTAAGCATAACAGGATCTCTAACCCTAGCCCTCAACATAACCCTAACCCTAGGTCCAATCGTAACCCTAACAGGATCTCTAACCGAAGCCCTGAACATAACCCTAACCCTAGGTCCAATCGTAACCCTAACCGGATCTCTAACCCAAGCCCTCAACATAACCCTAACCCTAGGTCCAATCGTAAGCATAACCGATCTCTAACATTAGCCCTCAACATAACACTAACCCTAGGTCCAATCTTAACCCTAACCGGATCTCTAACCCAAGCCCTCAACATAACCCTAACCCTAGGTCCAATCGTAACCCTAACCGGATCTCTAACCCTAGCCCTCAACATAACCCTAACCCTAGGTCCAATCGTAAGCATAACCGGATCTCTAACCCTAGCCATCAACATAACCCTAACCTTAGGTCCAATCGTAACCGTAACCGGATCTCTAACCCAAGCCCTCAACATAACCCTAACCCTAGGTCCAATCGTAACCCTAACCGGATCTCTAACCCAAGCCCTCAACATAACCCTAACCCTAGGTCCAATCGTAACCCTAACCGGATCTCTAACCCTAGCCCTCAACATAACCCTAACCCTAGGTCCAATCGTAACCCTAACCGGATCTCTAACCCTAGCCCTCAACATAACCCTAACCCTAGGTCCAATCGTAACCCTAACCGGATCTCTAACCCTAGCCCTCAACATAACCCTAACCCTAGGTCCAATCGTAACCCTAACCGGATTTCTAACCCTAGCCCTCAACATAACCCTAAACCGAGGTCCAATCGTAACCCTAACCGGATCTCTAACCCTAGCCCTCAACATAACCCTAAACCTAGGTCCAGTCGTAAGCATAACCGGATCTCTAACCCTAGCCCTCAACATAACAATAGCCTAGGTCCAATCGTAAGCATAACCGGATCTCTAACCGAAGCCCTGAACATAACCCTAACCCTAGGTCCAATCGTAACCCTAACCGGATCTCTAACCCAAGCCCTCAACATAACCCTAACCCTAGGTCCAATCGTAAGCATAACCGGATCTCTAACCCTAGCCATCAACATAACCCTAACCCTAGGTCCAATCGTAACGGTAACCGGATCTCTAACCCAAGCCCTCAACATAACCCTAACCCTAGGTCCAATCGTAACCCTAACCGGATCTCTAACCCTAGCCCTCAACATAACCCTAACCCTAGGTCCAATCGTAACCCTAACCGGATCTCTAACCCTAGCCCTCAACATAACCCTAACCCTAGGTCCAATCGTAACCCTAACCGGATCTCTAACCCTAGCCCTCAACATAACCCTAACCCTAGGTCCAATCGTAACCCTAACCGGATCTCTAACCCTAGCCCTCCTCATAACCCTAACCCTAGGTCCAATCGTAACCCTAACCGGATCTCTAACCCTAGCCCTCAACATAACCCTTACCCTAGGTCCAATCGTAACCCTAACCGGATCTCTAACCCTAGCCCTCAACATAACCCTAACCCTAGGTCCAATCGTAACCCTAACCGGATCTCTAACCCTAGCCCTCAACATAACCCTAACCCTAGGTCCAATCGTAACCCTAACCGGATCTCTAACGCTAGCCCTCCTCATAACCCTAACCCTAGGTCCAATCGTAACCCTAACCGGATCTCTAACCCTAGCCCTCAACATAACCCTAACCCTAGGTCCAATCGTAAGCATAACCGGATCTCTAACCCTACCCCTCAACATAACCCTAACCCTAGGTCCAATCGTAACCCTAAACGGATCTCTAACCCTAGCCCTCAACATAACCCTAACCCTAGGTCCAATCGTAACCCTAAACGGATCTCTAACCCTAGCCCTCAACATAACCCTAACCCTAGGTCCAATCGTAACCCTAACCGGATCTCTCACCCTAGCCCTCAACAGAACCCTAACCCTAGGTCCAATCGTAACCCTAACTGGATATCTAAACCTAGCCCTCAACATAACCCTAACCCTAGGTCCAATCGTAAGTATAACCGGATCTCTAACCCTAGCCGTCAACATAACCCTTACCCTAGGTCCAATCCTAAGCATGACTGGAACTCTAACCCTAGCCCTCAACATAACCGTAAACCTAGGTCCAATCGTAAGCATAACCGGATCTCTAACCCTAGCCCTCAACATAACCCTAACCCTAGGTCCAATCGTAACCCTAACCGGATCTCTAACCCTAGTTCTCAACATAACCCTAACCCTAGGTCCAATCGAAACCCTAACCTGATCTCTAAACCTAGCCCTCAACATAACCCTAACCCTAGGTCCAATCGAAACCCTAACCGGATCTCTAACCCTAGCCCTCAACATAACCCTAACCCTAGGTCCAATCGTAACCCTAACCGGATCTCTAACCCTAGCCCTCAACATAACCCTAACCCTAGGTCCAATCACAACCCTAACCGGATCTCTAACCCTAGCCCTCAACATAACCCTAACCCTAGGTCCAATCGTAACCCTAAACGGATCTCTAACCCTAGCCCTCAACATAACCCTAACCCTAGGTCCAATCGTAACCCTAAACGGATCTCTAACCCTAGCCCTCAACATAACCCTAACCCTAGGTCCAATCGTAACCCTAACCGGATCTCTCACCCTAGCCCTCAACAGAACCCTAACCCTAGGTCCAATCGTAACCCTAACTGGATATCTAAACCTAGCCCTCAACATAACCCTAACCCTAGGTCCAATCGTAAGTATAACCGGATCTCTAACCCTAGCCGTCAACATAACCCTTACCCTAGGTCCAATCCTAAGCATGACTGGAACTCTAACCCTAGCCCTCAACATAACCGTAAACCTAGGTCCAATCGTAAGCATAACCGGATCTCTAACCCTAGCCCTCAACATAACCCTAACCCTAGGTCCAATCGTAACCCTAACCGGATCTCTAACCCTAGCCCTCAACATAACCCTAACCCTAGGTCCAATCGAAACCCTAACCTGATCTCTAAACCTAGCCCTCAACATAACCCTAACCCTAGGTCCAATCGAAACCCTAACCGGATCTCTAACCCTAGCCCTCAACATAACCCTAACCCTAGGTCCAATCGTAACCCTAACCGGATCTCTAACCCTAGCCCTCAACATAACCCTAACCCTAGGTCCAATCACAACCCTAACCGGATCTCTAACCCTAGCCCTCAACATAACCCTAACCCTAGGTCCAATCGTAACCCTAACCGGATCTCTAACCCTAGCCCTCAACATAACCCTAACCCTAGGTCCAATCGTAACCCTAACCGGATCTCTAACCCTAGCCCTCAACATAACCCTAACCCTAGGTCCAATCGTAACCCTAACCGGATCTCTAACCCTAGCCCTCAACATAACCCTAACCCTAGGTCCAATCGTAAGCATAACCGGATCTCTAACCCTAGCCGTCAACATAACCCTTACCCTAGGTCCAATCGTAAGCATAACCGGATCTCTAACCCTAGCCCTCAACATAACCCTAAACCTAGGTCCAATCGTAAGCATAACCGGATCTCTAACCCTAGCCCTCAACATAACACTAACCCTAGGACCAATCGTAACCCTAACCGGATCTCTAACCCTAGCCCTCAACATAACCCTAACCCTAGGTCCAATCGTAACCCTAACCGGATCTCTAACCCTAGCCCTCAACATAACCCTAACCCTAGGTCCAATCGTAAGCCTAACCGGATCTCTAACCCTAGCCCTCAACATAACCCTAACCCTAGGTCCAATCGTAACCCTAACCGGATCTCTAACCCTAGCCCTCAACATAACGCTAAACCGAGGTCCAATCGTAACCCTAACCGGATCTCTAACCCTAGCCCTCAACATAACCCTAACCCTAGGTCCAATCGTAAGCATAACAGGATCTCTAACCCTAGCCCTCAACATAACCCTAACCCTAGGTCCAATCGTAACCCTAACAGGATCTCTAACCGAAGCGCAGAACATAACCCTAACCCTAGGTCCAATCGTAACCCTAACCGGATCTCTAACCCAAGCCCTCAACATAACCCTAACCCTAGGTCCAATCGTAAGCATAACCGATCTCTAACCCTAGCCCTCAACATAACACTAACCCTAGGTCCAATCGTAACCCTAACCGGATCTCTAACCCAAGCCCTCAACATAACCCTAACCCTAGGTCCAATCGTAACCCTAACCGGATCTCTAACCCTAGCCCTCAACATAACCCTAACCCTAGGTCCAATCGTAAGCATAACCGGATCTCTAACCCTAGCCATCAACATAACCCTAACCCTAGGTCCAATCGTAACCGTAACCGGATCTCTAACCCAAGCCCTCAACATAACCCTAACCCTAGGTCCAATCGTAACCCTAACCGGATCTCTAACCCTAGCCCTCAACATAACCCTAACCCTAGGTCCAATTGTAACCCTAACCGGATCTCTAACCCTAGCCCTCAACATAACCCTAAACCTAGGTCCAATCGTAACCCTAACCGGATCTCGAACCCTAGCCCTCAACATAACCCTAACCCTAGGTCCAATCGTAACCCTAACCGTATCTCTAATCCAAGCCCTCAACATAACCCTAACCCTAGGTCCAATCGTAACCCTAACCGGATCTCTAACCCTAGCCCTCAACATAACAATACCCTAGGTCCAATCGTAAGCATAACGGGATCTCTAACCCAAGCCCTCAACATAACCCTAACCCAAGGTCCAATCGTAACCCTAACCGGATCTCTAACCCTAGCCCTCAACATAACCCTAACCCTAGGTCCAATCATAAGCATAACCGGATCTCTAACCCTAGCCCTCAACATAACCCTAACCCTAGGTCCAATCGTAACCCTAACCGGATCTCTAACCCTAGCCCTCAACATAACCCTAACCCTAGGTGCAATCGTAAGCATAACCGGATCTCTAACCCTAGCCTTCAACATAACCCTAACCCTAGGTCCAATCGTAACCCTAACCGGATCTCTAACCCTAGCCCTCAACATAACCCTAACCCTAGGTCCAATCGTAACCCTAACCGGATCTCTAACCCTAGCCCTCAACATAACCCTAACCCTAGGTCCAATCGTAACCCTAACCGGTTCTCTAACCCTAGCCCTCAACATAACCCTAACCCTAGGTCCAATCGTAACCCTAACCGGATCTCTAACCCTAGCCCTCAACATAACCCTAACACTAGGTCCAATTGTATCCCTAACCGGATCTCTAACCCTAGCCCCCAACATAACCCTAACCCTAGGTCCAATCGTAACCCTAACCGGATCTCTAACCCTAGCCCTCAACATAACCCTAACCCTAGGTCCAATCGTAACCCTAACCGGATCTCTAAACCTAGCCCTCAACATAACCCTAACCCTAGGTCCAATCGTAACCCTAACCGGATCTCTAACCCTAGCCCTCAACATAACCCTAACCCTAGGTCCAATCGTAACCCTAACCGGATCTCTAATCCTAGCCCTCAACATAACCCTAACCCTAGGTCCAATCGAAACCCTAACCGGATCTCTCACCCTAGCCCTCAACATAACCCTAAACCTAGGTCCAATCGAAACCCTAACCGGATCTCTAACCCTAGCCCTCCTCATAACCCTAACCCTAGGTCCAATCGTAACCCTAACCGGATCTCTAACCCTAGCCCTCAACATAACCCTAACCCTAGGTCCAATCGTAACCCTAACCGGATCTCTAACCCTAGCCCTCAACATAACCCTAACCCTAGGTCCAATCGTAACCCTAACCGGATCTCTAACCCTAGCCCTCAACATAACCCTAACCCTAGGGCCAATCGTAAGCATAACCGGATCTCTAACCCTAGCCCTCAACATAACCCTAACCCTAGGTCCAATCGTAAGCATAACCGGATCTCTAACCCTACCCCTCAACATAACCCTAACCCTAGGTCCAATCGTAAGCATAACCGGATCTCTAACCCTAGCCCTCAACATAACCCTAACCCTAGGTCCAATCGTAACCCTAACCGGATCTCTAACCCTAGCCCTCAACATAACCCTAACCCTAGGTCCAATCGTAACCCTAACCGGATCTCTAAACCTAGCCCTCAACATAACCCTAACCCTAGGTCCAATCGTAACCCTAACCGGATCTCTAACCCTAGCCCTCAACATAACCCTAACCCTAGGTCCAATCGTAAGCATAACCGGATCTCTAACCCTAGCCGTCAACATAACCCTTACCCTAGGTCCAATCGTAAGCATAACCGGATCTCTGACTCTAGCCCTCAACATAACCCTAAACCTAGCTCCAATCGTAAGCATAACCGGATCTCTAACCCTAGCCCTCAACATAACCCTAACCCTAGGACCAATCGTAACCCTAACCGGATCTCTAACCCTAGCCCTCAACATAACCCTAACCCTAGGTCCAATCGTAAGCCTAACCGGATCTCTAACCCTAGCCCTCAACATAACCCTAACCCTAGGTCCAATCGTAAGCCTAACCGGATCTCTAACCCTAGCCCTCAACATAACCCTAACCCTAGGTCCAATCGTAACCCTAACCGGATCTCTAACCCTAGCCCTCAACATAACGCTAAACCGAGGTCCAATCGTAACCCTAACCGGATCTCTAACCCTAGCCCTCAACATAACCCTAACCCTAGGTCCAATCGTAACCCTAACAGGATCTCTAACCGAAGCCCTGAACATAACCCTAACCCTAGGTCCAATCGTAACCCTAACCGGATCTCTAACCCAAGCACTCAACATAACCCTAACCCTAGGTCCAATCGTAAGCATAACTGGATCTGTAACCCTAGCCCTCAACATAACCCTAACCCTAGGTCCAATCGTAACCCTAACCGGATCTCTAACCCAAGCCCTCAACATAACCCTAACCCTAGGTCCAATCGTAACCCTAACTGGATCTCTAACCCTAGCCCTCAACATAACCCTAACCCTAGGTCCAATCGTAACCCTAACCGGATCTCTAACCCTAGCCCTCAACATAACCCTAACCCTAGGTCCAATCGTAACCCTAACCGGATCTCTAACCCTAGCCCTCAACATAACCCTAACCCTAGGTCCAATCGTAACCCTAACCGGATCTCTAACCCTAGCCCTCAACATAACCCTAAACCGAGGTCCAATCGTAACCCTAACCGGATCTCTAATCCTAGCCCTCAACATAACCCTAAACCTAGGTCCAATCGTAAGCATAACCGGATCTCTAACCCTAGCCCTCAACATAACAATAGCCTAGGTCCAATCGTAAGCATAACCGGATCTCTAACCGAAGCCCTGAACATAACCCTAACCCTAGGTCCAATCGTAACCCTAACCGGATCTCTAACCCAAGCCCTCAACATAACCCTAACCCTAGGTCCAATCGTAAGCATAACCGGATCTCTAACCCTAGCCATCAACATAACCCTAACCCTAGGTCCAATCATAACCGTAACCGGATCTCTAACCCAAGCCCTCAACATAACCCTAACCCTAGGTCCAATCGTAACCCTAACCGGATCTCTAACCCTAGCCCTCAACATAACCCTAACCCTAGGTCCAATCGTAACCCTAACCGGATCTCTAACCCTAGCCCTCAACATAACCCTAACCCTAGGTCCAATCGTAACCCTAACCGGATCTCTAACCCTAGCCCTCAACATAACCCTAACCCTAGGTCCAATCGTAACCCTAACCGGATCTCTAACCCAAGCCCTCAACATAACCCTAACCCTAGGTCCAATCGTAACCCTAACCGGATCTCTAACCCTAGCCCTCAACATAACTCTAACCCTAGGTCCAATCGTAACCCTAACCGGATCTCTAACCCTAGCCCTCAACATAACCCTAACCCTAGGTCCAATCGTAACCCTAACCGGATCTCTAACCCAAGCCCTCAACATAACCATAACCCTAGGTCCAATCGTAACCCTAACCGGATCTCTAACCCTAGCCCTCAACATAACAATACCCTATGTCCAATCGTAAGCATAACCGGATCTCTAACCCAAGCCCTCAACATAACCCTAACCCTAGGTCCAATCGTAACCCTAACAAGATCTCTAACCAAAGCCCTCAACATAACCCTAACCCTAGGTCCAATCGTAAGTATAACCGGATCTCTAACCCTATCCCTCAACATAACCCTAACCCTAGGTCCAATCGTAACCCTAACCGGATCTCTAACCCTAGCCGTCAACATAACCCTTACCCTAGGTCCAATCGTAAGCATAACCGGATCTCTAACCCTAGCCCTGAACATAACCCTAACCCTAGGTCCAATCGTAACCCTAACAGGATCTCTAACCGAAGCCCTGAACATAACCCTAACCCTAGGTCCAATCGTAACCTTAACCGGATCTCTAACCCAAGCCCTCAACATAACCCTAACCCTAGGTCCAATCGTAAGCATAACCGGATCTCTAACCCTAGCCCTCAACATAACCCTAACCCTAGGTCCAATCGTAACCCTAACCGGATCTCTAACCCAAGCCCTCAACATAACCCTAACCCTAGGTCCAATCGTAACCCTAACTGGATCTCTAACCCTAGCCCTCAACATAACCCTAACCCTAGGTCCAATCGTAACCCTAACCGGATCTCTAACCCTAGCCCTCAACATAACCCTAGCCCTAGGTCCAATCGTAACCCTAACCGGATCTCTAACCCTAGCCCTCAACATAACCCTAACCCTAGGTCCAATCGTAACCCTAACCGGATCTCTAACCCTAGCCCTCAACATAACCCTAAACCGAGGTCCAATCGTAACCCTAACCGGATCTCTAACCCTAGCCCTCAACATAACCCTAAACCTAGGTCCAATCGTAAGCATAACTGGATCTCTGACCCTAGCCCTAAACATAACAATAGCCTAGGTCCAATCGTAAGCATAACCGGATCTCTAACCGAAGCCCTGAACATAACTCTAACCCTAGGTCCAATCGTAACCCTAACCGGATCTCTAACCCAAGCCCTCAACATAACCCTAATCCTAGGTCCAATCGTAAGCATAACCGGATCTCTAACCCTAGCCATCAACATAACCCTAAACCTAGGTCCAATCGTAACCGTAACCGGATCTCTAACCCAAGCCCCCAACATAACCCTAACCCTAGGTCCAATCGTAACCCTAACCGGATCTCTAACCCTAGCCCTCAACATAACCCTAACGCTAGGTCCAATCGTAACCCTAACCGGATCTCTAACCCTAGCCCTCAACATAACCCTAACCCTAGGTCCAATCGTAACCCTAACCGGATCTCTAACCCTAGCCCTCAACATAACCCTAACCCTAGGTCCAATCGTAACCCTAACCGGATCTCTAACCCAAGCCCTCAACATAACCCTAACCCTAGGTCCAATCGTAACCCTAACCGGATCTCTAACCCTAGCCCTCAACATAACAATACCCTAGGTCCAATCGTAAGCATAACCGGATCTCTAACCCAAGCTCTCAACATAACCCTAACCCCAGGTCCAATCGTAACCCTAACCGGATCTCTAACCCAAGCCCTCAACATAACCCTAACCCTAGGTCCAATCGTAAGCATAACCAGATCTCTAACCCTAGCCCTCAACATAACCCTAACCCTAGGTCCAATCGTAACCCTAACCGGATCTCTAACCCTAGCCCTCAACATAACCCTAACCCTAGGTCCAATCGTAACCCTAACCGGATCTCTAACCCTAGCCCTCAACATAACCCTAACCCTAGGTCCAATCGTAAGTATAACCGGATATCTAACCCTAGCCCTCAACATAACCCTAACCCTAGGTCCAATCGTAACCCTAACCGGATCTCTAACCCTAGCCCTCAACATAACCCTAACCCTAGGTCCAATCGTAACCCTAACCGGATCTCTAACCCTAGCCCTCAACATAACCCTAACCCTAGGTCCAATCGTAACCCTAACCGGTTCTCTAACCCTAGCCCTCAACATAATCCTAACCCTAGGTCCAATCGTAACCCTAACCGGATCTCTAACCCTAGCCCTCAACATAACCCTAAACCTAGGTCCAATCGTATCCCTAACCGGATCTCTAACCCTAGCCCCCAACATAACCCTAACCCTAGGTCCAATCGTAACCCTAACCGGATCTCTAACCCTAGCCCTCAACATAACCCTAACCCTAGGTCCAATCGTAACCCTAACCGGATCTTTAACCCTAGCCCTCAACATAACCCTAAACCTTGGTCCAATCGGAACCCTAACCGGATATCTAACACTAGCCCTCAACATAACCCTAACCCTAGGTCCAATCGGAACCCTAACCGGATCTCTAACCCTAACTCTAAACATAACCCTAAACCTAGGTCCAATCGGAACACTAACCGGATTTCTAACCCTAGCCTTCAACATAACCCTAACCCTAGGTCCAATCGGAACCCTAACCGGATCTGTATACCTACCCCTCAACATAACACTAACCCTAGGTCCAATCGGAACCCTGACAGGACCTCTACCCCTCGCCCTCAACATAACCCTAACACTAGGACCAATCGGAACCCTAACCGGATCTCTAACTCTAGCCCTCAACATAACCCTAACCCTAGGTCCAATCGGAACCCTAACCGGATCTCTAAACCTAGCCCTCAACATAACCCTAACCCTAGGTCCAATCGGAACCCTAACCGGATCTCTAACCCTAGCCCTCAACATAACCCTAACCCTAGGTTCAATCGTAACCCTAACCGGATCTCTAACGCTAGCCCTCAACATAACCCTAACCCTAGGTCCAATCGGAACCCTAACCGGATCTGTATACCTAGCCCTCAACATAACCCTAACCCGAGGTCCATTCGGAACCCTAACTGGACCTGTAACCCTAGCCCTCAACATAACCCTAACCCTAGGTCCAATCGGAACCCTAACCGGATCTCTAACCCTAGCCCTCAACATAACCCTAACCCGAGGTCAATCAGAACCCTAACCGGATCTCTAACCCTAGCCCTCAACATAACCCTAACCCTAGGTCCAATCGGAACCCTAACCGGATCTCTAACCCTAGCCCTCAACATAACCCTAACCCTAGGTCCAATCGGAACAGTAAACGGATATCAAACCCTAACCCTCAACATAACCCTTACCCTAGGTACAATCGGAACCCTAACAGGAACTCTACCCCTCTCCCTCAACATAACCCTAACCCTAGGTCCAATCAGAACCCTAACCGGATCTTTATCCCTAGCCCTCAACATAACCATAACTCTAGGTCCAATCGGAACCCTAAACGAATACCTAACCCTAGCCCTCAACATAACCCTAACCTTAGGTCCAATCAGAACCCTAAACGGATATCTAACCCTAGCCCTCAACATAACCCTAACCCTAGTTCCACTCGGAACCCTAAAAGGATCTCTAACCCAGCCCGCAACATAACCCTAATCCTAGGTCCAATCGGAACCCTAACCGGATCTGTATACCTAGCCCTCAACATAACCCTACCCTAGGTCCAATCGGAACCCTAACCGGATCTGTATACCTAGCCCTCAACATAACCCTAACCCTAGGTCCAATCGGACCCTAACAGGATCTCTACCCTTTGCCCTCAACATAACCCTAACCCGAGGTCCAATCGGAACGCTAACCGGATCTCTACCCCTCGCCCTCAACATAACCCTAAACCTTGGTCCAATCGGAACCCTAACCGGATATCTAACACTAGCCCTCAACATAACCCTAACCCTAGGTCCAATCGGAACCCTAACAGGATCTCTAACCCTAACTCTCAACATAACCCTAACCCTAGGTCCAATCGGAACCCTAACCGGATCTCTAACCCTAGCCCTCAACATAACCCTAACCATAGGTCCAATCGGAACCCTAACCGGATCTCTACACCTCGCCCTCAACATAACCCTAACCCTAAGCCCAATCGGAATCCTAGCCGGTTCTCTACCCCTCGCCCTCAACATAACCCTAACCCTAGGTCCAATCTGAACCCTAACCAGATCTCTAACCATCGCCCTAAACATAACCCTAACCCTAGGTCGAATCGGAACCCTAACCGGATCTCTAACCCTAGCCCTCAACGTAACCCTAACCCTAGGTCCAATCGGAACCCTAAACGGATATCTAACCCTAGCCCTCAACATAACCCTAACCCTAGGTCTAATCGGAACCCTAAACGGATATCTAACCCTAGCCCTCAACATAACCCTAACCCTAGGTCTAATCGGAACCCTAAACGGATATCTAACCCTAGCTCTCAACATAACCCTTACCCTAGGTACAATCGGAACCCTAACCGGATCTCTATCCCTAGCCCTCAACATAACCATAACCCTAGGTCCAATCGGAACCCTAAACGAATATCTAACCCTAGTCCTCAACATAACCCTAACCCTAGGTCCAATCGGATCCCTAACCGGATCTCTAACCCTAGCCCTCAACATAACCCTAACCCTAGGTCCAATCGGAACACTAAACGGATATCTAACCTTAGCACTCAACATAACCCTAACCCTAGGTCCAATCGGAACCCTAAACGGATATCTAACCCTAGCCCTCAACATAACCCTAACCCTAGGTACAATCGGAACCCTAACAGGAACTCTACCCCTCGCCCTCAACATAACCCTAACCCTAGGTCCAATCGGAACCCTAACCGGATCTCTATACCTGGCCCTCAACATAACCATAACCCTAGGTCCAATCGGAACCCTAACAGGATCTCGAACCCTAGCCCTCAATATAACCATAACCCTAGGTCCAATCGGAACCCTAATCGGATCTCTAAACTTAGCCCTCAACAGAACACTAACCCTACGTCCAATCGGAACCCTAACCGGATCTCTAACCCTAGCCCTCAACATAACCCTAACGCTAGGTACAATCGGAACCCTAACCGGATCTGTGTCCTTAGCCCTTAACATAACCCTAACCCTAGGTCCAATCGGAATCCTAGCCGGTTCTCTACCCCTCGCCCTCAACATAACCCTAACCCTAGGTCCAATCGGAACCCTAACCAGATCTCTAACCATCGCCCTAAACATAACCCTAACCCTAGGTCGAATCGGAACCCTTACCGGATCTCTAACCCTAGCCCTCAACATAACCCTAACCCTAGGTCCAATCGGAACCCTAAACGGATATCTAACCCTGGCCCTCAACATAACCCTAACCCTAGGTCTAATCGGAACCCTAAACGGATATCTAACCCTAGCCGTCAACATAACCCTAACCGTAGGTCTAATCGGAACCCTAAACGGATATCTAACCCTAGCTCTCAACATAACCCTTACCCTAGGTACAATCGGAACCCTAACCGGATCTCTATCCCTAGCCCTCAACATAACCATAACCCTAGGTCCAATCGGAACCCTAAACGAATATCTAACCCTAGTCCTCAACATAACCCTAACCCTAGGTCCAATCGGATCCCTAACCGGATCTCTAACCCTAGCCCTCAACATAACCCTAACCCTAGGTCCAATCGGAACACTAAACGGATATCTAACCTTAGCCCTCAACATAACCCTAACCCTAGGTCCAATCGGAACCCTAAACCGATATCTAACCCTAGCCCTCAACATAACCCTAACCCTAGGTACAATCGGAACCCTAACAGGAACTCTACCCCTCGCCCTCAACATGACCCTAACCCTAGGTCCAATCGGAACCCTAACCGGATCTCTATACCTGGCCCTCAACATAACCATAACCCTAGGTCCAATCGGAACCCTAACAGGATCTCGAAACCTAGCCCTCAATATAACCATAACCCTAGGTCCAATCGGAACCCTAATCGGATCTCTAAACTTAGCCCTCAACAGAACACTAACCCTACGTCCAATCGGAACCCTAACCGGATCTCTAACCCTAGCCCTCAACATAACCCTAACGCTAGGTACAATCGGAACCCTAACCGGATCTGTGTCCTTAGCCCTCAACATAACCCTAACCCTAGGTCCAATCGGGACCCTAACCGGATCTCTACCCCTCGCCCTCAACATAACCCTAACCCTAGATCCAATCGGAACCCTAACCGGATCTCTATCCCTAGCCCTCAACATAACCCTAACCCTAGGTCCAATCGGAACCCTAAACGGATATCTAACCCTAGCCCTCAACATAACCCTAACCCTAGGTCCCATCGAAACCCTAACCGGATATCTAACCCTAGCCCTCTACATAACCCTAACCCTAGTTCCAATCGTAACCCTACAGGATCTCTAACCCAGCCCGCAATATAACCCTAACCCTAGGTCCAATCGGAACCCTAAACGGATACCTAACCCTAGCCCTCAACATAACCCTAACCCTAGGTCCAATCGGAACCCTAACCGGATATCTAACCCTAGCCCTCTACATAACCCTAACCCTAGGTCCAATCGGAACCCTAACCGGATCTCTACCCCTCGCCCTCAACATAACCCTAACCCTTGGTCCAATCGAAACCCTAACCGGATATCTAACACTAGCCCTCAACATAACCCTAACCCTAGGTAATATCGGAAACCTAACTGCATCTCTAACTCTAGCTCTCAACATAACCCTAACCCTAGGTCCAATCGGAACCCTAACCGGATCTCTAAACCTAACCCTCAACATAACCCTAACCCTACGTCTAATCGGAAGCCTAACCGGATTTCTAACCCTAGTCTTCAACATAACCCTAACCCTAGGTCCAATCGGAACCCTAACCGGATCTGTATACCTAGCCCTCAACATAACCCTACCCTAGGTCCAATCTGGACCTAACCGGATCTGTATACCTAGCCCTCAACATAACCCTAACCCTAGGTCCTATCGTAACCCTAACAGGATCTCTACCCCTTACCCTCAACATAACCCTAACCCGAGGTCTAATCGGAACCCTAACCGGATCTCTACCCCTCGCCCTCAACATAACCCAAAACCTTGGTCCAATCGGAACCCTAACCGGATATCTAACACTAGCCCTCAACATAACCCTAACCCTAGGTCCAATCGGAACCCTAACCGGATCTCTAACCCTAACTCTCAACATAACCCTAACCCTAGGTCCAATCGGAACCCTAACCGGATCTCTAACCCTAGCCCTCAACATAACCCTAAACCTAGGTCCAATCGGAACCCTAACCGGATTTCTAACCCTAGCCTTCAACATAACCCTAACCCTAGGTCCAATCGGACCCCTAACCGGATCTGTATACCTACACCTCAACATAACACTAACCCTAGGTCCAATCGGAACCCTGACAGGACCTCTACCCCTCGCCCTCAACATAACCCTAACACTAGGACCAATCGGAACCCTAACCGGATCTCTAACCCTAGCCCTCAACATAACCCTAACCCTAGGTCCAATCGGAACCCTAACCGGATCTCTAAACCTAGACCTCAACATAACCCTAACCCTAGGTCCAATCGGAAACCTAACCGGATCTCTAACCCTAGCCCTAAACAAAACCCTAACCCTAGGTCCGATCAAAACCCTAACTGGATCTCTAACCCTAGCCCTCAACATAACCCTAACCCTAGGTCCAATCGGAACCCTAAACGGATCTCTAACCCTAGCCCTCAACATAACCCTAACCCTAGGTCCAATCGGAACAGTAAACGGATATCTAACCCTAACCCTCAACATAACCCTTACCCTAGGTACAATCGGAACCCTAACAGGAACTCTACCCCTCGCCCTCAACATAACCCTAACCCTAGGTCCAATCAGAACCCTAACCGGATCTTTATCCCTAGCCCTCAACATAACCATAACCCTAGGTCCAATCGGAACCCTAAACGAATATCTAACCCTAGCCCTCAACATAACCCTAACCCTAGGTCCAATCAGAACCCTAAGCGGATATCTAACCCTAGCCCTCAACATAACCCTAACCCTAGGTCCAATCGGAACCCTAACCGGATATCTAACCCTAGCACTCTACATAACTCTAACCATAGTTCCACTCGGAACCCTAACAGGATCTCTAACCCAGCCCACAACATAACCCTAACCCTAGGTCCAATCGGAACCCTAACCGGATCTGTATACCTAGCCCTCAACATAACCCTACCCTAGGTCCAATCGGAACCCTAACCGGATCTGTATACCTAGCCCTCAACATAACCCTAACCCGAGGTCCAATCGGAACCCTAACTGGATCTCTAACCCTAGCCCTCAACATAACCCTAACCCTAGGTCCAATCGGAACAGTAAACGGATATCTAACCCTAACCCTCAACATAACCCTAACCCTTGGTCCAATCGGAACCCTAAACGGATCTCTAACCCTAGCCCTCAACATAACCCTACCCCTTGGTCCAATTGGAAACCTAACCGGATCTCTAACCCTCGACCTCAACATAACCCTAATCCTAGGTCCAATCGGAACCCTAACCGGATCTCTACACCTCGCCCTCAACATAACCCTAACCATAGGTCCAATCGGAACCCTAGCCGGTTCTCTACCCCTAGCCCTCAACATAACCCTAACCCTACGTCCAATCGGAACCCTAACCAGATCTCTAACCCTCGCCCTCAACATAACCCTAACCCTAGGTCCAATCGGAACCCTAACAGGATCTCTACCCCTCGCCCTCAACATAACCCTAACACTAGGACCAATCGGAAACCTAACCGGATCTCTAACCCTAGTCCTCAACATAACCCTAACCCTAGGACCAATCGGAACCCTAACAGGATCTCTAAACCTAGCCCTCAACATAACCCTAACCCTAGGTCCAATCGGAACCCTAACCGGATCTCTAAACCTAGCCCTCAACATAACCCTAACCCTAGGTACAATCGGAACCCTAACCGGATCTCTAACGCTAGCCCACAACATAACCCTAACCCTAGGTCCAATCGGAACCCTAACCGGATCTGTATACCTAACCCTCAACATAACCCTAACCCTTGGTCCAATCGGAAAAATAACCAGATCTCTAAACCTCGCCCTCAACAGAACCCTAATCCTAGGTCCAATCGGAACCCTAACCGGATCTCTACACCTCGCCCTCAACATAACCCTAACCCTAAGTCCAATCGGAATCCTAGCCGGTTCTCTACCCCTCGCCCTCAACATAACCCTAACCCTAGGTCCAATCGGAACCCTAAACGGATATCTAACCCTAGCCCTCAACATAACCCTAACCCTAGGTCCAATCGGAACCCTAACCGGATCTCTATCTCTAGCCCTCAACATAACCATACCCTAGATCCAATCGGAACCCTAAAGGAATATCTAACCCTAGCCCTCAACATAACCCTAACCCTAGGTCCAATCGGATCCCTAACCGTATCTCTAACCCTAGCCCTCAACATAACCCTAACCCCAGGTCCAATCGGAACCCTAAACGGATATCTAACCCTAGCCCTCAACATAACCCTAACCCTAGGTACAATCGAAACCCTAACAGAAACTCTACCCCTCGCCCTCAACATAACCCTAACCCTAGGGCCAATCGGAACCCTAACCGGATCTCTATACCTAGCCCTCAACATAACCATAACCCTAGGTCCAATCGGAACCCTAACCGGATCTCTAACCCTAGCCCTCAACATAACCCTAACGCTAGGTCCAATCGGAACCCTAACCGGATCTGTGTACTTAGCCCTCAACATAACCCTAACCCTAGGTCCAATCGGAACCCTAACCGGATCTCTACCCCTCGCCCTCAACATAACCCTAACCCTAGGTCCAATCGGAACCCTAACCGGATCTCTATCCCTAGCCCTCAACATAACCCGAACCCTAGGTCCAATCGGAACCCTAAACGGATTTCTAACCCTAGCCCTCAACATAACCCTAACCCTAGGTCCAATCGGAACCCTAACAGGATATCTAACCCTAGCCCTCTACATAACCCTAACCCTAGTTCCAATCGGAACCCTAATAGGATCTCTAACCCAGCCCGCAATATAACCCTAACCCTAGGTCCAATCGGAACCCTAAACGGATATCTAAACCTAGCCCTCAACATAACCCTAACCCTAGGTCCAATCGGAACCCTAACCGGATATCTACCCCTGCCCCCAACATAACCCTAACCCTAGGTCCAATCGAAACCCTAACCGGATCTCTATACCTAGCTCTCAACATAACCATAACCCTAGGTCCAATCGGAACCCGAACAGGATCTCTAACCCTAGCCCTCAACATAACCCTAACCCTAAGTCCAATCGGATCCCTAACCGGATCTGTATACCTAGCCCTCAACATAACCCTAACCCTAGGTCCAATCGGAACCCTAACCGGATCTGTATACCTACCCCTCAACATAACCCTAACCCTAGGTCCAATGGGAACAGTAAACGGATATCTAACCCTAACCCTCAACATAACCCTAACCCTTGGTCCAATCGGAACCCTAACCGGATCTCTAACCCTAGCCCTCAACATAACCCTAACCCTTGGTCCAATTGGAAACCTAACCGGATCTCTAACCCTCGACCTCAACATAACCCTAATCCTAGGTCCAATCGGAACCTTAACCGGATCTCTACACCTCGCCCTCAACATAACCCTAACCATAGGTCCAATCGGAACCCTAGCCGGTTCTCTACCCCTCGCCCTCAACATAACCCTAACCCTAGGTCCAATCGGAACCCTAACCAGATCTCTAACCCTCGCCCTCAACATAACCCTAACCCTAGGCCCAATCGGAACCCTAACAGGATCTCTACCCCTCGCCCTCAACATAACCCTAACACTAGGACCAATAGGAGCCCTAACCGGATCTCTAACCCTAGCCCTCAACATAACCCTAACCCTAGGTCCAATCGGAACCCTAACAGGATCTCTAAACCTAGCCCTCAACATAACCCTAACCCTAGGTTCAATCGGAACCCTAACCGGATCTCTAACGCTAGCCCTCAACATAACCCTAACCCTAGGTCCAATCGGAACCCTAACCGGATCTGTATACCTAGCCCTCAACATAACCCTAACCAGAGGTCCAATCGGAACCCTAACTGGCCCTCTAACCCTTGCCCTCAACATAACCCTAACCCTAGGTCCAATCGGAACCCTAACCGGATCTCTAACCCTAGCCCTCAACATAACCCTAACCCGAGGTCCAATCAGAACCCTAACCGGATCTCTAACCCTAGCCCTCAACATAACCCTAACCCTAGGTCCAATCAAAATCCTAACTGGATCTCTATCCCTAGCCCTCAACATAACCCTAACCCTTGGTCCAATCGGAAACCTAACCAGATCTCTAACCCTCGCCCTCAACAGAACCCTAATTCTAGGTCCAATCGGAACCCTAACCGGATCTCTACACCTCGCCCTCAACATAACCCTAACCCTAAGTCCAATCGGAATCCTAGCCGGTTCTCTACCCCTCGCCCTCAACATAACCCTAACCCTAGGTCCAATCGGAACCCTAACCAGATCTCTAACCATCGCCCTCAACATAACCCTAACCCTAGGTCGAATCGGAACCCTAACCGGATCTCTAACCCTAGCCCTCAACATAACCCTAACCCTAGTTCCAATCGGAACCCTAAACGGATATCTAACCCTAGCCCTCAACATAACCCTAACCCTATGTCTAATCGGAACCCTAAACGGATATCTAACCCTAGCCCTCAACATAACCCTAACCCTAGGTCCAATCGGAAACCTAACCGGATATCTACCCCTCGCCCTCAGCATAACCCTAACCCTAGGTCCAATCGGAACCCTAACCGGATCTCTATACCTAGCTCTCAACATAACCATAACCTTAGGTCCAATCGGAACCCGAACAGGATCTCTAACCCTAGCCCTCAACATAACCCTAACCCTAAGTCCAATCGGAACCCTAACCGGATCTCTATACCTACCCCTCAACATAACCCTAACCCTAGGTCCAATCGGAACAGTAAACGGATATCTAACCCTAACCCTCAACATAACCCTAACCCTTGGTCCAATCGGAACCCTAACCGGATCTCTAACCCTAGCCCTCAACATAACCCTAACCCTTGGTCCAATTGGAAACCTAACCGGATCTCTAACCCTCGACCTCAACATAACGCTAATCCTAGGTCCAATCGGAACCCTAACCGGATCTCTACACCTCGCCCTCAATATAACCCTAACCATAGGTCCAATCGGAACCCTAGCCGGTTTCTACCCCTCGCCCTCAACATAACCCTAACCCTAGGTCCAATCGGAACCTTAACCAGATCTCTAACCCTCGCCCTCAACATAACCCTAACCCTAGGCCCAATCGGAACCCTAACAGGATCTCTAAACCTAGCCCTCAACATAACCCTAACCCTAGGTCCAATCGGAACCCTAACAGGATCTCTAAACCTAGCCCTCAACATAACCCTAACCCTAGGTTCAATCGGAACCCTAACCGGATCTCTAACGCTAGCCCTCAACATAACCCTAACCCTAGGTCCAATCGGAACCCTAACCGGATCTGTATACCTAGCCCTCAACATAACCCTAACCCGAGGTCCAATCGGAACCCTAACTGGACCTCTAACCCTAGCCCTCAACATAACCCTAACCCTAGGTCCAATCGGAACCCTAACCGGATCTCTAACCCTAGCCCTCAACATAACCCTAACCCTAGGTCCAATCAAAACCCTAACTGGATCTCTAGCCCTAGCCCTCAACATAACCCTAACCCTAGGTCCAATCGGAACCCTAACCGGATCTGTATACCTAACCCTCAACATAACCCTAACCCTTGGTCCAATCGGAAACCTAACCAGATCTCTAACCCTCGCCCTCAACAGAACCCTAATCCTAGGTCCAATTGGAACCCTAACCGGATCTCTACCCCTCGCCCTCAACATAACCCTAACCCTAGGTCCAATCGGAACCCTAACCAGATCTCTAACCATCGCCCTCAACATAACCCTAACCCTAGGTCGAATCGGAACCCTAACCGGATCTCTAACCCTAGCCCTCAACATAACCCTAACCCTAGGTCCAATCGGAACCCTAATCGGATATCTAACCTTAGCCGTCAACATAACCCTAACCCTAGGTCTAATCGGAACCCTAAACGGATATCTAACCCTAGCCCTCAACATAACCCTAACCCTAGGTCCAATCAAAACCCTAACTGGATCTCTAGCCCTAGCCCTCAACATAACCCTAACCCTAGGTCCAATCGGAACCCTAACCGGATCTGTATACCTAACCCTCAACATAACCCTAACCCTTGGTCCAATCGGAAACCTAACCAGATCTCTAACCCTCGCCCTCAACAGAACCCTAATCCTAGGTCCAATTGGAACCCTAACCGGATCTCTACCCCTCGCCCTCAACATAACCCTAACCCTAGGTCCAATCGGAACCCTAACCAGATCTCTAACCATCGCCCTCAACATAACCCTAACCCTAGGTCGAATCGGAACCCTAACCGGATCTCTAACCCTAGCCCTCAACATAACCCTAACCCTAGGTCCAATCGGAACCCTAATCGGATATCTAACCTTAGCCGTCAACATAACCCTAACCCTAGGTCTAATCGGAACCCTAAACGGATATCTAACCCTAGCCCTCAACATAACCCTAACCCTAGGTCTAATCGGAACCCTAAACGGATATCTAACCCTAGCTCTCAACATAACCCTTACCCTAGGTACAATCGGAACTCTAACCGGATCTCTATCCCTAGCCCTCAACATAACCCTAACCCTAGGTCCAATCGGAACCCTAACTGGATCTCTAACCCTAGTCCTAAACATAACCCTAACCCTAGGTCCAATCGGAACAGTAAACGGATATCTAACCCTAACCCTCAACATAACCCTAACCCTTGGTCCAATCGGAACCCTAACCTGATCTCTAACCCTAGCCCTCAACATAACCCTAACCCTTGGTCCAATTGGAAACCTAACCGGATCTCTAACCCTCGACCTCAACATAACCCTAATCCTAGGTCCAATCGGAACCCTAACCGGATCTCTACACCTCGCCCTCAACATAACCCTAACCATAGGTCCAATCGGAACCCTAGCCGGTTCTCTACCCCTCGCCCTCAACATAACCCTAACCCTAGGTCCAATCGGAACCCTAACCAGATCTCTAACCCTCGCCCTCAACATAACCCTAACCCTAGGTCCAATCGGAACCCTAAAAGGATCTCTACCCCTCGCCCTCAACATAACCCTAACACTAGGACCAATCGGAACCCTAACCGGATCTCTAACCCTAGTCCTCAACATAACCCTAACCCTAGGTCCAATCGGAACCCTAACAGGATCTCTAAACCTAGCCCTCAACATAACCCTAACCCTAGGTCCAATCGGAACCCTAACCGGATCTCTAAACCTAGCCCTCAACATAACCCTAACCCTAGGTACAATCGGAACCCTAACCGGATCTCTAACGCTAGCCCACAACATAACCCTAACCCTAGGTCCAATCGGAACCCTAACCGGATCTGTATACCTAACCCTCAACATAACCCTAACCCTTGGTCCAATCGGAAACCTAACCAGATCTCTTATCCTCGCCCTCAACAGAACCCTAATCCTAGGTCCAATCGGAACCCTAACCGGATCTCTACACCTCGCCCTCAACATAACCCTAACCCTAAGTCCAATCGGAATCCTAGCCGGTTCTCTACCCCTCGCCCTCAACATAACCCTAACCCTAGGTCCAATCGGAACCCTAAACGGATATCTAACCCTAGCCCTCAACATAACCCTAACACTAGGTCCAATCGGAACCCTAACCGGATCTCTATCCCTAGCCCTCAACATAACCATAACCCTAGATCCAATCGGAACCCTAAACGAATATCTAACCCTAGCCCTCAACATAACCCTAACCCTAGGTCCAATCGGATCCCTAACCGCATCTCTAACCCTAGCCCTCAACATAACCCTAACCCCAGGTCCAATCGGAACCCTAAACGGATATCTAACCCTAGCCCTCAACATAACCCTAACCCTAGGTACAATCGGAACCCTAACAGGAACTCTACCCCTCGCCCTCAACATAAGCCTAACCCTAGGTCCAATCGGAACCCTAACCGGATCTCTATACCTAGCCCTCAACATAACCATAACCCTAGGTCCAATCGGAACCCTAACAGGATCTCTAACCCTAGCCCTCAATATAACCATAACCCTAGGTCCAATCAGAACCCTAATCGGATCTCTAAACTTAGCCCTCAACAGAACACTAACCCTACGTCCAATCGGAACCCTAACCGGATCTCTAACCCTAGCCCTCAACATAACCCTAACGCTAGGTCCAATCGTAACCCTAACCGGATCTCTAACCCTAGCCCTCAACATAACAATACCCTAGGTCCAATCGTAAGCATAACCGGATCTCTAACCCAAGCCCTCAACATAACCCTAATCCTATGTCCAATCGTAACCCTAACCGTATCTCTAACCCAAGCCCTCAACATAACCCTAACCCTAGGTCCAATCGTAACCCTAACCGGATCTCTAACCCTAGCCCTCAACATAACCCTAACCCTAGGTCCAATCGTAACCCTAACCGGATCTCTAACCCTAGCCCTCAACATAACCCTAACCCTAGGTCCAATCGTAACCCTAACCGGATCTCTAACCCTAGCCCTCAACATAACCCTAACCCTAGGTCCAATCGTAACCCTAACCGGATCTCTAACCCTAGCCCTCAACATAACCCTAACCCTAGGTCCAATCGTAACCCTAACCGGATCTCTAATCCTAGCCCTCAACATAACAATACCCTAGGTCCAATCGTAAGCATAACCGGATATCTAACCCAAGCCCTCAACATAACCCTAACCCTAGGTCCAATCGTAACCCTAACCGGATCTCTAACCCAAGCCCTCAACATAACCCTAATCCTATGTCCAATCGTAACCCTAACCGTATCTCTAACCCAAGCCCTCAACATAACCCTAATCCTAGGTCCAATCGTCACCCTAACCGTATCTCTAACCCAAGCCCTCAACATAACCCTAACCCTAGGTCCAATCGTAACCCTAACCGGATCTCTAATCCTAGCCCTCAACATAACAATACCCTAGGTCCAATCGTAAGCATAACCGGATATCTAACCCAAGCCCTCAACATAACCCTAACCCTAGGTCCAATCGTAACCCTAACCGGATCTCTAACCCAAGCCCCCAACATAACCCTAACCCTAGGTCCAATCGTAAGCATAACCGGATCTCTAACCCTAGCCCTCAACATAACCCTAACCCTAGGTCCAATCGTAACCCTAACCGGATCGCTAACCCTAGCCCTCAACATAACACTAACCCTAGGTCCAATCGTAAGCATAACCGGATCTCTAACCCTAGCCCTCAACATAACCCTAACCCTAGGTCCAATCGTAAGCATAACCGGATCTCTAACCCTAGCCCTCAACATAACCCTAACCCTAGGTCCAATCGTAAGCATAACCGGATCTCTAACCCTAGCCCTCAACATAACCCTAACCCTAGGTCCAATCGTAACCCTAACCGGATCGCTAACCCTAGCCCTCAACATAACCCTAACCCTAGGTCCAATCGTAAGCATAACCGGATCTCTAACCCTAGCCCTCAACATAACCCTAACCCTAGGTCCAATCGTAAGCATAACCGGATCTCTAACCCTAGCCCTCAACATAACCCTAACCCTAGGTCCAATCGTAAGCATAACCGGATCTCTAACCCTAGCCCTCAACATAACCCTAACCCTAGGTCCAATCGTAAGCATAAGCGGATCTCTAACCCTAGCCTTCAACATAACCCTAACCCTAGGTCCAATCGTAACCCTAACCGGATCTCTAACCATAGCCCTCAACATAACCCTAACCCTAGGTCCAATCGTAACCCTAACCGGATCTCTAACCCTAACCCTCAACATAACCCTTACCCTAGGTCCAATCGTAACCCTAACCGGATCTCTAACCCTAGCCCTCAACATAACCCTAAACCGAGGTCCAATCGTAACCCTAACCGGATCTCTAACCCTAGCCCTCAACATAACCCTAAACCTAGGTCCAATCGTAAGCATAACCGGATCTCTAACCCTAGTCCTCAACATAACAATAGCCTAGGTCCAATCGTAAGCATAACCGGATCTCTAACCGAAGCCCTGAACATAACCCTAACCCTAGGTCCAATCGTAATCCTAACCGGATCTCTAACCCTAGCCCTCAACATAACCCTAACCCTAGGTCCAATCGTAAGCATAACCGGATCTCTAACCCTAGCCCTCAACATAACCCTAACCCTAGGTCCAATCGTAACCCTAACCGGATCTCTAACCCAAGCCCTCAACATAACCCTAACCCTAGGTCCAATCGTAAGCATAACCGGATCTCTAACCCTAGCCCTCAACATAACCCTAACCCTAGGTCCAATCGTAACCCTAACCGGATCTCTAACCCTAGCCCTCAACATAACCCTAACCCTAGGTCCAATCGTAACCCTAACCGGATCTCTAACCCTAGCCCTCAACATAACAATACCCTAGGTCCAATCGTAAGCATAACCGGATCTCTAACCCAAGCCCTCAACATAACCCTAACCCTAGGTCCAATCGTAACCCTAACCGGATCTCTAACCCTAGCCCTCAACATAACCCTAACCCTAGGTCCAACCGTAACCCTAACCGGATCTCTAACCCTAGCCCTCAACATAACCCTAACCCTAGGTCCAATCGTAACCCTAACCGGATCTCTAACCCTAGCCCTCAACATAACACAAACCCTAGGTCCAATCGTAACCCTAACCGGATCTCTAACCCTAGCCCTCAACATAACAATACCCTAGGTCCAATCGTAAGCATAACCGGATCTCTAACCAAAGCCCTCAACATAACCCTAATCCTAGGTCCAATCGTAACCCTAACCGTATCTCTAACCCAAGCCCTCAACATAACCCTAACCCTAGGTCCAATCGTAAGCATAACCGGATCTCTAACCCTAGCCCTCAACATAACCCTAACCCTAGGTCCAATCGTAACCCTAACCGGATCTCTAATCCTAGCCCTCAACATAACAATACCCTAGGTCCAATCGTAAGCATAACCGGATATCTAACCCAAGCCCTCAACATAACCCTAACCCTAGGTCCAATCGTAACCCTAACCGGATCTCTAACCCTAGCCCTCAACATAACCCTAATCCTATGTCCAATCGTAACCCTAACAGTATCTCTAACCCAAGCCCTCAACATAACCCTAACCCTAGGTCCAATCGTAACCCTAACCGGATCTCTAACCCTAGTCCTCAACATAACCCTAACCCTAGGTCCAATCGTAACCCTAACCGGATCTCTAACCCTAGCCCTCAACATAACCCTAACCCTAGGTCCAATCGAAACCCTAACCGGATCTCTAACCCTAGCCCTCAACATAACCCTAACCCTAGGTCCAATCGTATCCCTAACCGGATCTCTAACCCTAGCCCTCCTCATAACCCTAACCCTAGGTCCAATCGTAACCCTAACCGGATCTCTAACCCTAGCCCTCAACATAACCCTAACCCTAGGTCCAATCGTAACCCTAACCGGATCTCTAACCCTAGCCCTCAACATAACCCTAACCCTAGGTCCAATCGTAACCCTAACCGGATCTCTAACCCTAGCCCTCAACATAACCCTAACCCTAGGTCCAATCGTAACCCTAACCGGATCGCTAACCCTAGCCCTCAACATAACCCTAACCCTAGGTCCAATCGTAACCCACACCGGATCTCTAACCCTATCCCTCAACATAACCCTAACCCTAGGTCCAATCGTAAGCATAACCGGATCTCTAACCCTACCCCTCAACATAACCCTAAACCTAGGTCCAATCGTAAGCATAACCGTATCTCTAACCCTATCCCTCAACATAACCCTAACCCTAGGTCCAATCGTAAGCATAACCGGATCTCTAACCCTAGCCCTCAACATAACCCTAACCCTAGGTCCAATCATAAGCATAACCGGATCTCTAACCCTAGCCTTCAACATAACCCTAACCCTAGGTCCAATCGTAACCCTAACCGGATCTCTAACCCTAGCCCTCAACATAAACCTAACCCTAGGTCCAATCTTAACCCTAACCGGATCTCTAACCCTAGCCCTCAACATAACCGTAAACCGAGGTCCAATCGTAACCCTAACCGGATCTCTAACCCTAGCCCTCAACATAACCCTAACCCTAGGTCCAATCGTAACCCTAACCGGATCTCTAACCCTAGCCCTCAACATAACCCTAACCCTAGGTCCAATCGTAACCCTAACCGGATCTCTAACCCTAGCCCTCAACATAACCCTAACCCTAGGTCCAATCGTAACCCAAACCGGATCTCTAACCCTATACCTCAACATAACCCTAACCCTAGGTCCAATCGTAACCCAAACCGGATCTCTAACCCTATCCCTCAACATAACCCTAACCCTAGGTCCAATCGTAAGCATAACCGGATCTCTAACCCTACCCATCAACATAACCCTAAACCTAGGTCCAATCGTAAGCATAACCGTATCTCTAACCCTAGCCCTCAACATAACCCTAACCCTAGGTCCAATCATAAGCATAACCGGATCTCTAACCCTAGCCTTCAACATAACCCTAACCCTAGGTCCAATTGTAACCCTAACCGGATCTCTAACCCTAGCCCTCAACATAAACCTAACCCTAGGTCCAATCGTAACCCTAACCGGATCTCTAACCCTAGCCCTCAACATAACCGTAAACCGAGGTCCAATCGTAACCCTAACCGGATCTCTAACCCTAGCCCTCAACATAACCCTAAACCTAGGTCCAATCGTAAGCATAACCGGATCTCTAACCCTAGCCCTCAACATAACAATAGCCTAGGTCCAATCGTAAGCATAACCGGATCTCTAACCGAAGCCCTGAACATAACCCTAACCCTAGGTCCAATCGTAACCCTAACCGGATCTCTAACCTAAGCCCTCAACATAACCCTAACCCTAGGTCCAATCGTAAGCATAACCGGATCTCTAACCCTAGCCCTCAACATAACCCTAACCCTAGGTCCAATCGTAACCCTAACCGGATCTCTAACCCAAGCCCTCAACATAACCCTAACCCTAGGTCCAATCGTAACCCTAACCGGATCTCTAACCCTAGCCCTCAACATAACCCTAACCCTAGGTCCAATCGTAACCCTAACCGGATCTCTAACCCTAGCCCTCAACATAACCCTAACCCTAGGTCCAATCGTAACCCTAACCGGATCTCTAACCCTAGCCCTCAACATAACCCTAACCCTAGGTCCAATCGTAAGCATAACCGGATCTCTAACCCTACCCCTCAACATAACCCTAAACCTAGGTCCAATCGTAAGCATAACCGTATCTCTAACCCTATCCCTCAACATAACCCTAACCCTAGGTCCAATCGTAAGCATAACCGGATCTCTAACCCTAACCCTCAACATAACCCTAACCCTAGGTCCAATCATAAGCATAACCGGATCTCTAACCCTAGCCTTCAACATAACCCTAACCCTAGGTCCAATCGTAACCCTAACCGGATCTCTAATCCTAACCCTCAACATAAACCTAACCCTAGGTCCAATCGTAACCCTAACCGGATCTCTAACCCTAGCCCTCAACATAACCGTAAACCGAGGTCCAATTGTAACCCTAACCGGATCTCTAACCCTAGCCCTCAACATAACCCTAACCCTAGGTCCAATCGTAACCCTAACCGGATCTCTAACCCTAGCCCTCAACATAACCCTAACCCTAGGTCCAATCGTAATTCTAACCGGATCTCTAATCCTAGCCCTCAACATAACAATACCCTAGGTCCAATCGTAAGCATAACCGGATATCTAACCCAAGCCCTCAACATAACCCTAACCCTAGGACCAATCGTAACCCTAACCGGATCTCTAACCCAAGCCCTCAACATAACCCTAACCCTAGGTCCAATCGTAAGCATAACCGGATCTCTAACCCTAGCCCTCAACATAACCCTAATCCTATGTCCAATCGTAACCCTAACCGTATCTCTAACCCAAGCCCTCAACATAACCCTAATCCTAGGTCCAATCGTCACCCTAACCGTATCTCTAACCCAAGCCCTCAACATAACCCTAACCCTAGGTCCAATCGTAACCCTAACCGGATCTCTAATCCTAGCCCTCAACATAACAATACCCTAGGTCCAATCGTAAGCATAACCGGATATCTAACCCAAGCCCTCAACATAACCCTAACCCTAGGTCCAATCGTAACCCTAACCGGATCTCTAACCCAAGCCCCCAACATAACCCTAACCCTAGGTCCAATCGTAAGCATAACCGGATCTCTAACCCTAGCCCTCAACATAACCCTAACCCTAGGTCCAATCGTAACCCTAACCGGATCGCTAACCCTAGCCCTCAACATAACCCTAACCCTAGGTCCAATCGTAAGCATAACCGGATCTCTAACCCTAGCCCTCAACATAACCCTAACCCTAGGTCCAATCGTAAGCATAACCGGATCTCTAACCCTAGCCCTCAACATAACCCTAACCCTAGGTCCAATCGTAAGCATAACCGGATCTCTAACCCTAGCCCTCAACATAACCCTAACCCTAGGTCCAATCGTAACCCTAACCGGATCGCTAACCCTAGCCCTCAACATAACCCTAACCCTAGGTCCAATCGTAAGCATAACCGGATCTCTAACCCTAGCCCTCAACATAACCCTAACCCTAGGTCCAATCGTAAGCATAACCGGATCTCTAACCCTAGCCCTCAACATAACCCTAACCCTAGGTCCAATCGTAAGCATAACCGGATCTCTAACCCTAGCCCTCAACATAACCCTAACCCTAGGTCCAATCGTAAGCATAAGCGGATCTCTAACCCTAGCCTTCAACATAACCCTAACCCTAGGTCCAATCGTAACCCTAACCGGATCTCTAACCATAGCCCTCAACATAACCCTAACCCTAGGTCCAATCGTAACCCTAACCGGATCTCTAACCCTAACCCTCAACATAACCCTTACACTAGGTCCAATCGTAACCCTAACCGGATCTCTAACCCTAGCCCTCAACATAACCCTAAACCGAGGTCCAATCGTAACCCTAACCGGATCTCTAACCCTAGCCCTCAACATAACCCTAAACCTAGGTCCAATCGTAAGCATAACCGGATCTCTAACCCTAGTCCTCAACATAACAATAGCCTAGGTCCAATCGTAAGCATAACCGGATCTCTAACCGAAGCCCTGAACATAACCCTAACCCTAGGTCCAATCGTAACCCTAACCGGATCTCTAACCCTAGCCCTCAACATAACCCTAACCCTAGGTCCAATAGTAAGCATAACCGGATCTCTAACCCTAGCCCTCAACATAACCCTAACCCTAGGTCCAATCGTAACCCTAACCGGATCTCTAACCCAAGCCCTCAACATAACCCTAACCCTAGGTCCAATCGTAAGCATAACCGGATCTCTAACCCTAGCCCTCAACATAACCCTAACCCTAGGTCCAATCGTAACCCTAACCGGATCTCTAACCCTAGCCCTCAACATAACCCTAACCCTAGGTCCAATCGTAACCCTAACCGGATCTCTAACCCTAGCCCTCAACATAACAATACCCTAGGTCCAATCGTAAGCATAACCGGATCTCTAACCCAAGCCCTCAACATAACCCTAACCCTAGGTCCAATCGTAACCCTAACCGGATCTCTAACCCTAGCCCTCAACATAACCCTAACCCTAGGTCCAACCGTAACCCTAACCGGATCTCTAACCCTAGCCCTCAACATAACCCTAACCCTAGGTCCAATCGTAACCCTAACCGGATCTCTAACCCTAGCCCTCAACATAACACAAACCCTAGGTCCAATCGTAACCCTAACCGGATCTCTAACCCTAGCCCTCAACATAACAATACCCTAGGTCCAATCGTAAGCATAACCGGATCTCTAACCAAAGCCCTCAACATAACCCTAATCCTAGGTCCAATCGTAACCCTAACCGTATCTCTAACCCAAGCCCTCAACATAACCCTAACCCTAGGTCCAATCGTAAGCATAACCGGATCTCTAACCCTAGCCCTCAACATAACCCTAACCCTAGGTCCAATCGTAACCCTAACCGGATCTCTAATCCTAGCCCTCAACATAACAATACCCTAGGTCCAATCGTAAGCATAACCGGATATCTAACCCAAGCCCTCAACATAACCCTAACCCTAGGTCCAATCGTAACCCTAACCGGATCTCTAACCCTAGCCCTCAACATAACCCTAATCCTATGTCCAATCGTAACCCTAACAGTATCTCTAACCCAAGCCCTCAACATAACCCTAACCCTAGGTCCAATCGTAACCCTAACCGGATCTCTAACCCTAGTCCTCAACATAACCCTAACCCTAGGTCCAATCGTAACCCTAACCGGATCTCTAACCCTAGCCCTCAACATAACCCTAACCCTAGGTCCAATCGAAACCCTAACCGGATCTCTAACCCTAGCCCTCAACATAACCCTAACCCTAGGTCCAATCGTATCCCTAACCGGATCTCTAACCCTAGCCCTCCTCATAACCCTAACCCTAGGTCCAATCGTAACCCTAACCGGATCTCTAACCCTAGCCCTCAACATAACCCTAACCCTAGGTCCAATCGTAACCCTAACCGGATCTCTAACCCTAGTCCTCAACATAACCCTAACCCTAGGTCCAATCGTAACCCTAACCGGATCTCTAACCCTAGCCCTCAACATAACCCTAACCCTAGGTCCAATCGTAACCCTAACCGGATCGCTAACCCTAGCCCTCAACATAACCCTAACCCTAGGTCCAATCGTAACCCACACCGGATCTCTAACCCTATCCCTCAACATAACCCTAACCCTAGGTCCAATCGTAAGCATAACCGGATCTCTAACCCTACCCCTCAACATAACCCTAAACCTAGGTCCAATCGTAAGCATAACCGTATCTCTAACCCTATCCCTCAACATAACCCTAACCCTAGGTCCAATCGTAAGCATAACCGGATCTCTAACCCTAGCCCTCAACATAACCCTAACCCTAGGTCCAATCATAAGCATAACCGGATCTCTAACCCTAGCCTTCAACATAACCCTAACCCTAGGTCCAATCGTAACCCTAACCGGATCTCTAACCCTAGCCCTCAACATAAACCTAACCCTAGGTCCAATCTTAACCCTAACCGGATCTCTAACCCTAGCCCTCAACATAACCGTAAACCGAGGTCCAATCGTAACCCTAACCGGATCTCTAACCCTAGCCCTCAACATAACCCTAACCCTAGGTCCAATCGTAACCCTAACCGGATCTCTAACCCTAGCCCTCAACATAACCCTAACCCTAGGTCCAATCGTAACCCTAACCGGATCTCTAACCCTAGCCCTCAACATAACCCTAACCCTAGGTCCAATCGTAACCCAAACCGGATCTCTAACCCTATACCTCAACATAACCCTAACCCTAGGTCCAATCGTAACCCAAACCGGATCTCTAACCCTATCCCTCAACATAACCCTAACCCTAGGTCCAATCGTAAGCATAACCGGATCTCTAACCCTACCCATCAACATAACCCTAAACCTAGGTCCAATCGTAAGCATAACCGTATCTCTAACCCTAGCCCTCAACATAACCCTAACCCTAGGTCCAATCATAAGCATAACCGGATCTCTAACCCTAGCCTTCAACATAACCCTAACCCTAGGTCCAATTGTAACCCTAACCGGATCTCTAACCCTAGCCCTCAACATAAACCTAACCCTAGGTCCAATCGTAACCCTAACCGGATCTCTAACCCTAGCCCTCAACATAACCGTAAACCGAGGTCCAATCGTAACCCTAACCGGATCTCTAACCCTAGCCCTCAACATAACCCTAAACCTAGGTCCAATCGTAAGCATAACCGGATCTCTAACCCTAGCCCTCAACATAACAATAGCCTAGGTCCAATCGTAAGCATAACCGGATCTCTAACCGAAGCCCTGAACATAACCCTAACCCTAGGTCCAATCGTAACCCTAACCGGATCTCTAACCCAAGCCCTCAACATAACCCTAACCCTAGGTCCAATCGTAAGCATAACCGGATCTCTAACCCTAGCCCTCAACATAACCCTAACCCTAGGTCCAATCGTAACCCTAACCGGATCTCTAACCCAAGCCCTCAACATAACCCTAACCCTAGGTCCAATCGTAACCCTAACCGGATCTCTAACCCTAGCCCTCAACATAACCCTAACCCTAGGTCCAATCGTAACCCTAACCGGATCTCTAACCCTAGCCCTCAACATAACCCTAACCCTAGGTCCAATCGTAACCCTAACCGGATCTCTAACCCTAGCCCTCAACATAACCCTAACCCTAGGTCCAATCGTAAGCATAACCGGATCTCTAACCCTACCCCTCAACATAACCCTAAACCTAGGTCCAATCGTAAGCATAACCGTATCTCTAACCCTATCCCTCAACATAACCCTAACCCTAGGTCCAATCGTAAGCATAACCGGATCTCTAACCCTAGCCCTCAACATAACCCTAACCCTAGGTCCAATCATAAGCATAACCGGATCTCTAACCCTAGCCTTCAACATAACCCTAACCCTAGGTCCAATCGTAACCCTAACCGGATCTCTAATCCTAACCCTCAACATAAACCTAACCCTAGGTCCAATCGTAACCCTAACCGGATCTCTAACCCTAGCCCTCAACATAACCGTCAACCGAGGTCCAATTGTAACCCTAACCGGATCTCTAACCCTAGCCCTCAACATAACCCTAACCCTAGGTCCAATCGTAACCCTAACCGGATCTCTAACCCTAGCCCTCAACATAACCCTAACCCTAGGTCCAATCGTAATTCTAACCGGATCTCTAATCCTAGCCCTCAACATAACAATACCCTAGGTCCAATCGTAAGCATAACCGGATATCTAACCCAAGCCCTCAACATAACCCTAACCCTAGGACCAATCGTAACCCTAACCGGATCTCTAACCCAAGCCCTCAACATAACCCTAACCCTAGGTCCAATCGTAAGCATAACCGGATCTCTAACCCTAGCCCTCAACATAACCCTAACCCTAGGTCCAATCGTAACCCTAACCGGATCTCTAACCCAAGCCCTCAACATAACCCTAACCCTAGGTCCAATCGTAAGCATAACCGGATCTCTAACCCTAGCCCTCAACATAACTCTAACCCTAGGTCCAATCGTAACCCTAACCGGATCTCTAACCCTAGCCCTCAACATAACCCTAACCCTAGGTCCAATCGTAACCCTAACCGGATCTCTAACCCTAGCCCTCAACATAACCCTAACCCTAGGTCCAATCGTAACCCTAACCGGATCTCTAACCCTAGCCCTCAACATAACAATACCCTAGGTCCAATCGTAAGCATAACCGGATCTCTAACCCAAGCCCTCAACATAACCCTAATCCTATGTCCAATCGTAACCCTAACCGTATCTCTAAACCTAGCCCTCAACATAACCCTAACCCTAGGTCCAATCGTAACCCTAACCGGATCTCTAACCCTAGCCCTCAACATAACCCTAACCCTAGGTCCAATCGTAACCCTAACCGGAACTCTAACCCTAGCCCTCAACATAACCCTAACCCTAGGTCCAATCGTAACGCTAACCGGAACTCTAACCCTAGCCCTCAACATAACCCTAACCCTAGGTCCAATCGTAACCCTAACCGGATCTCTAACCCTAGCCCTCAACATAACCCTAACCCTAGGTCCAATCGAAACCCTAACCGGATCTCTAACCCTAGCCCTCAACATAACCCTAACCCTAGGTCCAATCGTATCCCTAACCGGATCTCTAACCCTAGCCCTCCTCATAACCCTAACCCTAGGTCCAATCGTAACCCTAACCGGATCTCTAACCCTAGCCCTCAACATAACCCTAACCCTAGGTCCAATCGTAACCCTAACCGGATCGCTAACCCTAGCCCTCAACATAACCCTAACCCTAGGTCCAATCGTAACCCAAACCGGATCTCTAACCCTATCCCTCAACATAACCCTAACCCTAGGTCCAATCGTAAGCATAACCGGATCTCTAACCCTACCCCTCAACATAACCCTAAACCTAGGTCCAATCGTAAGCATAACCGTATCTCTAACCCTATCCCTCAACATAACCCTAACCCTAGGTCCAATCATAAGCATAACCGGATCTCTAACCCTAGCCCTCAACATAACCCTAACCCTAGGTCCAATCATAAGCATAACCGGATCTCTAACCCTAGCCTTCAACATAACCCTAACCCTAGGTGCAATCGTAACCCTAACCGGATCTCTAACCCTAGCCCTCAACATAAACCTAACCCTAGGTCCAATCGTAACCGTAACCGGATCTCTAACCCTAGCCCTCAACATAACCGTAAACCGAGGTCCAATCGTAACCCTAACCGGATCTCTAACCCTAGCCCTCAACATAACCCTAACCCTAGGTCCAATCGTAACCCTAACAGGATCTCTAACCCTAGCCCTCAACATAACCCTAACCCTAGGTCCAATCGTAACCCTTACCGGATCTCTAATCCTAGCCCTCAACATAACAATACCCTAGGTCCAATCGTAAGCATAACCGGATATCTAACCCAAGCCCTCAACATAACCCTAACCCTAGGTCCAATCGTAACCCTAACCGGATCTCTAACCCAAGCCCTCAACATAACCCTAACCCTAGGTCCAATCGTAAGCATAACCGGATCTCTAACCCTAGCCCTCAACATAACCCTAACCCGAGGTCCAATCGTAACCCTAACCGGATCGCTAACCCTAGCCCTCAACATAACCCTAACCCTAGGTCCAATCGTAAGCATAACCGGATCTCTAACCCTAGCCCTCAACATAACCCTAACCCTAGGTCCAATCGTAAGCATAACCGGATCTCTAACCCTACCCCTCAACATAACCCTAACCCTAGGTCCAATCGTAAGCATAACCGGATCTCTAACCCTAGCCCTCAACATAACACTAACCCTAGGTCCAATCGTAAGCATAAGCGGATCTCTAACCCTAGCCTTCAACATAACCCTAACCCTAGGTCCAATCGTAACTCTAACCGGATCTCTAACCCTAGCCCTCAACATAACCCTATTCCTAGGTCCAATCGTAACCCTAACCAGATCTCTAACCCTAGCCCTCAACATAACCCTTACCCTAGGTCCAATCGTAACCCTAACCGGATCTCTAACCCTAGCCCTCAACATAACCCTAAACCGAGGTCCAATCGTAACCCTAAGCGGATCTCTAACCCTAGCCCTCAACATAACCCTAAACCTAGGTCCAATCGTAAGCATAACCGGATCTCTAACCCTAGTCCTCAACATAACAATAGCCTAGGTCCAATCGTAAGCATAACCGGATCTCTAACCGAAGCCCTGAACATAACCCTAACCCTAGGTCCAATCGTAACCCTAACCGGATCTCTAACCCAAGCCCTCAACATAACCCTAATCCTAGGTCCAATCGTAAGCATAACCGGATCTCTAACCCTAGCCCTCAACATAACCCTAACCCTAGGTCCAATCGTAACCCTAACCGGATCTCTAACCCTAGCCCTCAACATAACCCTAACCCTAGGTCCAATCGTAACCCTAACCGGATCTCTAACCCTAGCCCTCAACATAACCCTAACCCTAGGTCCAATCGTAAGCATAACCGGATCTCTAACCCTAGCCCTCAACATAACCCTAACCCTAGGTCCAATCGTAAGCATAAGCGGATCTCTAACCCTACCCTTCAACATAACCCTAACCCTAGGTCCAATCGTAACTCTAACCGGATCTCTAACCCTAGCCCTCAACATAACCCTAACCCTAGGTCCAATCGTAACCCTAACCGGATCTCTAACCCTAGCCCTCAACATGACCATAAACCGAGGTCCAATCGTAACCCTAACCGGATCTCTAACCCTAGCCCTCAACATAACCCTAAACCTAGGTCCAATCGTAAGCATAACCGAATCTCTAACCCTAGTCCTCAACATAACAATAGCCTAGGTCCAATCGTAAGCATAACCGGATCTCTAACCGAAGCCCTGAACATAACCCTAACCCTAGGTCCAAACGTAACCCTAACCGGATCTCTAACCCAAGCCCTCAACATAACCCTAACCCTAGGTCCAATCGTAAGCATAACCGGATCTCTAACCCTAGCCCTCAACATAACCCTAACCCTAGGTCCAATCGTAACCCTAACCGGATCTCTAACCCTAGCCCTCAACATAACCCTAACCCTAGGTCCAATCGTAATTCTAACCGGATCTCTAATCCTAGCCCTCAACATAACAATACCCTAGGTCCAATCGTAAGCATAACCGGATATCTAACCCAAGCCCTCAACATAACCCTAACCCTAGGACCAATCGTAACCCTAACCGGATCTCTAACCCAAGCCCTCAACATAACCCTAACCCTAGGTCCAATCGTAAGCATAACCGGATCTCTAACCCTAGCCCTCAACATAACCCTAATCCTATGTCCAATCGTAACCCTAACCGGATCTCTAACCCTAGCCCTCAACATAACCCTAACCCTAGGTCCAATCGTAACCCTAACCGGATCTCTAACCCTAGCCCTCAACATAACCCTAACCCTAGGTCCAATCGTAATTCTAACCGGATCTCTAATCCTAGCCCTCAACATAACAATACCCTAGGTCCAATCGTAAGCATAACCGGATATCTAACCCAAGCCCTCAACATAACCCTAACCCTAGGACCAATCGTAACCCTAACCGGATCTCTAACCCAAGCCCTCAACATAACCCTAACCCTAGGTCCAATCGTAAGCATAACCGGATCTCTAACCCTAGCCCTCAACATAACCCTAATCCTATGTCCAATCGTAACCCTAACCGTATCTCTAACCCAAGCCCTCAACATAACCCTAATCCTAGGTCCAATCGTCACCCTAACCGTATCTCTAACCCAAGCCCTCAACATAACCCTAACCCTAGGTCCAATCGTAACCCTAACCGGATCTCTAATCCTAGCCCTCAACATAACAATACCCTAGGTCCAATCGTAAGCATAACCGGATATCTAACCCAAGCCCTCAACATAACCCTAACCCTAGGTCCAATCGTAACCCTAACCGGATCTCTAACCCAAGCCCCCAACATAACCCTAACCCTAGGTCCAATCGTAAGCATAACCGGATCTCTAACCCTAGCCCTCAACATAACCCTAACCCTAGGTCCAATCGTAACCCTAACCGGATCGCTAACCCTAGCCCTCAACATAACCCTAACCCTAGGTCCAATCGTAAGCATAACCGGATCTCTAACCCTAGCCCTCAACATAACCCTAACCCTAGGTCCAATCGTAAGCATAACCGGATCTCTAACCCTAGCCCTCAACATAACCCTAACCCTAGGTCCAATCGTAAGCATAACCGGATCTCTAACCCTAGCCCTCAACATAACACTAACCCTAGGTCCAATCGTAACCCTAACCGGATCGCTAACCCTAGCCCTCAACATAACCCTAACCCTAGGTCCAATCGTAAGCATAACCGGATCTCTAACCCTAGCCCTCAACATAACCCTAACCCTAGGTCCAATCGTAAGCATAACCGGATCTCTAACCCTAGCCCTCAACATAACCCTAACCCTAGGTCCAATCGTAAGCATAACCGGATCTCTAACCCTAGCCCTCAACATAACCCTAACCCTAGGTCCAATCGTAAGCATAAGCGGATCTCTAACCCTAGCCTTCAACATAACCCTAACCCTAGGTCCAATCGTAACCCTAACCGGATCTCTAACCATAGCCCTCAACATAACCCTAACCCTAGGTCCAATCGTAACCCTAACCGGATCTCTAACCCTAACCCTCAACATAACCCTTACCCTAGGTCCAATCGTAACCCTAACCGGATCTCTAACCCTAGCCCTCAACATAACCCTAAACCGAGGTCCAATCGTAACCCTAACCGGATCTCTAACCCTAGCCCTCAACATAACCCTAAACCTAGGTCCAATCGTAAGCATAACCGGATCTCTAACCCTAGTCCTCAACATAACAATAGCCTAGGTCCAATCGTAAGCATAACCGGATCTCTAACCGAAGCCCTGAACATAACCCTAACCCTAGGTCCAATCGTAACCCTAACCGGATCTCTAACCCTAGCCCTCAACATAACCCTAACCCTAGGTCCAATCGTAAGCATAACCGGATCTCTAACCCTAGCCCTCAACATAACCCTAACCCTAGGTCCAATCGTAACCCTAACCGGATCTCTAACCCAAGCCCTCAACATAACCCTAACCCTAGGTCCAATCGTAAGCATAACCGGATCTCTAACCCTAGCCCTCAACATAACCCTAACCCTAGGTCCAATCGTAACCCTAACCGGATCTCTAACCCTAGCCCTCAACATAACCCTAACCCTAGGTCCAATCGTAACCCTAACCGGATCTCTAACCCTAGCCCTCAACATAACAATACCCTAGGTCCAATCGTAAGCATAACCGGATCTCTAACCCAAGCCCTCAACATAACCCTAACCCTAGGTCCAATCGTAACCCTAACCGGATCTCTAACCCTAGCCCTCAACATAACCCTAACCCTAGGTCCAATCGTAACCCTAACCGGATCTCTAACCCTAGCCCTCAACATAACCCTAACCCTAGGTCCAATCGTAAGCATAACCGGATCTCTAACCCTACCCCTCAACATAACCCTAAACCTAGGTCCAATCGTAAGCATAACCGTATCTCTAACCCTATCCCTCAACATAACCCTAACCCTAGGTCCAATCGTAAGCATAACCGGATCTCTAACCCTAGCCCTCAACATAACCCTAACCCTAGGTCCAATCATAAGCATAACCGGATCTCTAACCCTAGCCTTCAACATAACCCTAACCCTAGGTCCAATCGTAACCCTAACCGGATCTCTAATCCTAACCCTCAACATAAACCTAACCCTAGGTCCAATCGTAACCCTAACCGGATCTCTAACCCTAGCCCTCAACATAACCGTCAACCGAGGTCCAATTGTAACCCTAACCGGATCTCTAACCCTAGCCCTCAACATAACCCTAACCCTAGGTCCAATCGTAACCCTAACCGGATCTCTAACCCTAGCCCTCAACATAACCCTAACCCTAGGTCCAATCGTAATTCTAACCGGATCTCTAATCCTAGCCCTCAACATAACAATACCCTAGGTCCAATCGTAAGCATAACCGGATATCTAACCCAAGCCCTCAACATAACCCTAACCCTAGGACCAATCGTAACCCTAACCGGATCTCTAACCCAAGCCCTCAACATAACCCTAACCCTAGGTCCAATCGTAAGCATAACCGGATCTCTAACCCTAGCCCTCAACATAACCCTAACCCTAGGTCCAATCGTAACCCTAACCGGATCTCTAACCCAAGCCCTCAACATAACCCTAACCCTAGGTCCAATCGTAAGCATAACCGGATCTCTAACCCTAGCCCTCAACATAACTCTAACCCTAGGTCCAATCGTAACCCTAACCGGATCTCTAACCCTAGCCCTCAACATAACCCTAACCCTAGGTCCAATCGTAACCCTAACCGGATCTCTAACCCTAGCCCTCAACATAACCCTAACCCTAGGTCCAATCGTAACCCTAACCGGATCTCTAACCCTAGCCCTCAACATAACAATACCCTAGGTCCAATCGTAAGCATAACCGGATCTCTAACCCAAGCCCTCAACATAACCCTAATCCTATGTCCAATCGTAACCCTAACCGTATCTCTAAACCTAGCCCTCAACATAACCCTAACCCTAGGTCCAATCGTAACCCTAACCGGATCTCTAACCCTAGCCCTCAACATAACCCTAACCCTAGGTCCAATCGTAACCCTAACCGGAACTCTAACCCTAGCCCTCAACATAACCCTAACCCTAGGTCCAATCGTAACGCTAACCGGAACTCTAACCCTAGCCCTCAACATAACCCTAACCCTAGGTCCAATCGTAACCCTAACCGGATCTCTAACCCTAGCCCTCAACATAACCCTAACCCTAGGTCCAATCGAAACCCTAACCGGATCTCTAACCCTAGCCCTCAACATAACCCTAACCCTAGGTCCAATCGTATCCCTAACCGGATCTCTAACCCTAGCCCTCCTCATAACCCTAACCCTAGGTCCAATCGTAACCCTAACCGGATCTCTAACCCTAGCCCTCAACATAACCCTAACCCTAGGTCCAATCGTAACCCTAACCGGATCGCTAACCCTAGCCCTCAACATAACCCTAACCCTAGGTCCAATCGTAACCCAAACCGGATCTCTAACCCTATCCCTCAACATAACCCTAACCCTAGGTCCAATCGTAAGCATAACCGGATCTCTAACCCTACCCCTCAACATAACCCTAAACCTAGGTCCAATCGTAAGCATAACCGTATCTCTAACCCTATCCCTCAACATAACCCTAACCCTAGGTCCAATCATAAGCATAACCGGATCTCTAACCCTAGCCCTCAACATAACCCTAACCCTAGGTCCAATCATAAGCATAACCGGATCTCTAACCCTAGCCTTCAACATAACCCTAACCCTAGGTCCAATCGTAACCCTAACCGGATCTCTAACCCTAGCCCTAAACATAAACCTAACCCTAGGTCCAATCGTAACCGTAACCGGATCTCTAACCCTAGCCCTCAACATAACCGTAAACCGAGGTCCAATCGTAACCCTAACCGGATCTCTAACCCTAGCCCTCAACATAACCCTAACCCTAGGTCCAATCGTAACCCTAACAGGATCTCTAACCCTAGCCCTCAACATAACCCTAACCCTAGGTCCAATCGTAACCCTAACCGGATCTCTAATCCTAGCCCTCAACATAACAATACCCTAGGTCCAATCGTAAGCATAACCGGATATCTAACCCAAGCCCTCAACATAACCCTAACCCTAGGTCCAATCGTAACCCTAACCGGATCTCTAACCCAAGCCCTCAACATAACCCTAACCCTAGGTCCAATCGTAAGCATAACCGGATCTCTAACCCTAGCCCTCAACATAACCCTAACCCGAGGTCCAATCGTAACCCTAACCGGATCGCTAACCCTAGCCCTCAACATAACCCTAACCCTAGGTCCAATCGTAAGCATAACCGGATCTCTAACCCTAGCCCTCAACATAACCCTAACCCTAGGTCCAATCGTAAGCATAACCGGATCTCTAACCCTAGCCCTCAACATAACCCTAACCCTAGGTCCAATCGTAAGCATAACCGGATCTCTAACCCTAGCCCTCAACATAACACTAACCCTAGGTCCAATCGTAAGCATAAGCGGATCTCTAACCCTAGCCTTCAACATAACCCTAACCCTAGGTCCAATCGTAACTCTAACCGGATCTCTAACCCTAGCCCTCAACATAACCCTATTCCTAGGTCCAATCGTAACCCTAACCAGATCTCTAACCCTAGCCCTCAACATAACCCTTACCCTAGGTCCAATCGTAACCCTAACCGGATCTCTAACCCTAGCCCTCAACATAACCCTAAACCGAGGTCCAATCGTAACCCTAACCGGATCTCTAACCCTAGCCCTCAACATAACCCTAAACCTAGGTCCAATCGTAAGCATAACCGGATCTCTAACCCTAGTCCTCAACATAACAATAGCCTAGGTCCAATCGTAAGCATAACCGGATCTCTAACCGAAGCCCTGAACATAACCCTAACCCTAGGTCCAATCGTAACCCTAACCGGATCTCTAACCCAAGCCCTCAACATAACCCTAATCCTAGGTCCAATCGTAAGCATAACCGGATCTCTAACCCTAGCCCTCAACATAACCCTAACCCTAGGTCCAATCGTAACCCTAACCGGATCTCTAACCCTAGCCCTCAACATAACCCTAACCCTAGGTCCAATCGTAACCCTAACCGGATCTCTAACCCTAGCCCTCAACATAACCCTAACCCTAGGTCCAATCGTAAGCATAACCGGATCTCTAACCCTAGCCCTCAACATAACCCTAACCCTAGGTCCAATCGTAAGCATAAGCGGATCTCTAACCCTACCCTTCAACATAACCCTAACCCTAGGTCCAATCGTAACTCTAACCGGATCTCTAACCCTAGCCCTCAACATAACCCTAACCCTAGGTCCAATCGTAACCCTAACCGGATCTCTAACCCTAGCCCTCAACATGACCATAAACAGAGGTCCAATCGTAACCCTAACCGGATCTCTAACCCTAGCCCTCAACATAACCCTAAACCTAGGTCCAATCGTAAGCATAACCGAATCTCTAACCCTAGTCCTCAACATAACAATAGCCTAGGTCCAATCGTAAGCATAACCGGATCTCTAACCGAAGCCCTGAACATAACCCTAACCCTAGGTCCAAACGTAACCCTAACCGGATCTCTAACCCAAGCCCTCAACATAACCCTAACCCTAGGTCCAATCGTAAGCATAACCGGATCTCTAACCCTAGCCCTCAACATAACCCTAACCCTAGGTCCAATCGTAACCCTAACCGGATCTCTAACCCTAGCCCTCAACATAACCCAAACCGTAGGTCCAATCGTAACCCTAACCGGATTTCTAACCCTAGCCCTCAACATAACCCTAACCCTAGGTCCAATCGTAACCCTAACCGGATCTCTAACCCTAGCCCTCAACATAACAATACCCTAGGTCCAATCGTAAGCATAACCGGATCTCTAACCCAAGCCCTCAACATAACCCTAATCCTATGTCCAATCGTAACCCTAACCGTATCTCTAACCCTAGCCCTCAACATAACCCTAACCCTAGGTCCAATCGTAACCCTAACCGGATCTCTAACCCTAGCCCTCAACATAACCCTAACCCTAGGTCCAATCGTAACCCTAACCGGAACTCTAACCCTAAGCCCTCAACATAACCCTAACCCTAGGTCCAATCGTAACCCTAACCGGATCTCTAACCCTAGCCCTCAACATAACCCTAACCCTAGGTCCAATCGAAACCCTAACCGGATCTCTAACCCTAGCCCTCAACATAACCCGAACCCTAGGTCCAATCGTATCCCTAACCGGATCTCTAACCCTAGCCCTCCTCATAACCCTAACCCTAGGTCCAATCGTAACCCTAACCGGATCTCTAACCCTAGCCCTCAACATAACCCTAACCCTAGGTCCAATCGTAACCCTAACCGGATCTCTAACCCTAGCCCTCAACATAACCCTAACCCTAGGTCCAATCGTAACCCTAACCGGATCTCTAACCCTAGCCCTCAACATAACCCTAACCCTAGGTCCAATCGTAACCCTAACCGGATCGCTAACCCTAGCCCTCAACATAACCCTAACCCTAGGTCCAATCGTAACCCACACCGGATCTCTAACCCTATCCCTCAACATAACGCTAACCCTAGGTCCAATCGTAAGCATAACCGGATCTCTAACCCTACCCCTCAACATAACCCTAAACCTAGGTCCAATCGTAAGCATAACCGTATCTCTAACCCTATCCCTCAACATAACCCTAACCCTAGGTCCAATCGTAAGCATAACCGGATCTCTAACCCTAGCCCTCAACATAACCCTAACCCTAGGTCCAATCATAAGCATAACCGGATCTCTAACCCTAGCCTTCAACATAACCCTAACCCTAGGTCCAATCGTAACCCTAACCGGATCTCTAACCCTAGCCCTCAACATAAACCTAACCCTAGGTCCAATCTTAACCCTAACCGGATCTCTAACCCTAGCCCTCAACATAACCGTAAACCGAGGTCCAATCGTAACCCTAACCGGATCTCTAACCCTAGCCCTCAACATAACCCTAACCCTAGGTCCAATCGTAACCCTAACCGGATCTCTAACCCTAGCCCTCAACATAACCCTAACCCTAGGTCCAATCGTAACCCTAACCGGATCTCTAACCCTAGCCCTCAACATAACCCTAACCCTAGGTCCAATCGTAACCCAAACCGGATCTCTAACCCTATACCTCAACATAACCCTAACCCTAGGTCCAATCGTAACCCAAACCGGATCTCTAACCCTATCCCTCAACATAACCCTAACCCTAGGTCCAATCGTAAGCATAACCGGATCTCTAACCCTACCCCTCAACATAACCCTAAACCTAGGTCCAATCGTAAGCATAACCGTATCTCTAACCCTAGCCCTCAACATAACCCTAACCCTAGGTCCAATCATAAGCATAACCGGATCTCTAACCCTAGCCTTCAACATAACCCTAACCCTAGGTCCAATTGTAACCCTAACCGGATCTCTAACCCTAGCCCTCAACATAACCGTAAACCGAGGTCCAATCGTAACCCTAACCGGATCTCTAACCCTAGCCCTCAACATAACCCTAAACCTAGGTCCAATCGTAAGCATAACCGGATCTCTAACCCTAGCCCTCAACATAACAATAGCCTAGGTCCAATCGTAAGCATAACCGGATCTCTAACCGAAGCCCTGAACATAACCCTAACCCTAGGTCCAATCGTAAGCATAACCGGATCTCTAACCCTATCCCTCAACATAACCCTAACCCTAGGTCCAATCGTAAGCATAACCGGATCTCTAACCCTAGCCTTCAACATAACCCTAACCCTAGGTCCAATCGTAACCCTAACCGGATCTCTAACCCTAGCCCTCAACATAAACCTAACCCTAGGTCCAATCTTAACCCTAACCGGATTTCTAACCCTAGCCCTCAACATAACCGTAAACCGAGGTCCAATCGTAACCCTAACCGGATCTCTAACCCTAGCCCTCAACATAACCCTAACCCTAGGTCCAATCGTAACCCTAACCGGATCTCTAACCCTAGCCCTCAACATAACCCTAACCCTAGGTCCAATCGTAACCCTAACCGGATCTCTAACCCTAGCCCTCAACATAACCCTAACCCTAGGTCCAATCGTAACCCAAACCGGATCTCTAACCCTATACCTCAACATAACCCTAACCCTAGGTCCAATCGTAACCCAAACCGGATCTCTAACCCTAGCCCTCAACATAACCCTAACCCTAGGTCCAATCGTAACCCTAACCGGATCTCTAACCCTAGCCCTCAACATAACCCTAAACCTAGGTCCAATCGTAACCCTAACCGGATCTCTAACCCTAGCCCTCAACATAACCCTAACCCTAGGTCCAATCGTAACCCAAACCGGATCTCTAACCCTAGCCCTCAACATAACCCTAACCCTAGGTCCAATCGTAACCCAAACCGGATCTCTAACCCTATCCCTCAACATAAACCTAACCCTAGGTCCAATCGTAACCCTAACCGGATCTCTAACCCTAGCCCTCAACATAACCGTAAACCGAGGTCCAATCGTAACCCTAACCGGATCTCTAACCCTAGCCCTCAACATAACCCTAAACCTAGGTCCAATCGTAAGCATAACCGGATCTCTAACCCTAGCCCTCAACATAACAATAGCCTAGGTCCAATCGTAAGCATAACCGGATCTCTAACCGAAGCCCTGAACATAACCCTAACCCTAGGTCCAATCGTAACCCTAACCGGATCTCTAACCCAAGCCCTCAACATAACCCTAACCCTAGGTCCAATCGTAAGCATAACCGGATCTCTAACCCTAGCCCTCAACATAACCCTAACCCTAGGTCCAATCGTAACCCTAACCGGATCTCTAACCCAAGCCCTCAACATAACCCTAACCCTAGGTCCAATCGTAACCCTAACCGGATCTCTAACCCTAGCCCTCAACATAACCCTAACCCTAGGTCCAATCGTAACCCTAACCGGATCTCTAACCCTAGCCCTCAACATAACCCTAACCCTAGGTCCAATCGTAACCCTAACCGGATCTCTAACCCTAGCCCTCAACATAACCCTAACCCTAGGTCCAATCGTAACCCTAACCGGATCTCTAACCCTAGCCCTCAACATAACAATACCCTAGGTCCAATCGTAAGCATAACCGGATCTCTAACCCAAGCCCTCAACATAACCCTAATCCTAGGTCCAATCGTAACCCTAACCGTATCTCTAACCCAAGCCCTCAACATAACCCTAACCCTAGGTCCAATCGTAAGCATAACCGGATCTCGAACCCTAGCCCTCAACATAACCCTAACCCTAGGTCCAATCGTAACCCTAACCGGATCTCTAACCCTAGCCCTCAACATAACCCTAACCCTAGGTCCAATCGTAAGCATAACCGGATCTCTAACCCAAGCCCTCAACATAACCCTAACCCTAGGTCCAATCGTAACCCTATCCGGATCTCTAATCCAAGCCCTCAACATAACCCTAACCCTAGGTCCAATCGTAAGCATAACCGGATCTCTAACCCTAGCCCTCAACATAACCCTAACCCTAGGTCCAATCGTAACCCTAACCGGATCTCTAACCCTAGCCCTCAACATAACCCTAACCCTAGGTCCAATCGTAACCCTAACCGGATCTCTAACCCTAGCCCTCAACATAGCCCTAACCCTAGGTCCAATTGTAAGCATAACCGGATCTCTAATCCTAGCCCTCAACATAACCCTAACCCTAGGTCCAATCGTAACCCTAACCGGATCTCTAACCCTAGCCCTCAACATAACCCTAACCCTAGGTCCAATCGTAACTCTAACCGGATCTCTAAACCTAGCCCTCAACATAACCCTAACCCTAGGTCCAATCGTAACCCTAACCGGATCTCTAACCCTAGCCCTCAACATAACCCTAACCCTAGGTCCAATCGTAACCCTAACCCCATCTCTAACCCAAGCCCTCAACATAACCCTAACCCTAGGTCCAATCGTAACCCTAACCGGATCTCTAACCCAAGCCCTCAACATAACCCTAACCCTAGGTCCAATCGTAAGCATAACCGGATCTCTAACCCTACCCCTCAACATAACCCTAACCCTAGGTCCAATCGTAAGCATAACCGGATCTCTAACCCTAGCCCTCAACATAACCCTAACCCTAGGTCCAATCGTAAGCATTACCGGATCTCTAACCCTAGCCCTCAACATAACCCTAACCCTAGGTCCAATCGTAACCCTAACCGGATCTCTAACCCTAGCCCTCAACATAACCCTAACCCTAGGTCCAATCGTAACCCTAACCGGATCTCTAACCCTAGCCCTCAACATAACCCTAACCCTAGGTCCAATCGTAAACCTAACCGGATCTCTAACCCTAGCCCTCAACATAACCCTAATCCTAGGTCCAATCGTAAGCATAACCGGATCTCTAACCCTAGCCGTCAACATAACCCTTACCCTAGGTCCAATCGTAAGCATAACTGGAACTCTAACCCTAGCCCTCAACATAACCGTAAACCTAGGTCCAATCGTAAGCATAACCGGATCTTTAACCCTAGCCCTCAACATAACCCTAACCCTAGGTCCAATCGTAACCCTAACCGGATCTCTAACCCTAGCCCTCAACATAACCCTAACCCTAGGTCCAATCGAAACCCTATCCTGATCTCTAAACCTAGCCCTCAACATAACCCTAACCCTAGGTCCAATCGTAAGCATAACCGGATCTCTAACCCTAGCCGTCAACATAACCCTTACCCTAGGTCCAATCGTAAGCATAACCGGATCTCTAACCCTAGCCCTCAACATAACCCTAACCCTAGGTCCAATCGTAACCCTAACCGGATCTCTAACCCTAGCCCTCAACATAACGCTAAACCGAGGTCCAATCGTAACCCTAACCGGATCTCTAACCCTAGCCCTCAACATAACCCTAACCCTAGGTCCAATCGTAACCCTAACCGGATCTCTAACCCTAGCCCTCAACATAACCCTAACCCTAGGTCCAATCGTAACCCTAACCGGATCTCTAACCCTAGCCCTCAACATAACCCTAACCCTAGGTCCAATCGTAACCCTAACCGGATCTCTAACCCTAGCCCTCAACATAACCCTAACCCTAGGTCCAATCGTAAGCATAACCGGATCTCTAACCCAAGCCCTCAACATAACCCTAATCCTAGGTCCAATCGTAACCCTAACCGGATCTCTAACCCAAGCCCTCAACATAACACTAACCCTAGGTCCAATCGTAAGCATAACCGGATCTCGAACCAAAGCCCTCAACATAACCCTAACCCTAGGTCCACTCGTAACCCTAACCGGATCTCTAACCCTAGCCCTCAACATAACCCTAACCCTAGGTCCAATCGTAACCCTAACCGGATCTCTAACCCTAGCCCTCAACATAACCCTAACCCTAGGTCCAATTGTAAGCATAACCGGATCTCTAACCCTAGCCCTCAACATAACCCTAACCCTAGGTCCAATCGTAACCCTAACCGGATCTCTAACCCTAGCCCTCAACATAACCCTAACCCTAGGTCCAATCGTAACCCTAACCGGTTCTCTAACCCTAGCCCTCAACATAACCCTGACCCTAGGTCCAATCGTAACCCTAACCTGATCTCTAACCCTAGCCCTCAACATAACCCTAACCCTAGGTCCAATCGTAACCCTAACGGGATCTCTAACCCTAGCCCTCAACATAACCCTAACCCTAGGTCCAATCGTAACCCTAACCGGATCTCTAACCCTAGCCCTCAACATAACCCTAACCCTAGGTCCAATCATAACCCTAACCGGATCTCTAACCCTAGCCCTCAACATAACCCTAACCCTAGGTCCAATCGTAACCCTAACCGGATCTCTAAACCTAGCCCTCAACATAACCCTAACCCTAGGTCCAATCGTAAACCTAACCGGATCTCTAACCCTAGCCCTCAACATAAACCTAACCCTAGGTCCAATCGTAACCCTAACCCCATCTCTAACCCAAGACCTCAACATAACCCTAACCCTAGGTCCAATCGTAACCCTAACCGGATCTCTAACCCTAGCCCTCAACATAACCCTAACCCTAGGTCCAATCGTAAGCATAACCGGATCTCTAACCCTACCCCTCAACATAACCCTAACCCTAGGTCCAATCGTAAGCATAACCGGATCTCTAACCCTAGCCCTCAACATAACCCTAACCCTAGGTCCAATCGTAAGCATAACCGGATCTCTAACCCTAGCCCTCAACATAACCCTAACCCTAGGTCCAATCGTAACCCTAACCCGATCTCTAACCCTAGCCCTCAACATAACCCTAACCCTAGGTCCAATCGTAACCCTAACCGGATCTCTAACCCTAGCCCTCAACATAACCCTAACCCTAGGTCCAATCGTAACCCTAACCGGATCTCTAACCCTAGCCCTCAACATAACCCTAACCCTAGGTCCAATCGTAAGCATAACCGGATCTCTAACCCTAGCCGTCAACATAACCCTTACCCTAGGTCCAATCGTAAGCATAACTGGAACTCTAACCCTAGCCCTCAACATAACCGTAAACCTAGGTCCAATCGTAAGCATAACCGGATCTCTAACCCTAGCCCTCAACATAACCCTAAACCTAGGTCCAATCGTAAGCATAACCGGATCTCTAACCCTAGCCCTCAACATAACCCTAACCCTAGGACCAATCGTAACCCTAACCGGATCTCTAACCCTAGCCCTCAACATAACCCTAACCCTAGGTCCAATCGTAACCCTAACCGGATCTCTAACCCTAGCCCTCAACATAACCCTAACCCTAGGTCCAATCGTAAGCCTAACCGGATCTCTAACCCTAGCCGTCAACATAACCCTTACCCTAGGTCCAATCGTAAGCATAACTGGAACTCTAACCCTAGCCCTCAACATAACCGTAAACCTAGGTCCAATCGTAAGCATAACCGGATCTCTAACCCTAGCCCTCAACATAACCCTAAACCTAGGTCCAATCGTAAGCATAACCGGATCTCTAACCCTAGCCCTCAACATAACCCTAACCCTAGGACCAATCGTAACCCTAACCGGATCTCTAACCCTAGCCCTCAACATAACCCTAACCCTAGGTCCAATCGTAACCCTAACCGGATCTCTAACCCTAGCCCTCAACATAACCCTAACCCTAGGTCCAATCGTAAGCCTAACCGGATCTCTAACCCTAGCCCTCAACATAACCCTAACCCTAGGTCCAATCGTAACCCTAACCGGATCTCTAACCCTAGCCCTCAACATAACGCTAAACCGAGGTCCAATCGTAACCCTAACCGCATCTCTAACCCTAGCCCTCAACATAACCCTAACCCTAGGTCCAATCGTAAGCATAACAGGATCTCTAACCCTAGCCCTCAACATAACCCTAACCCTAGGTCCAATCGTAACCCTAACAGGATCTCTAACCGAAGCCCTGAACATAACCCTAACCCTAGGTCCAATCGTAACCCTAACCGGATCTCTAACCCTAGCCCTCAACATAACCCTAACCCTAGGTCCAATCGTAACCCTAACCGGATCTCTAACCCTAGCCCTCAACATAACCCTAACCCTAGGTCCAATCGTAAGCATAACCGGATCTCTAACCCTAGCCGTCAACATAACCCTTACTCTAGGTCCAATCGTAAGCATAACTGGAACTCTAACCCTAGCCCTCAACATAACCGTAAACCTAGGTCCAATCGTAAGCATAACCGGATCTCTAACCCTAGCCCTCAACATAACCCTAACCCTAGGTCCAATCGTAACCCTAACCGGATCTCTAACCCTGGCCCTCAACATAACGCTAACCCTAGGTCCAATCGAAACCCTAACCTGATCTCTAAACCTAGCCCTCAACATAACCCTAACCCTAGGTCCAATCGTAAGCATAACCCGATCTCTAACCCTAGCCGTCAACATAACCCTTACCCTAGGTCCAATCGTAAGCATAACCGGATCTCTAACCCTAGCCCTCAACATAACCCTAACCCTAGGTCCAATCGTAAGCCTAACCGGATCTCTAACCCTAGCCCTCAACATAACCCTAACCCTAGGTCCAATCGTAACCCTAACCGGATCTCTAACCCTAGCCCTCAACATAACCCTAACCCTAGGTCCAATCGTAAGCATAACCGGATCTCTAACCCTAGCCGTCAACATAACCCTTACCCTAGGTCCAATCGTAAGCATAACTGCAACTCTAACCCTAGCCCTCAACATAACCGTAAACCTAGGTCCAATCGTAAGCATAACCGGATCTCTAACCCTAGCCCTCAACATAACCCTAAACCTAGGTCCAATCGTAAGCATAACCGGATCTCTAACCCTAGCCCTCAACATAACCCTAACCCTAGGACCAATCGTAACCCTAACCGGATCTCTAACCCTAGCCCTCAACATAACCCTAACCCTAGGTCCAATCGTAACCCTAACCGGATCTCTAACCCTAGCCCTCAACATAACCCTAACCCTAGGTCCAATCGTAAGCCTAACCGGATCTCTAACCCTAGCCGTCAACATAACCCTTACCCTAGGTCCAATCGTAAGCATAACTGGAACTCTAACCCTAGCCCTCAACATAACCGTAAACCTAGGTCCAATCGTAAGCATAACCGGATCTCTAACCCTAGCCCTCAACATAACCCTAAACCTAGGTCCAATCGTAAGCATAACCGGATCTCTAACCCTAGCCCTCAACATAACCCTAACCCTAGGACCAATCGTAACCCTAACCGGATCTCTAACCCTAGCCCTCAACATAACCCTAACCCTAGGTCCAATCGTAACCCTAACCGGATCTCTAACCCTAGCCCTCAACATAACCCTAACCCTAGGTCCAATCGTAAGCCTAACCGGATCTCTAACCCTAGCCCTCAACATAACCCTAACCCTAGGTCCAATCGTAACCCTAACCGGATCTCTAACCCTAGCCCTCAACATAACGCTAAACCGAGGTCCAATCGTAACCCTAACCGCATCTCTAACCCTAGCCCTCAACATAACCCTAACCCTAGGTCCAATCGTAAGCATAACAGGATCTCTAACCCTAGCCCTCAACATAACCCTAACCCTAGGTCCAATCGTAACCCTAACAGGATCTCTAACCGAAGCCCTGAACATAACCCTAACCCTAGGTCCAATCGTAACCCTAACCGGATCTCTAACCCTAGCCCTCAACATAACCCTAACCCTAGGTCCAATCGTAACCCTAACCGGATCTCTAACACTAGCCCTCAACATAACCCTAACCCTAGGTCCAATCGTAAGCATAACCGGATCTCTAACCCTAGCCGTCAACATAACCCTTACCCTAGGTCCAATCGTAAGCATAACTGGAAATCTAACCCTAGCCCTCAACATAACCGTAAACCTAGGTCCAATCGTAAGCATAACCGGATCTCTAACCCTAGCCCTCAACATAACCCTAACCCTAGGTCCAATCGTAACCCTAACCGGATCTCTAACCCTGGCCCTCAACATAACCCTAACCCTAGGTCCAATCGAAACCCTAACCTGATCTCTAAACCTAGCCCTCAACATAACCCTAACCCTAGGTCCAATCGTAAGCATAACCCGATCTCTAACCCTAGCCGTCAACATAACCCTTACCCTAGGTCCAATCGTAAGCATAACCGGATCTCTAACCCTAGCCCTCAACATAACCCTAAACCTAGGTCCAATCGTAAGCATAACCGGATCTCTAACCCTAGCCCTCAACATAACCCTAACCCTAGGACCAATCGTAACCCTAACCGGATCTCTAACCCTAGCCCTCAACATAACCCTAACCCTAGGTCCAATCGTAACCCTAACCGGATCTCTAACCCTAGCCCTCAACATAACCCTAACCCTAGGTCCAATCGTAAGCCTAACCGGATCTCTAACCCTAGCCCTCAACATAACCCTAACCCTAGGTCCAATCGTAAGCCTAACCGGATCTCTAACCCTAGCCCTCAACATAACCCTAACCCTAGGTCCAATCGTAAGCATAACCCGATCTCTAACCCTAGCCGTCAACATAACCCTTACCCTAGGTCCAATCGTAAGCATAACCGGATCTCTAACCCTAGCCCTCAACATAACCCTAAACCTAGGTCCAATCGTAAGCATAACCGGATCTCTAACCCTAGCCCTCAACATAACCCTAACCCTAGGACCAATCGTAACCCTAACCGGATCTCTAACCCTAGCCCTCAACATAACCCTAACCCTAGGTCCAATCGTAACCCTAACCGGATCTCTAACCCTAGCCCTCAACATAACCCTAACCCTAGGTCCAATCGTAAGCCTAACCGGATCTCTAACCCTAGCCCTCAACATAACCCTAACCCTAGGTCCAATCGTAAGCCTAACCGGATCTCTAAACCTAGCCCTCAACATAACCCTAACCCTAGGTCCAATTGTAAGCATAACCGGATCTCTAACCCTAGCCCTCAACATAACCCTAACCCTAGGTCCAATCGTAACCCTAACCGGATCTCTAACCCTAGCCCTCAACATAACCCTAACCCTAGGTCCAATCGTAACCCTAACCGGTTCTCTAACCCTAGCCCTCAACATAACCCTGACCCTAGGTCCAATCGTAACCCTAACCTGATCTCTAACCCTAGCCCTCAACATAACCCTAACCCTAGGTCCAATCGTAACCCTAACGGGATCTCTAACCCTAGCCCTCAACATAACCCTAACCCTAGGTCCAATCGTAACCCTAACCGGATCTCTAACCCTAGCCCTCAACATAACCCTAACCCTAGGTCCAATCATAACCCTAACCGGATCTCTAACCCTAGCCCTCAACATAACCCTAACCCTAGGTCCAATCGTAACCCTAACCGGATCTCTAAACTTAGCCCTCAACATAACCCTAACCCTAGGTCCAATAGTAACCCTAACCGGATCTCTAACCCTAGCCCTCAACATAACCCTAACCCTAGGTCCAATCGTAACCCTAACCCCATCTCTAACCCAAGCCCTCAACATAACCCTAACCCTAGGTCCAATCGTAACCCTAACCGGATCTCTAACCCTAGCCCTCAACATAACCCTAACCCTAGGTCCAATCGTAAGCATAACCGGAACTCTAACCCTACCCCTCAACATAACCCTAACCCTAGGTCCAATCGTAAGCATAACCGGATCTCTAACCCTAGCCCTCAACATAACCCTAACCCTAGGTCCAATCGTAAGCATAACCGGATCTCTAACCCTAGCCCTCAACATAACCCTAACCCTAGGTCCAATCGTAACCCTAACCCGATCTCTAACCCTAGCCCTCAACATAACCCTAACCCTAGGTCCAATCGTAACCCTAACCGGATCTCTAACCCTAGCCCTCAACATAACCCTAACCCTAGGTCCAATCGTAACCCTAACCGGATCTCTAACCCTAGCCCTCAACATAACCCTAACCCTATGTCCAATCGTAAGCATAACCGGATCTCTAACCCTAGCCGTCAACATAACCCTTACCCTAGGTCCAATCGTAAGCATAACTGGAACTCTAACCCTAGCCCTCAACATAACCGTAAACCTAGGTCCAATCGTAAGCATAACCGGATCTCTAACCCTAGCCCTCAACATAACCCTAAACCTAGGTCCAATCGTAAGCATAACCGGATCTCTAACCCTAGCCCTCAACATAACCCTAACCCTAGGACCAATCGTAACCCTAACCGGATCTCTAACCCTAGCCCTCAACATAACCCTAACCCTAGGTCCAATCGTAACCCTAACCGGATCTCTAACCCTAGCCCTCAACTTAACCCTAACCCTAGGTCCAATCGTAAGCCTAACCGGATCTCTAACCCTAGCCGTCAACATAACCCTTACCCTAGGTCCAATCGTAAGCATAACTGGAACTCTAACCCTAGCCCTCAACATAACCGTAAACCTAGGTCCAATCGTAAGCATAACCGGATCTCTAACCCTAGCCCTCAACATAACCCTAAACCTAGGTCCAATCGTAAGCATAACCGGATCTCTAACCCTAGCCCTCAACATAACCCTAACCCTAGGACCAATCGTAACCCTAACCGGATCTCTAACCCTAGCCCTCAACATAACCCTAACCCTAGGTCCAATCGTAACCCTAACCGGATCTCTAACCCTAGCCCTCAACATAACCCTAACCCTAGGTCCAATCGTAAGCCTAACCGGATCTCTAACCCTAGCCCTCAACATAACCCTAACCCTAGGTCCAATCGTAACCCTAACCGGATCTCTAACCCTAGCCCTCAACATAACGCTAAACCGAGGTCCAATCGTAACCCTAACCGCATTTCTAACCCTAGCCCTCAACATAACCCTAACCCTAGGTCCAATCGTAAGCATAACAGGATCTCTAACCCTAGCCCTCAACATAACCCTAACCCTAGGTCCAATCGTAACCCTAACAGGATCTCTAACCGAAGCCCTGAACATAACCCTAACCCTAGGTCCAATCGTAACCCTAACCGGATCTCTAACCCTAGCCCTCAACATAACCCTAACCCTAGGTCCAATCGTAACCCTAACCGGATCTCTAACCCTAGCCCTCAACATAACCCTAACCCTAGGTCCAATCGTAAGCATAACCGGATCTCTAACCCTAGCCGTCAACATAACCCTTACCCTAGGTCCAATCGTAAGCATAACTGGAACTCTAACCCTAGCCCTCAACATAACCGTAAACCTAGGTCCAATCGTAAGCATAACCGGATCTCTAACCCTAGCCCTCAACATAACCCTAACCCTAGGTCCAATCGTAACCCTAACCGGATCTCTAACCCTAGCCCTCAACATAACCCTAACTCTAGGTCCAATCGAAACCCTAACCTGATCTCTAAACCTAGCCCTCAACATAACCCTAACCCTAGGTCCAATCGTAAGCATAACCGGATCTCTAACCCTAGCCGTCAACATAACCCTTACCCTAGGTCCAATCGTAAGCATAACCGGATCTCTAACCCTAGCCCTCAACATAACCCTAAACCTAGGTCCAATCGTAAGCATAACCGGATCTCTAACCCTAGCCCTCAACATAACCCTAACCCTAGGACCAATCGTAACCCTAACCGGATCTCTAACCCTAGCCCTCAACATAACCCTAACCCTAGGTCCAATCGTAACCCTAACCGGATCTCTAACCCTAGCCCTCAACATAACCCTAACCCTAGGTCCAATCGTAAGCCTAACCGGATCTCTAACCCTAGCCCTCAACATAACCCTAACCCTAGGTCCAATCGTAACCCTAACCGGATCTCTAACCCTAGCCCTCAACATAACGCTAAACCGAGGTCCAATCGTAACCCTAACCGGATCTCTAACCCTAGCCCTCAACATAACCCTAACCCTAGGTCCAATCGTAAGCATAACAGGATCTCTAACCCTAGCCCTCAACATAACCCTAACCCTAGGTCCAATCGTAACCCTAACCGGATCTCTAACCCTAGCCCTCAACATAACCCTAAACCGAGGTCCAATCGTAACCCTAACCGGATCTCTAACCCTAGCACTCAACATAACCCTAACCCTAGGTCCAATCGTAACCCTAACCGGATCTCTAACCCTAGCCCTCAACATAACCCTAACCCTAGGTGCAATCGTAACCCTAACCGGAACTCTAACCCAAGCCCTCAACATAACCCTAACCCTAGGTCCAATCGTAAGCATAACCGGATCTCTAACCCTAGCCATCAACATAACCCTAACCCTAGGTCCAATCGTAACCGTAACCGGATCTCTAACCCAAGCCCTCAACATAACCCTAACCCTAGGTCCAATCGTAACCCTAACCGGATCTCTAACACTAGCCCTCAACATAACCCTAACCCTAGGTCCAATCGTAACCCTAACCGGATCTCTAACCCTAGCCCTCAACATAACCCTAACCCTAGGTCCAATCGTAACCCTAACCGGATCTCTAACCCTAGCCCTCAACATAACCCTAACCCTAGGTCCAATCGTAACACTAACCGGATCTCTAACCCAAGCCCTCAACATAACCCTAACCCTAGGTCCAATCGTAACCCTAACCGGATCTCTAACCCTAGCCCTCAACATAACCCTAACCCTAGGACCAATCGTAACCCTAACCGGATCTCTAACCCTAGCCCTCAACATAACCCTAACCCTAGGTCCAATCGTAACCCTAACCGGATCTCTAACCCTAGCCCTCAACATAACCCTAACCCTAGGTCCAATCGTAAGCCTAACCGGATCTCTAACCCTAGCCCTCAACATAACCCTAACCCTAGGTCCAATCGTAAGCCTAACCGGATCTCTAACCCTAGCCCTCAACATAACCCTAACCCTAGGTCCAATTGTAAGCATAACCGGATCTCTAACCCTAGCCCTCAACATAACCCTAACCCTAGGTCCAATCGTAACCCTAACCGGATCTCTAACCCTAGCCCTCAACATAACCCTAACCCTAGGTCCAATCGTAACCCTAACCGGTTCTCTAACCCTAGCCCTCAACATAACCCTGACCCTAGGTCCAATCGTAACCCTAACCTGATCTCTAACCCTAGCCCTCAACATAACCCTAACCCTAGGTCCAATCGTAACCCTAACGGGATCTCTAACCCTAGCCCTCAACATAACCCTAACCCTAGGTCCAATCGTAACCCTAACCGGATCTCTAACCCTAGCCCTCAACATAACCCTAACCCTAGGTCCAATCATAACCCTAACCGGATCTCTAACCCTAGCCCTCAACATAACCCTAACCCTAGGTCCAATCGTAACCCTAACCGGATCTCTAAACTTAGCCCTCAACATAACCCTAACCCTAGGTCCAATAGTAACCCTAACCGGATCTCTAACCCTAGCCCTCAACATAACCCTAACCCTAGGTCCAATCGTAACCCTAACCCCATCTCTAACCCAAGCCCTCAACATAACCCTAACCCTAGGTCCAATCGTAACCCTAACCGGATCTCTAACCCTAGCCCTCAACATAACCCTAACCCTAGGTCCAATCGTAAGCATAACCGGAACTCTAACCCTACCCCTCAACATAACCCTAACCCTAGGTCCAATCGTAAGCATAACCGGATCTCTAACCCTAGCCCTCAACATAACCCTAACCCTAGGTCCAATCGTAAGCATAACCGGATCTCTAACCCTAGCCCTCAACATAACCCTAACCCTAGGTCCAATCGTAACCCTAACCCGATCTCTAACCCTAGCCCTCAACATAACCCTAACCCTAGGTCCAATCGTAACCCTAACCGGATCTCTAACCCTAGCCCTCAACATAACCCTAACCCTAGGTCCAATCGTAACCCTAACCGGATCTCTAACCCTAGCCCTCAACATAACCCTAACCCTAGGTCCAATCGTAAGCATAACCGGATCTCTAACCCTAGCCGTCAACATAACCCTTACCCTAGGTCCAATCGTAAGCATAACTGGAACTCTAACCCTAGCCCTCAACATAACCGTAAACCTAGGTCCAATCGTAAGCATAACCGGATCTCTAACCCTAGCCCTCAACATAACCCTAAACCTAGGTCCAATCGTAAGCATAACCGGATCTCTAACCCTAGCCCTCAACATAACCCTAACCCTAGGACCAATCGTAACCCTAACCGGATCTCTAACCCTAGCCCTCAACATAACCCTAACCCTAGGTCCAATCGTAACCCTAACCGGATCTCTAACCCTAGCCCTCAACTTAACCCTAACCCTAGGTCCAATCGTAAGCCTAACCGGATCTCTAACCCTAGCCGTCAACATAACCCTTACCCTAGGTCCAATCGTAAGCATAACTGGAACTCTAACCCTAGCCCTCAACATAACCGTAAACCTAGGTCCAATCGTAAGCATAACCGGATCTCTAACCCTAGCCCTCAACATAACCCTAAACCTAGGTCCAATCGTAAGCATAACCGGATCTCTAACCCTAGCCCTCAACATAACCCTAACCCTAGGACCAATCGTAACCCTAACCGGATCTCTAACCCTAGCCCTCAACATAACCCTAACCCTAGGTCCAATCGTAACCCTAACCGGATCTCTAACCCTAGCCCTCAACATAACCCTAACCCTAGGTCCAATCGTAAGCCTAACCGGATCTCTAACCCTAGCCCTCAACATAACCCTAACCCTAGGTCCAATCGTAACCCTAACCGGATCTCTAACCCTAGCCCTCAACATAACGCTAAACCGAGGTCCAATCGTAACCCTAACCGCATTTCTAACCCTAGCCCTCAACATAACCCTAACCCTAGGTCCAATCGTAAGCATAACAGGATCTCTAACCCTAGCCCTCAACATAACCCTAACCCTAGGTCCAATCGTAACCCTAACAGGATCTCTAACCGAAGCCCTGAACATAACCCTAACCCTAGGTCCAATCGTAACCCTAACCGGATCTCTAACCCTAGCCCTCAACATAACCCTAACCCTAGGTCCAATCGTAACCCTAACCGGATCTCTAACCCTAGCCCTCAACATAACCCTAACCCTAGGTCCAATCGTAAGCATAACCGGATCTCTAACCCTAGCCGTCAACATAACCCTTACCCTAGGTCCAATCGTAAGCATAACTGGAACTCTAACCCTAGCCCTCAACATAACCGTAAACCTAGGTCCAATCGTAAGCATAACCGGATCTCTAACCCTAGCCCTCAACATAACCCTAACCCTAGGTCCAATCGTAACCCTAACCGGATCTCTAACCCTAGCCCTCAACATAACCCTAACTCTAGGTCCAATCGAAACCCTAACCTGATCTCTAAACCTAGCCCTCAACATAACCCTAACCCTAGGTCCAATCGTAAGCATAACCGGATCTCTAACCCTAGCCGTCAACATAACCCTTACCCTAGGTCCAATCGTAAGCATAACCGGATCTCTAACCCTAGCCCTCAACATAACCCTAAACCTAGGTCCAATCGTAAGCATAACCGGATCTCTAACCCTAGCCCTCAACATAACCCTAACCCTAGGACCAATCGTAACCCTAACCGGATCTCTAACCCTAGTCCTCAACATAACCCTAACCCTAGGTCCAATCGTAACCCTAACCGGATCTCTAACCCTAGCCCTCAACATAACCCTAACCCTAGGTCCAATCGTAAGCCTAACCGGATCTCTAACCCTAGCCCTCAACATAACCCTAACCCTAGGTCCAATCGTAACCCTAACCGGATCTCTAACCCTAGCCCTCAACATAACGCTAAACCGAGGTCCAATCGTAACCCTAACCGGATCTCTAACCCTAGCCCTCAACATAACCCTAACCCTAGGTCCAATCGTAAGCATAACAGGATCTCTAACCCTAGCCCTCAACATAACCCTAACCCTAGGTCCAATCGTAACCCTAACCGGATCTCTAACCCTAGCCCTCAACATAACCCTAAACCGAGGTCCAATCGTAACCCTAACCGGATCTCTAACCCTAGCACTCAACATAACCCTAACCCTAGGTCCAATCGTAACCCTAACCGGATCTCTAACCCTAGCCCTCAACATAACCCTAACCCTAGGTGCAATCGTAACCCTAACCGGAACTCTAACCCAAGCCCTCAACATAACCCTAACCCTAGGTCCAATCGTAAGCATAACCGGATCTCTAACCCTAGCCATCAACATAACCCTAACCCTAGGTCCAATCGTAACCGTAACCGGATCTCTAACCCAAGCCCTCAACATAACCCTAACCCTAGGTCCAATCGTAACCCTAACCGGATCTCTAACACTAGCCCTCAACATAACCCTAACCCTAGGTCCAATCGTAACCCTAACCGGATCTCTAACCCTAGCCCTCAACATAACCCTAACCCTAGGTCCAATCGTAACCCTAACCGGATCTCTAACCCTAGCCCTCAACATAACCCTAACCCTAGGTCCAATCGTAACACTAACCGGATCTCTAACCCAAGCCCTCAACATAACCCTAACCCTAGGTCCAATCGTAACCCTAACCGGATCTCTAACCCTAGCCCTCAACATAACAATACCCTAGGTCCAATCGTAAGCATAACCGGATCTCTAACCCAAGCCCTCAACATAACACTAACCCTAGGTCCAATCGTAACCCTAACCTGATCTCTAACCCAAGCCCTCAACATAACCCTAACCCTAGGTCCAATCGTAAGCATAACCGGATCTCTAACCCTAGCCCTCAACATAACCCTAACCCTAGGTCCAATCGTAAGCCTAACCGGATCTCTAACCCTAGCCCTCAACATAACCCTAACCCTAGGTCCAATTGTAAGCATAACCGGATCTCTAACCCTAGCCCTCAACATAACCCTAACCCTAGGTCCAATCGTAACCCTAACCGGATCTCTAACCCTAGCCCTCAACATAACCCTAACCCTAGGTCCAATCGTAACCCTAACCGGTTCTCTAACCCTAGCCCTCAACATAACCCTGACCCTAGGTCCAATCGTAACCCTAACCTGATCTCTAACCCTAGCCCTCAACATAACCCTAACCCTAGGTCCAATCGTAACCCTAACGGGATCTCTAACCCTAGCCCTCAACATAACCCTAACCCTAGGTCCAATCGTAACCCTAACCGGATCTCTAACCCTAGCCCTCAACATAACCCTAACCCTAGGTCCAATCATAACCCTAACCGGATCTCTAACCCTAGCCCTCAACATAACCCTAACCCTAGGTCCAATCGTAACCCTAACCGGATCTCTAAACTTAGCCCTCAACATAACCCTAACCCTAGGTCCAATAGTAACCCTAACCGGATCTCTAACCCTAGCCCTCAACATAACCCTAACCCTAGGTCCAATCGTAACCCTAACCCCATCTCTAACCCAAGCCCTCAACATAACCCTAACCCTAGGTCCAATCGTAACCCTAACCGGATCTCTAACCCTAGCCCTCAACATAACCCTAACCCTAGGTCCAATCGTAAGCATAACCGGAACTCTAACCCTACCCCTCAACATAACCCTAACCCTAGGTCCAATCGTAAGCATAACCGGATCTCTAACCCTAGCCCTCAACATAACCCTAACCCTAGGTCCAATCGTAAGCATAACCGGATCTCTAACCCTAGCCCTCAACATAACCCTAACCCTAGGTCCAATCGTAACCCTAACCCGATCTCTAACCCTAGCCCTCAACATAACCCTAACCCTAGGTCCAATCGTAACCCTAACCGGATCTCTAACCCTAGCCCTCAACATAACCCTAACCCTAGGTCCAATCGTAACCCTAACCGGATCTCTAACCCTAGCCCTCAACATAACCCTAACCCTAGGTCCAATCGTAAGCATAACCGGATCTCTAACCCTAGCCGTCAACATAACCCTTACCCTAGGTCCAATCGTAAGCATAACTGGAACTCTAACCCTAGCCCTCAACATAACCGTAAACCTAGGTCCAATCGTAAGCATAACCGGATCTCTAACCCTAGCCCTCAACATAACCCTAAACCTAGGTCCAATCGTAAGCATAACCGGATCTCTAACCCTAGCCCTCAACATAACCCTAACCCTAGGACCAATCGTAACCCTAACCGGATCTCTAACCCTAGCCCTCAACATAACCCTAACCCTAGGTCCAATCGTAACCCTAACCGGATCTCTAACCCTAGCCCTCAACTTAACCCTAACCCTAGGTCCAATCGTAAGCCTAACCGGATCTCTAACCCTAGCCGTCAACATAACCCTTACCCTAGGTCCAATCGTAAGCATAACTGGAACTCTAACCCTAGCCCTCAACATAACCGTAAACCTAGGTCCAATCGTAAGCATAACCGGATCTCTAACCCTAGCCCTCAACATAACCCTAAACCTAGGTCCAATCGTAAGCATAACCGGATCTCTAACCCTAGCCCTCAACATAACCCTAACCCTAGGACCAATCGTAACCCTAACCGGATCTCTAACCCTAGCCCTCAACATAACCCTAACCCTAGGTCCAATCGTAACCCTAACCGGATCTCTAACCCTAGCCCTCAACATAACCCTAACCCTAGGTCCAATCGTAAGCCTAACCGGATCTCTAACCCTAGCCCTCAACATAACCCTAACCCTAGGTCCAATCGTAACCCTAACCGGATCTCTAACCCTAGCCCTCAACATAACGCTAAACCGAGGTCCAATCGTAACCCTAACCGCATTTCTAACCCTAGCCCTCAACATAACCCTAACCCTAGGTCCAATCGTAAGCATAACAGGATCTCTAACCCTAGCCCTCAACATAACCCTAACCCTAGGTCCAATCGTAACCCTAACAGGATCTCTAACCGAAGCCCTGAACATAACCCTAACCCTAGGTCCAATCGTAACCCTAACCGGATCTCTAACCCTAGCCCTCAACATAACCCTAACCCTAGGTCCAATCGTAACCCTAACCGGATCTCTAACCCTAGCCCTCAACATAACCCTAACCCTAGGTCCAATCGTAAGCATAACCGGATCTCTAACCCTAGCCGTCAACATAACCCTTACCCTAGGTCCAATCGTAAGCATAACTGGAACTCTAACCCTAGCCCTCAACATAACCGTAAACCTAGGTCCAATCGTAAGCATAACCGGATCTCTAACCCTAGCCCTCAACATAACCCTAACCCTAGGTCCAATCGTAACCCTAACCGGATCTCTAACCCTAGCCCTCAACATAACCCTAACTCTAGGTCCAATCGAAACCCTAACCTGATCTCTAAACCTAGCCCTCAACATAACCCTAACCCTAGGTCCAATCGTAAGCATAACCGGATCTCTAACCCTAGCCGTCAACATAACCCTTACCCTAGGTCCAATCGTAAGCATAACCGGATCTCTAACCCTAGCCCTCAACATAACCCTAAACCTAGGTCCAATCGTAAGCATAACCGGATCTCTAACCCTAGCCCTCAACATAACCCTAACCCTAGGACCAATCGTAACCCTAACCGGATCTCTAACCCTAGCCCTCAACATAACCCTAACCCTAGGTCCAATCGTAACCCTAACCGGATCTCTAACCCTAGCCCTCAACATAACCCTAACCCTAGGTCCAATCGTAAGCCTAACCGGATCTCTAACCCTAGCCCTCAACATAACCCTAACCCTAGGTCCAATCGTAACCCTAACCGGATCTCTAACCCTAGCCCTCAACATAACGCTAAACCGAGGTCCAATCGTAACCCTAACCGGATCTCTAACCCTAGCCCTCAACATAACCCTAACCCTAGGTCCAATCGTAAGCATAACAGGATCTCTAACCCTAGCCCTCAACATAACCCTAACCCTAGGTCCAATCGTAACCCTAACCGGATCTCTAACCCTAGCCCTCAACATAACCCTAAACCGAGGTCCAATCGTAACCCTAACCGGATCTCTAACCCTAGCACTCAACATAACCCTAACCCTAGGTCCAATCGTAACCCTAACCGGATCTCTAACCCTAGCCCTCAACATAACCCTAACCCTAGGTGCAATCGTAACCCTAACCGGAACTCTAACCCAAGCCCTCAACATAACCCTAACCCTAGGTCCAATCGTAAGCATAACCGGATCTCTAACCCTAGCCATCAACATAACCCTAACCCTAGGTCCAATCGTAACCGTAACCGGATCTCTAACCCAAGCCCTCAACATAACCCTAACCCTAGGTCCAATCGTAACCCTAACCGGATCTCTAACACTAGCCCTCAACATAACCCTAACCCTAGGTCCAATCGTAACCCTAACCGGATCTCTAACCCTAGCCCTCAACATAACCCTAACCCTAGGTCCAATCGTAACCCTAACCGGATCTCTAACCCTAGCCCTCAACATAACCCTAACCCTAGGTCCAATCGTAACACTAACCGGATCTCTAACCCAAGCCCTCAACATAACCCTAACCCTAGGTCCAATCGTAACCCTAACCGGATCTCTAACCCTAGCCCTCAACATAACAATACCCTAGGTCCAATCGTAAGCATAACCGGATCTCTAACCCAAGCCCTCAACATAACACTAACCCTAGGTCCAATCGTAACCCTAACCTGATCTCTAACCCAAGCCCTCAACATAACCCTAACCCTAGGTCCAATCGTAAGCATAACCGGATCTCTAACCCTAGCCCTCAACATAACCCTAACCCTAGGTCCAATCGTAACCCTAACCGGATCTCTAACCCTAGCCCTCAACATAACCCTAACCCTAGGTCCAATCGTAACCCTAACCGGATCTCTAACCCTAGCCCTCAACATAACCCTAACCCTAGGTCCAATCGTAAGCATAACCGGATCTCTAACCCTAGCCCTCAACATAACCCTAACCCTAGGTCCAATCGTAACCCTAACCGGATCTCTAACCCTAGCCCTCAACATAACCCTAAACCGAGGTCCAATCGTAACCCTAACCGGATCTCTAACCCTAGCCCTCAACATAACCCTAAACCTAGGTCCAATCGTAAGCATAACCGGATCTCTAACCCTAGCCCTCAACATAACAATAGCCTAGGTCCAATCGTAAGCATAACCGGATCTCTAACCGAAGCCCTGAACATAACCCTAACCCTAGGTCCAATCGTAACCCTAACCGGATCTCTAACCCAAGCCCTCAACATAACCCTAACCCTAGGTCCAATCGTAAGCATAACCGGATCTCTAACCCTAGCCCTCAACATAACCCTAACCCTAGGTCCAATCGTAACCCTAACCGGATCTCTAACCCTAGCCCTCAACATAACACTAACCCTAGGTCCAATCGTAACCCTAACCGGATCTCTAACCCTAGCCCTCAACATAACCCTAACCGTAGGTCCAATCGTAACCCTAACCGGATCTCTAACCCTAGCCCTCAACATAACCCTAATCCTAGGTCCAATCGAAACCCTAACCTGATCTCTAAACCTAGCCCTCAACATAACCCTAACCCTAGGTCCAATCGAAACCCTAACCGGATCTCTAACCCTAGCCCTCAACATAACCCTAACCCTAGGTCCAATCGTAACCCTAACCGGATCTCTAACCCTAGCCCTCAACATAACCCTAACCCTAGGTCCAATCGTAACCCTAACCGGATCTCTAACCCTAGCCCTCAACATAACCCTAACCCTAGGTCCAATCGTAACCCTAACCGGATCTCTAACCCTAGCCCTCAACATAACCCTAACCCTAGGTCCAATCGTAAGCATAACCGGATCTCTAACCCTAGCCCTCAACATAACCCTAACCCTAGGTCCAATCGTAACCCTAACCGGATCTCTAACCCTAGCCCTCAACATAACCCTAACCCTAGGTCCAATCGTAACCCTAACCGGATCTCTAACCCTAGCCCTCAACATAACCCTAACCCTAGGTCCAATCGTAACCCTAACCGGATCTCTAACCCTAGCCCTCAACATAACCCTAACCCTAGGACCAATCGTAACCCTAACCGGATCTCTAACCCTAGCCCTCAACATAACCCTAACCCTAGGTCCAATCGTAACCCTAACCGGATCTCTAACCCTAGCCCTCAACATAACCCTAACCCTAGGTCCAATCGTAACCCTAACCGGATCTCTAACCCTAGCCCTCAACATAACCCTAACCCTAGGTCCAATCGTAACCCTAACCGGATCTCTAACCCTAGCCCTCAACATAACGCTAAACCGAGGTCCAATCGTAACCCTAACCGGATCTCTAACCCTAGCCCTCAACATAACCCTAACCCTAGGTCCAATCGTAAGCATAACAGGATCTCTAACCCTAGCCCTCAACATAACCCTAACCCTAGGTCCAATCGTAACCCTAACCGGATCTCTAACCCTAGCCCTCAACATAACAATACCCTAGGTCCAATCGTAAGCATAACCGGATCTCTAACCCAAGCCCTCCACATAACACTAACCCTAGGTCCAATCGTAACCCTAACCGGATCTCGAACCCAAGCCCTCAACATAACCCTAACCCTAGGTCCAATCGTAAGCATAACCGGATCTCTAACCCTAGCCCTCAACATAACCCTAACCCTAGGTCCAATCGTAACCCTAACCGGATCTCTAACCCTAGCCCTCAACATAACCCTAACCCTAGGTCCAATCGTAACCCTAACCGGATCTCTAACCCTAGCCCTCAACATAACCCTAACCCTAGGTCCAATCGTAAGCATAACCGGATCTCTAACCCTAGCCCTCAACATAACCCTAACCCTAGGTCCAATCGTAACCCTAACCGGATCTCTAACCCTAGCCCTCAACATAACCCTAACCCTAGGTCCAATCGTAACCCTAACCGGATCTCTAACCCTAGCCCTCAACATAACCCTAACCCTAGGTCCAATCGTAACCCTAACCGGATCTCTAACCCTAGCCCTCAACATAACCGTAACCCTAGGTCCAATCGTAACCCTAACCGGTTCTCTAACCCTAGCCCTCAACATAACCCTAACCCTAGGTCCAATCGTAACCCTAACCGGATCTCTAACCCTAGCCCTCAACATAACCCTAACCCTAGGTCCAATCGTATCCCTAACCGGATCTCTAACCCTAGCCCCCAACATAACCCTAACCCTAGGTCCAATCGTAACCCTAACCGGATCTTAACCCTAGCCCTCAACATAACCCTAACCCTAGGTCCAATCGTATCCCTAACCGGATCTCTAACCCTAGCCCCCAACATAACCCTAACCCTAGGTCCAATCGTAACCCTAACCGGATCTTAACCCTAGCCCTCAACATAACCCTAACCCTAGGTCCAATCGTAACCCTAACCGGATCTCTAACCCTAGCCCTCAACATAACACTAACCCTAGTTCCAATCGTAACCCTAACCGGATCTCTAACCCTAGCCCTCAACATAACCCTAACCCTAGGTCCAATCGTAACCCTAACCGGATCTCTAATCCTAGCCCTCAACATAACCCTAACCCTAGGTCCAATCGAAACCCTAACCGGATCTCTCACCCTAGCCCTCAACATAACCCTAACCCTAGGTCCAATCGTAACCCTAACCGGATCTCTAACCCTAGCCCTCCTCATAACCCTAACCCTAGGTCCAATCGTAACCCTAACCGGATCTCTAACCCTAGCCCTCAACATAACCCTAACCCTAGGTCCAATCGTAACCCTAACCGGATCTCTAACCCTAGCCCTCAACATAACCCTAACCCTAGGTCCAATCGTAACCCTAACCGGATCTCTAACCCTAGCCCTCAACATAACCCTAACCCTAGGTCCAATCGTAAGCATAACCGGATCTCTAACCCTACCCCTCAACATAACCCTAACCCTAGGTCCAATCGTAAGCATAACCGGATCTCTAACCCTAGCCCTCAACATAACCCTAACCCTAGGTCCAATCGTAACCCTAACCGGATCTCTAACCCTAGCCCTCAACATAACCCTAACCCTAGGTCCAATCGTAACCCTAACCGGATCTCTAACCCTAGCCCTCAACATAACCCTAAACCGAGGTCCAATCGTAACCCTAACCGGATCTCTAACCCTAGCCCTCAACATAACCCTAAACCTAGGTCCAATCGTAAGCATAACCGGATCTCTAACCCTAGCCCTCAACATAACAATAGCCTAGGTCCAATCGTAAGCATAACCGGATCTCTAACCGAAGCCCTGAACATAACCCTAACCCTAGGTCCAATCGTAACCCTAACCGGATCTCTAACCCAAGCCCTCAACATAACCCTAACCCTAGGTCCAATCGTAAGCATAACCGGATCTCTAACCCTAGCCCTCAACATAACCCTAACCCTAGGTCCAATCGTAACCCTAACCGGATCTCTAACCCTAGCCCTCAACATAACACTAACCCTAGGTCCAATCGTAACCCTAACCGGATCTCTAACCCTAGCCCTCAACATAACCCTAACCGTAGGTCCAATCGTAACCCTAACCGGATCTCTAACCCTAGCCCTCAACATAACCCTAATCCTAGGTCCAATGGAAACCCTAACCTGATCTCTAAACCTAGCCCTCAACATAACCCTAACCCTAGGTCCAATCGTAACCCTAACCGGATCTCTAACCCTAGCCCTCAACATAACCCTAACCCTAGGTCCAATCGTAAGCATAACCGGATCTCTAACCCTAGCCCTCAACATAACCCTAACCCTAGGTCCAATCGTAACCCTAACCGGATCTCTAACCCTAGCCCTCAACATAACCCTAACCCTAGGTCCAATCGTAACCCTAACCGGATCTCTAACCCAAGCCCTCAACATAACCCTAACCCTAGGTCCAATCGTAAGCTTAACCGGATCTCTAACCCTAGCCCTCAACATAACCCTAACCCTAGGTCCAATCGTAACCCTAACCGGATCTCTAACCCTAGCCCTCAACATAACAATACCCTAGGTCCAATCGTAAGCATAACCGGATCTCTAACCCAAGCCCTCAACATAACCCTAACCCTAGGTCCAATCGTAACCCTAACCGGATCTCTAACCCAAGCCCTCAACATAACCCTAACCCTAGGTCCAATCGTAAGCATAACCGGATCTCTAACCCTAGCCCTCAACATAACACTAACCCTAGGTCCAATCGTAACCCTAACCGGATCGCTAACCCTAGCCCTCAACATAACCCTAACCCTAGGTCCAATCGTAAGCATAACCGGATCTCTCACCCTAGCCCTCAACGTAACCCTAACCCTAGGTCCAATCGTAAGCATAACCGGATCTCTAACCCTAGCCCTCAACATAACCCTAACCCTAGGTCCAATCGTAAGCATAACCGGATCTCTAACCCTAGCCCTCAACACAACCCTAACCCTAGGTCCAATCGTAACCCTAACCGGATCTCTAAACCTAGCCCTCAACATAACCCTAACCCTAGGTCCAATCGTAAGCATAACCGGATCTCTAACCCTACCCCTCAACATAACCCTAACCCTAGGTCCAATCGTAAGCATAACCGGATCTCTAACCCTAGCCCTCAACATAACCCTAACCCTAGGTCCAATCGTAACCCTAACCGGATCTCTAACCCTAGCCCTCAACATAACCCTAACCCTAGGTCCAATCGTAACCCTAACCGGATCTCTAACCCTAGCCCTCCTCATAACCCTAACCCTAGGTCCAATCGTAACCCTAACCGGATCTCTAACCCTAGCCCTCAACATAACACTAACCCTAGGTCCAATCGTAACCCTAACCGGATCTCTAACCCTAGCCCTCAACATAACCCTAACCCTAGGTCCAATCGTAACCCTAACCGGATCTCTAACCCTAGCCCTCAACATAACCCTAACCCTAGGTCCAATCGTAACCCTAACCGGATCTCTAACCCTAGCCCTCAACATAACCCTAACCCTAGGTCCAATCGTAACCCTAACCGGATCTCTAACCCTAGCCCTCCTCATAACCCTAACCCTAGGTCCAATCGTAACCCTAACCGGATCTCTAACCCTAGCCCTCAACATAACACTAACCCTAGGTCCAATCGTAACCCTAACCGGATCTCTAACCCTAGCCCTCAACATAACCCTAACCCTAGGTCCAATCGTAACCCTAACCGGATCTCTAACCCTAGCCCTCAACATAACCCAAACCCTAGGTCCAATCGTAAGCATAACCGGATCTCTAACCCTACCCCTCAACATAACCCTAACCCTAGGTCCAATCGTAAGCATAACCGGATCTCTAACCCTAGCCCTCAACATAACCCTAACCCTAGGTCCAATCGTAACCCTAACCGGATCTCTAACCCTAGCCCTCAACATAACCCTAACCCTAGGTCCAATCGTAACCCTAACCGGATCTCTAACCCTAGCCCTCAACATAACCCTAAACCGAGGTCCAATCGTAACCCTAACCGGATCTCTAACCCTAGCCCTCAACATAACCCTAAACCTAGGTCCAATCGTAAGCATAACCGGATCTCTAACCCTAGCCCTCAACATAACAGTAGCCTAGGTCCAATCGTAAGCATAACCGGATCTCTAACCGAAGCCCTGAACATAACCCTAACCCTAGGTCCAATCGTAACCCTAACCGGATCTCTAACCCTAGCCCTCAACATAACCCTAACCCTAGGTCCAATCGTAACCCTAACCGGATCTCTAACCCTAGCCCTCCTCATAACCCTAACCCTAGGTCCAATCGTAACCCTAACCGGATCTCTAACCCTAGCCCTCAACATAACAATAACCCTAGGTCCAATCGTAACCCTAACCGGATCTCTAACCCTAGCCCTCAACATAACCCAAACCCTAGGTCCAATCGTAACCCTAACCGGATCTCTAACCCTAGCCCTCAACATAACACTAACCCTAGGTCCAATCGTAACCCTAACCGGATCTCTAACCCTAGCCCTCAACATAACCCTAACCCTAGGTCCAATCGTAACCCTAACCGGATCTCTAACCCTAGCCCTCAACATAACCCTAACCCTAGGTCCAATCGTAACCCTAACCGGATCTCTAATCCTAGCCCTCAACATAACCCTAACCCTAGGTCCAATCGTAACCCTAACCGGATCTCTAACCCTAGCCCTCCTCATAACCCTAACCCTAGGTCCAATCGTAACCCTAACCGGATCTCTAACCCTAGCCCTCAACATAACACTAACCCTAGGTCCAATCGTAACCCTAACCGGATCTCTAACCCTAGCCCTCAACATAACCCTAACCCTAGGTCCAATCGTAACCCTAACCGGATCTCTAACCCTAGCCCTCAACATAACCCAAACCCTAGGTCCAATCGTAAGCATAACCGGATCTCTAACCCTACCCCTCAACATAACCCTAACCCTAGGTCCAATCGTAAGCATAACCGGATCTCTAACCCTAGCCCTCAACATAACCCTAACCCTAGGTCCAATCGTAACCCTAACCGGATCTCTAACCCTAGCCCTCAACATAACCCTAACCCTAGGTCCAATCGTAACCCTAACCGGATCTCTAACCCTAGCCCTCCTCATAACCCTAACCCTAGGTCCAATCGTAACCCTAACCGGATCTCTAACCCTAGCCCTCAACATAACACTAACCCTAGGTCCAATCGTAACCCTAACCGGATCTCTAACCCTAGCCCTCAACATAACCCTAACCCTAGGTCCAATCGTAACCCTAACCGGATCTCTAACCCTAGCCCTCAACATAACCCAAACCCTAGGTCCAATCGTAAGCATAACCGGATCTCTAACCCTACCCCTCAACATAACCCTAACCCTAGGTCCAATCGTAAGCATAACCGGATCTCTAACCCTAGCCCTCAACATAACCCTAACCCTAGGTCCAATCGTAACCCTAACCGGATCTCTAACCCTAGCCCTCCTCATAACCCTAACCCTAGGTCCAATCGTAACCCTAACCGGATCTCTAACCCTAGCCCTCAACATAACACTAACCCTAGGTCCAATCGTAACCCTAACCGGATCTCTAACCCTAGCCCTCAACATAACCCTAACCCTAGGTCCAATCGTAACCCTAACCGGATCTCTAACCCTAGCCCTCAACATAACCCAAACCCTAGGTCCAATCGTAAGCATAACCGGATCTCTAACCCTACCCCTCAACATAACCCTAACCCTAGGTCCAATCGTAAGCATAACCGGATCTCTAACCCTAGCCCTCAACATAACCCTAACCCTAGGTCCAATCGTAACCCTAACCGGATCTCTAACCCTAGCCCTCAACATAACCCTAACCCTAGGTCCAATCGTAACCCTAACCGGATCTCTAACCCTAGCCCTCCTCATAACCCTAACCCTAGGTCCAATCGTAACCCTAACCGGATCTCTAACCCTAGCCCTCAACATAACACTAACCCTAGGTCCAATCGTAACCCTAACCGGATCTCTAACCCTAGCCCTCAACATAACCCTAACCCTAGGTCCAATCGTAACCCTAACCGGATCTCTAACCCTAGCCCTCAACATAACCCAAACCCTAGGTCCAATCGTAAGCATAACCGGATCTCTAACCCTACCCCTCAACATAACCCTAACCCTAGGTCCAATCGTAAGCATAACCGGATCTCTAACCCTAGCCCTCAACATAACCCTAACCCTAGGTCCAATCGTAACCCTAACCGGATCTCTAACCCTAGCCCTCAACATAACCCTAACCCTAGGTCCAATCGTAACCCTAACCGGATCTCTAACCCTAGCCCTCAACATAACCCTAAACCGAGGTCCAATCGTAACCCTAACCGGATCTCTAACCCTAGCCCTCAACATAACCCTAAACCTAGGTCCAATCGTAAGCATAACCGGATCTCTAACCCTAGCCCTCAACATAACAGTAGCCTAGGTCCAATCGTAAGCATAACCGGATCTCTAACCGAAGCCCTGAACATAACCCTAACCCTAGGTCCAATCGTAACCCTAACCGGATTTCTAACCCAAGCCCTCAACATAACCCTAACCCTAGGTCCAATCGTAAGCATAACCGGATCTCTAACCCTAGCCCTCAACGTAACCCTAACCCTAGGTCCAATCGTAACCCTAACCGGATCTCTAACCCTAGCCCTCAACATAACCCTAACCCTAGGTCCAATAGTAACCCTAACCGGATCTCTAACCCTAGCCCTCAACATAACCCTAACCGTAGGTCCAATCGTAACCCTAACCGGATCTCTAACCCTAGCCCTCAACATAACCCTAATCCTAGGTCCAATCGAAACCCTAACCTGATCTCTAAACCTAGCCCTCAACATAACCCTAACCCTAGGTCCAATCGAAACCCTAACCGGATCTCTAACCTAGCCCTCAACATAACCCTAACCCTAGGTCCAATCGTAACCCTAACCGGATCTCTAACCCTAACCCTCAACATAACCCTAACCCTAGGTCCAATCGTAACCCTAACCGGATCTCTAACCCTAGCCCTCAACATAACCCTAACCCTAGGTCCAATAGTAACCCTAACCGGATCTCTAACCCTAGCCCTCAACATAACCCTAACCGTAGGTCCAATCGTAACCCTAACCGGATCTCTAACCCTAGCCCTCAACATAACCCTAATCCTAGGTCCAATCGAAACCCTAACCTGATCTCTAAACCTAGCCCTCAACATAACCCTAACCCTAGGTCCAATCGAAACCCTAACCGGATCTCTAACCTAGCCCTCAACATAACCCTAACCCTAGGTCCAATCGTAACCCTAACCGGATCTCTAACCCTAGCCCTCAACATAACCCTAACCCTAGGTCCAATCGTAACCCTAACCGGATCTCTAACCCTAGCCCTCAACATAACCCTAACCCTAGGTCCAATCGTAAGCATAACCGGATCTCTAACCCTAGCCGTCAACATAACCCTTACCCTAGGTCCAATCGTAAGCATAACCGGATCTCTAACCCTAGCCCTCAACATAACCCTAACCCTAGGTCCAATCGTAACCCTAACCGGATCTCTAACCCTAGCCCTCAACATAACCCTAACCCTAGGTCCAATCGTAACCCAAACCGGATCTCTAACCCTAGCCCTCAACATAACCCTAACCCTAGGTCCAATCGTAACCCTAACCGGATCTCTAACCCTAGCCCTCAACATAACCCTAACCCTAGGTCCAATCGTAACCCTAACCGGATCTCTAACCCTAGCCCTCAACATAACCCTAACCCTAGGTCCAATCGTAACCCTAACCGGATCTCTAACCCTAGCCCTCAACATAACCCTAAACCGAGGTCCAATCGTAACCCTAACCGGATCTCTAACCCTAGCCCTCAACATAACAATACCCTAGGTCCAATCTTAAGCATAACCGGAACTCTAACCCAAGCCCTCAACATAACCCTAATCCTTGGTCCAATCGTAACCCTAACCGTATCTCTAACCTAAGCCCTCAACATAACCCTAACCCTAGGTCCAATCGTAAGCTTAACCGGATCTCTAACCCTAGCCCTCAACATAACCCTAACCCTAGGTCCAATCGTAACCCTAACCGGATCTCTAACCCTAGCCCTCAACATAACAATACCCTAGGTCCAATCGTAAGCATAACCGGATCTCTAACCCAAGCCCTCAACATAACCCTAACCCTAGGTCCAATCGTAACCCTAACCGGATCTCTAACCCAAGCCCTCAACATAACCCTAACCCTAGGTCCAATCGTAAGCATAACCGGATCTCTAACCCTAGCCCTCAACATAACCCTAACCCTAGGTCCAATCGTAACCCTAACCGGATCGCTAACCCTAGCCCTCAACATAACCCTAACCCTAGGTCCAATCGTAAGCATAACCGGATCTCTCACCCTAGCCCTCAACATAACCCTAACCCTAGGTCCAATCGTAAGCATAACCGGATCTCTAACCCTAGCCCTCAACATAACCCTAACCCTAGGTCCAATCGTAAGCATAACCGGATCTCTAACCCTAGCCCTCAACATAACCCTAACCCTAGGTCCAATCGTAACCCTAACCGGATCTCTAACCCTAGCCCTCAACATAACCCTAACCCTAGGTCCAATCGTAACCCTAACCGGATCTCTAACCCTAGCCCTCAACATAACCCTAAACCGAGGTCCAATCGTAACCCTAACCGGATCTCTAACCCTAGCCCTCAACATAACCCTAAACCTAGGTCCAATCGTAAGCATAACCGGATCTCTAACCCTAGCCCTCAACATAACAGTAGCCTAGGTCCAATCGTAAGCATAACCGGATCTCTAACCGAAGCCCTGAACATAACCCTAACCCTAGGTCCAATCGTAACCCTAACCGGATTTCTAACCCAAGCCCTCAACATAACCCTAACCCTAGGTCCAATCGTAAGCATAACCGGATCTCTAACCCTAGCCCTCAACGTAACCCTAACCCTAGGTCCAATCGTAACCCTAACCGGATCTCTAACCCTAGCCCTCAACATAACCCTAACCCTAGGTCCAATAGTAACCCTAACCGGATCTCTAACCCTAGCCCTCAACATAACCCTAACCGTAGGTCCAATCGTAACCCTAACCGGATCTCTAACCCTAGCCCTCAACATAACCCTAATCCTAGGTCCAATCGAAACCCTAACCTGATCTCTAAACCTAGCCCTCAACATAACCCTAACCCTAGGTCCAATCGAAACCCTAACCGGATCTCTAACCTAGCCCTCAACATAACCCTAACCCTAGGTCCAATCGTAACCCTAACCGGATCTCTAACCCTAGCCCTCAACATAACCCTAACCCTAGGTCCAATCGTAACCCTAACCGGATCTCTAACCCTAGCCCTCAACATAACCCTAACCCTAGGTCCAATCGTAACCCTAACCGGATCTCTAACCCTAGCCCTCAACATAACCCTAACCCTAGGTCCAATCGTAAGCATAACCGGATCTCTAACCCTAGCCGTCAACATAACCCTTACCCTAGGTCCAATCGTAAGCATAACCGGATCTCTAACCCTAGCCCTCAACATAACCCTAACCCTAGGTCCAATCGTAACCCTAACCGGATCTCTAACCCTAGCCCTCAACATAACCCTAACCCTAGGTCCAATCGTAACCCAAACCGGATCTCTAACCCTAGCCCTCAACATAACCCTAACCCTAGGTCCAATCGTAACCCTAACCGGATCTCTAACCCTAGCCCTCAACATAACCCTAACCCTAGGTCCAATCGTAACCCTAACCGGATCTCTAACCCTAGCCCTCAACATAACCCTAACCCTAGGTCCAATCGTAACCCTAACCGGATCTCTAACCCTAGCCCTCAACATAACCCTAAACCGAGGTCCAATCGTAACCCTAACCGGATCTCTAACCCTAGCCCTCAACATAACAATACCCTAGGTCCAATCTTAAGCATAACCGGAACTCTAACCCAAGCCCTCAACATAACCCTAATCCTTGGTCCAATCGTAACCCTAACCGTATCTCTAACCTAAGCCCTCAACATAACCCTAACCCTAGGTCCAATCGTAAGCTTAACCGGATCTCTAACCCTAGCCCTCAACATAACCCTAACCCTAGGTCCAATCGTAACCCTAACCGGATCTCTAACCCTAGCCCTCAACATAACAATACCCTAGGTCCAATCGTAAGCATAACCGGATCTCTAACCCAAGCCCTCAACATAACCCTAACCCTAGGTCCAATCGTAACCCTAACCGGATCTCTAACCCAAGCCCTCAACATAACCCTAACCCTAGGTCCAATCGTAAGCATAACCGGATCTCTAACCCTAGCCCTCAACATAACCCTAACCCTAGGTCCAATCGTAACCCTAACCGGATCGCTAACCCTAGCCCTCAACATAACCCTAACCCTAGGTCCAATCGTAAGCATAACCGGATCTCTCACCCTAGCCCTCAACATAACCCTAACCCTAGGTCCAATCGTAAGCATAACCGGATCTCTAACCCTAGCCCTCAACATAACCCTAACCCTAGGTCCAATCGTAACCCTAACCGGATCTCTAACCCAAGCCCTCAACATAACCCTAACCCTAGGTCCAATCGTAACCCTAACCGGATCTCTAACCCCAGCCCTCAACATAACCCTAACCCTAGGTCCAATCGTAACCCTAACCGGATCTCTAACCCTAGCCCTCAACATAACACTAACCCTAGGTCCAATCGTAACCCTAACCGGATCTCTAACCCTAGCCCTCAACATAACAATACCCTAGGTCCAATCGTAAGCATAACCGGATCTCTAACCCAAGCCCTCAACATAACCCTAACCCTAGGTCCAATCGTAACCCTAACCGGATCTCTAACCCAAGCCCTCAACATAACCCTAACCCTAGGTCCAATCGTAAGCATAACCGGATCGCTAACCCTAGCCCTCAACATAACCCTAACCCTAGGTCCAATCGAAACCCTAACCTGATCTCTAACCCTAGCCCTCAACATAACCCTATCCCTAGGTCCAATCGAAACCCTAACCGGATCTCTAACCCTAGCCCTCAACATAACCCTAACCCTAGGTCCAATCGAAACCCTAACCGGATCTCTAACCCTAGCCCTCAACATAACCCTAACCCTAGGTCCAATCGTAACCCTAACCGGATCTCTAACCCTAGCCCTCAACATAACCCTAACCCTAGGTCCAATCGTAATCCGAACCGGATCTCTAACCCTAGCCCTCAACATAACCCTAACCCTAGGTCCAATCGTAACCCTAACCGGATCTCTAACCCTAGCCCTCAACATAACCCTAACCCTAGGTCCAATCGTAACCCTAACCGGATCTCTAACCCTAGCCGTCAACATAACCCTTACCCTAGGTCCAATCGTAAGCATAACCGGATCTCTAACCCTAGCCCTCAACATAACCCTAACCCTAGGTCCAATCGTAACCCTAACCGGATCTCTAACCCTAGCCCTCAACATAACCCTAACCCTAGGTCCAATCGTAACCCTAACCAGATCTCTAACCCTAGCCCTCAACATAACCCTAACCCTAGGTCCAATCGTAAGCCTAACCGGATCTCTAACCCTAGCCCTCAACATAACCCTAACCCTAGGTCCAATCGTAACCCTAACCGGATCTCTAACCCTAGCCCTCAACATAACGCTAAACCGAGGTCCAATCGTAACCCTAACCGGATCTCTAACCCTAGCCCTCAACATAACCCTAACCCTAGGTCCAATCATAAGCATAACAGGATCTCTAACCCTAGCCCTCAACATAACCCTAACCCTAGGTCCAATCGTAACCCTAACCGGATCTCTAACCCTAGCCCTCAACATAACCCTAAACCGAGGTCCAATCGTAACCCTAACCGGATCTCTAACCCTAGCCCTCAACATAACCCTAACCCTAGGTCCAATCGTAACCCTAACCGGATCTCTAACCCTAGCCCTCAACATAACCCTAACCCTAGGTGCAATCGTAACCCTAACCGGATCTATACCCAAGCCCTCAACATAACCCTAACCCTAGGTCCAATCGTAAGCATAACCGGATCTCTAACCCTAGCCATCAACATAACCCTAACCCTAGGTCCAATCGTAACCCTAACCGGATCTCTAACCCTAGCCCTCAACATAACCCTAACCCTAGGTCCAATCGTAACCCTAACCGGATCTCTAACCCTAGCCCTCAACATAACCCTAACCCTAGGTCCAATCGTAACCCTAACCGGATCTCTAAACCTAGCCCTCAACATAACCCTAACCCTAGGTCCAATCGTAACACTAACCGGATCTCTAACCCAAGCCCTCAACATAACCCTAACCCTAGGTCCAATCGTAACCCTAACCGGATCTCTAACCCTAGCCCTCAACATAACAATACCCTAGGTCCAATCGTAAGCATAACCGGATCTCTAACCCAAGCCCTCAACATAACACTAACCCTAGGTCCAATCGTAACCCTAACCGGATCTCTAACCCAAGCCCTCAACATAACCCTAACCCTAGGTCCAATCGTAAGCATAACCGGATCTCTAACCCTAGTCCTCAACATAACCCTAACCCTAGGTCCAATCGTAACCCTAACCGGATCTCTAACCCTAGCCCTCAACATAACCCTAACCCTAGGTCCAATCGTAACCCTAACCGGATCTCTAACCCTAGCCCTCAACATAACCCTAACCCTAGGTCCAATCGTAAGCATAACCGGATCTCTAACCCTAGCCCTCAACATAACCCTAACCCTACGTCCAATCGTAACCCTAACCGGATCTCTAACCCTAGCCCTCAACATAACCCTAACCCTAGGTGCAATCGTAAGCATAACCGGATCTCTAACCCTAGCCTTCAACATAACCCTAACCCTAGGTCCAATCGTAACCCTAACCGGATCTCTAACCCTAGCCCTCAACATAACCCTAACCCTAGGTCCAATCGTAACCCTAACCGGATCTCTAACCCTAGCCCTCAAAATAACCCTAACCCTAGGTCCAATCGTAACCCTAACCGGTTCTCTAACCCTAGCCCTCAACATAACCCTAACCCTAGGTCCAATCGTAACCCTAACCGGATCTCTAACCCTAGCCCTCAACATAACCCTAACCCCTAGGTCCAATCGTATCCCTAACCGGATCTCTAAACCTAGCCCCCAACATAACCCTAACCCTAGGTCCAATCGTAACCCTAACCGGATCTTAACCCTAGCCCTCAACATAACCCTAACCCTAGGTCCAATCGTAACCCTAACCGGATCTCTAACCCTAGCCCTCAACATAACCCTAACCCTAGGTCCAATCGTAACCCTAACCGGATCTCTAATCCTAGCCCTCAACATAACCCTAACCCTAGGTCCAATCGAAACCCTAACCGGATCTCTCACCCTAGCCCTCAACATAACCCTAACCCTAGGTCCAATCGTAACCCTAACCGGATCTCTAACCCTAGCCCTCCTCATAACCCTAACCCTAGGTCCAATCGTAACCCTAACCGGATCTCTAACCCTAGCCCTCAACATAACACTAACCCTAGGTCCAATCGTAACCCTAACCGGATCTCTAACCCTAGCCCTCAACATAACCCTAACCCTAGGTCCAATCGTAACCCTAACCGGATCTCTAACCCTAGCCCTCAACATAACCCTAACCCTAGGTCCAATCGTAACCCTAACCGGATCTCTAACCCTAGCCCTCAACATAACCCTAACCCTAGGTCCAATCGTAACCCTAACAGGATCTCTAACCCTAGCCTTCAACATAACCCTAACCCTAGGTCCAATCGTAACCCTAACCGGATCTCTAACCCTAGCCCTCAACATAACACTAACCCTAGGTCCAATCGTAACCCTAACCGGATCTCTAACCCTAGCCCTCAACATAACAATACCCTAGGTCCAATCGTAAGCAAACCGGACCTCTAACCCAAGCCCTCAACATAACCCTAATCCTAGGTCCAATCGTAACCCTAACCGTATCTCTAACCCAAGCCCTCAACATAACCCTAACCCTAGGTCCAATCGTAAGCATAACCGGATCTCTAACCCTAGCCCTCAACATAACCCTAACCCTAGGTCCAATCGTAACCCTAACCGGATCTCTAATCCTAGCCCTCAACATAACAATACCCTAGGTCCAATCGTAAGCATAACCGGATATCTAACCCAAGCCCTCAACATAACCCTAACCCTAGGTCCAATCGTAACCCTAACCGGATCTCTAACCCAAGCCCTCAACATAACCCTAACCCTAGGTCCAATCGTAAGCATAACCGGATCTCTAAACCTAGCCCTCAACATAACCCTAACCCTAGGTCCAATCGTAACCCTAACCGGATCGCTAACCCTAGCCCTCAACATAACCTTAACCCTAGGTCCAATCGTAAGCATAACCGGATCTCTAACCCTAGCCCTCAACATAACCCTAACCCTAGGTCCAATCGTAAGCATAACCGGATCTCTAACCCTAGCCCTCAACATAACCCTAACCCTAGGTCCAATCGTAAGCATAACCGGATCTCTAACCCTAGCCCTCAACATAACCCTAACCCTAGGTCCAATCGTAAGCATAAGCGGATCTCTAACCCTAGCCTTCAACATAACCCTAACCCTAGGTCCAATCGAAACCCTAACCGGATCTCTAACCCTAGCCCTCAACATAACCCTAAACCGAGGTCCAATCGTAACCCTAACCGGATCTCTAACCCTAGCCCTCAACATAACCCTAAACCGAGGTCCAATCGTAACCCTAACCGGATCTCTAACCCTAGCCCTCAACATAACCCTAAACCGAGGTCCAATCGTAACCCTAACCGGATCTCTAACCCTAGCCCTCAACATAACCCTAAACCTAGGTCCAATCGTAAGCATAACCGGATCTCTAACCCTAGTCCTCAACATAACAATAGCCTAGGTCCAATCGTAAGCATAACCGGATCTCTAACCGAAGCCCTGAACATAACCCTAACCCTAGGTCCAATCGTAACCCTAACCGGATCTCTAACCCAAGCCCTCAACATAACCCTAACCCTAGGTCCAATCGTAAGCATAACCGGATCTCTAACCCTAGCCCTCAACATAACCCTAACCCTAGGTCCAATCGTAACCCTAACCGGATCTCTAACCCAAGCCCTCAAGATAACCCTAACCCTAGGTCCAATCGTAAGCATAACCGGATCTCTAACCCTAGCCCTCAACATAACCCTAACCCTAGGTCCAATCGTAACCCTAACCGGATCTCTAACCCTAGCCCTCAACATAACCCTAACCCTAGGTCCAATCGTAACCCTAACCGGATCTCTAACCCTAGCCCTCAACATAACCCTAACCCTAGGTCCAATCGTAACCCTAACCGGATCTCTAAACCTAGCCCTCAACATAACAATACCCTAGGTCCAATCGTAAGCATAACCGGATCTCTAACCCAAGCCCTCAACATAACCCTAATCCTATGTCCAATCGTAACCCTAACCGTATCTCTAACCCAAGCCCTCAACATAACCCTAACCCTAGGTCCAATCGTAACCCTAACCGGTTCTCTAACCCTAGCCCTCAACATAACCCTAACCCTAGGTCCAATCGTAACCCTAACCGGATCTCTAACCCTAGCCCTCAACATAACCCTAACCCTAGGTCCAATCGTAACCCTAACCGGATCTCTAACCCTAGCCCTCAACATAACCCTAACCCTAGGTCCAATCGTAACCCTAACCGGATCTCTAACCCTAGCCCTCAACATAACCCTAACCCTAGGTCCAATCGTAACCCTAACCGGATCTCTAACCCTAGCCCTCAACATAACCCTAACCCTAGGTCCAATCGTAACCCTAATCGGAACTCTAACCCTAGCCCTCAACATAACCCTAACCCTAGGTCCAATCGTAACCCTAACCGGAACTCTAACCCTAGCCCTCAACATAACCCTAACCCTAGGTCCAATCGTAACCCTAACCGGATCTCTAACCCTAGCCGTCAACATAACCCTAACCCTAGGTCCAATCGTAACCCTAACCGGATCTCTAACCCTAGCCCTCAACATAACCCTAACCCTAGGTCCAATCGTATCCCTAACCGGATCTCTAACCCTAGCCCTCCTCATAACCCTAACCCTAGGTCCAATCGTAACCCTAACCGGATCTCTAACCCTAGCCCTCAACATAACCCTAACCCTAGGTCCAATCATAACCCTAACCGGATCTCTAACCCTAGCCCTCAACATAACCCTAACCCTAGGTCCAATCGTAACCCTAACCGGATCTCTAACCCTAGCCCTCAACATAACCCTAACCCTAGGTCCAATCGTAAGCATAACCGGATCTCTAACCCTAGCCCTCAACATAACCCTAACCCTAGGTCCAATTGTAAGCATAACCGGATCTCTAACCCTAGCCCTCAACATAACCCTAACCCTAGGTCCAATCGTAACCCTAACCGGGATCTCTAACCCTAGCCCTCAACATAACCCTAACCCCTAGGTCCAATCGTAACCCTAACCGGTTCTCTAACCCTAGCCCTCAACATAACCCTAACCCTAGGTCCAATCGTAACCCTAACCTGATCTCTAACCCTAGCCATCAACATAACCCTAACCCTAGGTCCAATCGTAACCCTAACCGGATCTCTAACCCTAGCCCTCAACATAACCCTAACCCTAGGTCCAATCGTAACCCTAACCGGATCTCTAACCCTAGCCCTCAACATAACCCTAACCCTAGGTCCAATCGTAACCCTAACCGGATCTCTAACCCTAGCCCTCAACATAACCCTAACCCTAGGTCCAATCGTAACCCTAACCGGATCTCTAACCCTAGCCCTCAACATAACCCTAACCCTAGGTCCAATCGTAACCCTAATCGGAACTCTAACCCTAGCCTCAACATAACCCTAACCCTAGGTCCAATCGTAACCCTAACCGGAACTCTAACCCTAGCCCTCAACATAACCCTAACCCTAGGTCCAATCGTAACCCTAACCGGATCTCTAACCCTAGCCGTCAACATAACCCTAACCCTAGGTCCAATCGTAACCCTAACCGGATCTCTAACCCTAGCCCTCAACATAACCCTAACCTAGGTCCAATCGTATCCCTAACCGGATCTCTAACCCTAGCCCTCCTCATAACCCTAACCCTAGGTCCAATCGTAACCCTAACCGGATCTCTAACCCTAGCCCTCAACATAACCCTAACCCTAGGTCCAATCGTAACCCTAACCGGATCTCTAACCCTAGCCCTCAACATAACCCTAACCCTAGGTCCAATCGTAACCCTAACCGGATCTCTAACCCTAGCCCTCAACATAACCCTAACCCTAGGTCCAATCGTAAGCATAACCGGATCTCTAACCCTAGCCCTCAACATAACCCTAACCCTAGGTCCAATTGTAAGCATAACCGGATCTCTAACCCTAGCCCTCAACATAACCCTAACCCTAGGTCCAATCGTAACCCTAACAGGATCTCTAACCCTAGCCTTCAACATAACCCTAACCCTAGGTCCAATCGTAACCCTAACCGGATCTCTAACCCTAGCCCTCAACATAACACTAACCCTAGGTCCAATCGTAACCCTAACCGGATCTCTAACCCTAGCCCTCAACATAACAATACCCTAGGTCCAATCGTAAGCAAACCGGACCTCTAACCCAAGCCCTCAACATAACCCTAATCCTAGGTCCAATCGTAACCCTAACCGTATCTCTAACCCAAGCCCTCAACATAACCCTAACCCTAGGTCCAATCGTAAGCATAACCGGATCTCTAACCCTAGCCCTCAACATAACCCTAACCCTAGGTCCAATCGTAACCCTAACCGGATCTCTAATCCTAGCCCTCAACATAACAATACCCTAGGTCCAATCGTAAGCATAACCGGATATCTAACCCAAGCCCTCAACATAACCCTAACCCTAGGTCCAATCGTAACCCTAACCGGATCTCTAACCCAAGCCCTCAACATAACCCTAACCCTCGGTCCAATCGTAAGCATAACCGGATCTCTAAACCTAGCCCTCAACATAACCCTAACCCTAGGTCCAATCGTAACCCTAACCGGATCGCTAACCCTAGCCCTCAACATAACCTTAACCCTAGGTCCAATCGTAAGCATAACCGGATCTCTAACCCTAGCCCTCAACATAACCCTAACCCTAGGTCCAATCGTAAGCATAACCGGATCTCTAACCCTAGCCCTCAACATAACCCTAACCCTAGGTCCAATCGTAAGCATAACCGGATCTCTAACCCTAGCCCTCAACATAACCCTAACCCTAGGTCCAATCGTAAGCATAAGCGGATCTCTAACCCTAGCCTTCAACATAACCCTAACCCTAGGTCCAATCGAAACCCTAACCGGATCTCTAACCCTAGCCCTCAACATAACCCTAAACCGAGGTCCAATCGTAACCCTAACCGGATCTCTAACCCTAGCCCTCAACATAACCCTAAACCGAGGTCCAATCGTAACCCTAACCGGATCTCTAACCCTAGCCCTCAACATAACCCTAAACCGAGGTCCAATCGTAACCCTAACCGGATCTCTAACCCTAGCCCTCAACATAACCCTAAACCTAGGTCCAATCGTAAGCATAACCGGATCTCTAACCCTAGTCCTCAACATAACAATAGCCTAGGTCCAATCGTAAGCATAACCGGATCTCTAACCGAAGCCCTGAACATAACCCTAACCCTAGGTCCAATCGTAACCCTAACCGGATCTCTAACCCAAGCCCTCAACATAACCCTAACCCTAGGTCCAATCGTAAGCATAACCGGATCTCTAACCCTAGCCCTCAACATAACCCTAACCCTAGGTCCAATCGTAACCCTAACCGGATCTCTAACCCAAGCCCTCAAGATAACCCTAACCCTAGGTCCAATCGTAAGCATAACCGGATCTCTAACCCTAGCCCTCAACATAACCCTAACCCTAGGTCCAATCGTAACCCTAACCGGATCTCTAACCCTAGCCCTCAACATAACCCTAACCCTAGGTCCAATCGTAACCCTAACCGGATCTCTAACCCTAGCCCTCAACATAACCCTAACCCTAGGTCCAATCGTAACCCTAACCGGATCTCTAAACCTAGCCCTCAACATAACAATACCCTAGGTCCAATCGTAAGCATAACCGGATCTCTAACCCAAGCCCTCAACATAACCCTAATCCTATGTCCAATCGTAACCCTAACCGTATCTCTAACCCAAGCCCTCAACATAACCCTAACCCTAGGTCCAATCGTAACCCTAACCGGTTCTCTAACCCTAGCCCTCAACATAACCCTAACCCTAGGTCCAATCGTAACCCTAACCGGATCTCTAACCCTAGCCCTCAACATAACCCTAACCCTAGGTCCAATCGTAACCCTAACCGGATCTCTAACCCTAGCCCTCAACATAACCCTAACCCTAGGTCCAATCGTAACCCTAACCGGATCTCTAACCCTAGCCCTCAACATAACCCTAACCCTAGGTCCAATCGTAACCCTAACCGGATCTCTAACCCTAGCCCTCAACATAACCCTAACCCTAGGTCCAATCGTAACCCTAATCGGAACTCTAACCCTAGCCCTCAACATAACCCTAACCCTAGGTCCAATCGTAACCCTAACCGGAACTCTAACCCTAGCCCTCAACATAACCCTAACCCTAGGTCCAATCGTAACCCTAACCGGATCTCTAACCCTAGCCGTCAACATAACCCTAACCCTAGGTCCAATCGTAACCCTAACCGGATCTCTAACCCTAGCCCTCAACATAACCCTAACCCTAGGTCCAATCGTATCCCTAACCGGATCTCTAACCCTAGCCCTCCTCATAACCCTAACCCTAGGTCCAATCGTAACCCTAACCGGATCTCTAACCCTAGCCCTCAACATAACCCTAACCCTAGGTCCAATCATAACCCTAACCGGATCTCTAACCCTAGCCCTCAACATAACCCTAACCCTAGGTCCAATCGTAACCCTAACCGGATCTCTAACCCTAGCCCTCAACATAACCCTAACCCTAGGTCCAATCGTAAGCATAACCGGATCTCTAACCCTAGCCCTCAACATAACCCTAACCCTAGGTCCAATTGTAAGCATAACCGGATCTCTAACCCTAGCCCTCAACATAACCCTAACCCTAGGTCCAATCGTAACCCTAACCGGATCTCTAACCCTAGCCCTCAACATAACCCTAACCCTAGGTCCAATCGTAACCCTAACCGGTTCTCTAACCCTAGCCCTCAACATAACCCTAACCCTAGGTCCAATCGTAACCCTAACCTGATCTCTAACCCTAGCCATCAACATAACCCTAACCCTAGGTCCAATCGTAACCCTAACCGGATCTCTAACCCTAGCCCTCAACATAACCCTAACCCTAGGTCCAATCGTAACCCTAACCGGATCTCTAACCCTAGCCCTCAACATAACCCTAACCCTAGGTCCAATCGTAACCCTAACCGGATCTCTAACCCTAGCCCTCAACATAACCCTAACCCTAGGTCCAATCGTAACCCTAACCGGATCTCTAACCCTAGCCCTCAACATAACCCTAACCCTAGGTCCAATCGTAACCCTAATCGGAACTCTAACCCTAGCCCTCAACATAACCCTAACCCTAGGTCCAATCGTAACCCTAACCGGAACTCTAACCCTAGCCCTCAACATAACCCTAACCCTAGGTCCAATCGTAACCCTAACCGGATCTCTAACCCTAGCCGTCAACATAACCCTAACCCTAGGTCCAATCGTAACCCTAACCGGATCTCTAACCCTAGCCCTCAACATAACCCTAACCCTAGGTCCAATCGTATCCCTAACCGGATCTCTAACCCTAGCCCTCCTCATAACCCTAACCCTAGGTCCAATCGTAACCCTAACCGGATCTCTAACCCTAGCCCTCAACATAACCCTAACCCTAGGTCCAATCGTAACCCTAACCGGATCTCTAACCCTAGCCCTCAACATAACCCTAACCCTAGGTCCAATCGTAACCCTAACCGGATCTCTAACCCTAGCCCTCAACATAACCCTAACCCTAGGTCCAATCGTAAGCATAACCGGATCTCTAACCCTAGCCCTCAACATAACCCTAACCCTAGGTCCAATTGTAAGCATAACCGGATCTCTAACCCTAGCCCTCAACATAACCCTAACCCTAGGTCCAATCGTAACCCTAACCGGATCTCTAACCCTAGCCCTCAACATAACCCTAACCCTAGGTACAATCGTAACCCTAACCGGTTCTCTAACTCTAGCCCTCAACATAACCCTAACCCTAGGTCCAATCGTAACCCTAACCTGATCTCTAACCCTAGCCCTCAACATAACCCTAACCCTAGGTCCAATCGTAACCCTAACCGGATCTCTAACCCTAGCCCTCAACATAACCCTAACCCTAGGTCCAATCGTAACCCTAACCGGATCTCTAACCCTAGCCCTCAACATAACCCTAACCCTAGGTCCAATCGTAACCCTAACCGGATCTCTAACGCTAGCCCTCAACATAACCCTAACCCTAGGTCCAATCGTAACCCTAACCGGATCTCTAACCCTAGCCCTCAACATAACACTAACCCTAGGTCCATTCGTAACCCTAACCGGATCTCTAACCCTAGCCCTCAACATAACAATACCCTAGGTCCAATCGTAAGCATAACCGGATCTCTAACCCAAGCCCTCAACATAACCCTAATCCTAGGTCCAATCGTAACCCTAACCGTATCTCTAACCCAAGCCCTCAACATAACCCTAACCCTAGGTCCAATCGTAAGCATAACCGGATCTCTAACCCTAGCCCTCAACATAACCCTAACCCTAGGTCCAATCGTAACCCTAACGGGATCTCTAATCCTAGCCCTCAACATAACAATACCCTAAGTCCAATTGTAAGCATAACCGGATATCTAACCCAAGCCCTCAACATAACCCTAACCCTAGGTCCAATCGTAACCCTAACCGGATCTCTAACCCTAGCCCTCAACATAACCCTAACCCTAGGTCCAATCGTAACCCTAACCGGAACTCTAACCCTAGCCCTCAACATAACCCTAACCCTAGGTCCAATCGTAACCCTAACCGGAACTCTAACCCTAGCCCTCAACATAACCCTAACCCTAGGTCCAATCGTAACCCTAACCGGATCTCTAACCGTAGCCCTCAACATAACCCTAACCCTAGGTCCAATCGAAACCCTAACCGGATCTCTAACCCTAGCCCTAAACATAACCCTAACCCTAGGTCCAATCGTATCCCTAACCGGATCTCTAACCCGAGCCCTCCTCATAACCCTAACCCTAGGTCCAATCGTAACCCTAACCGGATCTCTAACCCTAGCCCTCAACATAACCCTAACCATAGGCCCAATCGTAACCCTAACCGGATCTCTAACCCTAGCCCACAACATAACCCTAACCCTAGGTCCAATCGTAACCCTAACCGGATCTCTAACCCTAGCCCTCAACATAACACTAACCCTAGGTCCAATCGTAACCCTAACCGGATCTCTAACCCTAGCCCTCAACATAACAATACCCTAGGTCCAATCGTAAGCATAACCGGATCTCTAACCCAAGCCCTCAACATAACCCTAATCCTAGGTCCAATCGTAACCCTAACAGTATCTCTAACCCAAGCCCTCAACATAACCCTAACCCTAGGTCCAATCGTAAGCATAACCGGATCTCTAACCCAAGCCCTCAACATAACCCTAATCCTAGGTCCAATCGTAACCCTAACCGTATCTCTAACCCTAGCCCTCAACATAACCCTAACCCTAGGTCCAATCGTAACCCTAACCGGATCTCTAATCCTAGCCCTCAACATAACAATACCCTAGGTCCAATCGTAAGCATAACCGGATATCTAACCCAAGCCCTCAACATAACCCTAACCCTAGGTCCAATCGTAACCCTAACCGGATCTCTAACCCTAGCCCTCAACATAACCCTACCCCTAGGTCCAATCGTAACCCTAACCGGAACTCTAACCCTAGCCCTCAACATAACCCTAACCCTAGGTCCAATCGTAACCCTAACCGGAACTCTAACCCTAGCCCTCAACATAACCCTAACCCTAGGTCCAATCGTAACCCTAACCGGATCTCTAACCCTAGCCCTCAACATAACCCTAACCCTAGGTCCAATCGAAACCCTAACCGGATCTCTAACCCTAGCCCTCAACATAACCCTAACCCTAGGTCCAATCGTATCCCTAACCGGATCTCTAACCCTAGCCCTCCTCATAACCCTAACCCTAGGTCCAATCGTAACCCTAACCGGATCTCTAACCCTAGCCCTCAACATAACCCTAACCATAGGTCCAATCGTAACCCTAACCGGATCTCTAACCCTAGCCCTCAACATAACCCTAACCCTAGGTCCAATCGTAACCCTAACCGGATCTCTAACCCTAGCCCTCAACATAACCCTAACCCTAGGTCCAATCGTAAGCATAACCGGATCTCTAACCCTAGCCCTCAACATAACCTTAACCCTAGGTCCAATCGTAACCCTAACCGGATCTCTAACCCTAGCCCTCAACATAACCCTAACCCTAGGTCCAATCGTAACCCTAACCGGATCTCTAACCCTAGCCCTCAACATAACCCTAACCCTAGGTCCAATCGTAAGCATAACCGGATCTCTAACCCTAGCCCTCAACATAACCCTAACCCTAGGTCCAATCGTAAGCATAACCGGATCTCTAACCCTAGCCCTCAACATAACCCTAACCCTAGGTCCAATCGTAAGCATAACCGGATATCTAACCCTAGCCCTCAACATAACCCTAACCCTAGGTCCAATCGTAAGCATAAGCGGATCTCTAACCCTAGCCTTCAACATAACCCTAACCCTAGGTCCAATCGTAACCCTAACCGGATCTCTAAACATAGCCCTCAACATAACCCTAACCCTAGGTCCAATCGTAACCCTAACCGGATCTCTAACCCTAGCCCTCAACATAACCCTAAACCGAGGTCCAATCGTAACCCTAACCGGATCTCTAACCCTAGCCCTCAACATAACCCTAAACCTAGGTCCAATCGTAAGCATAACCGGATCTCTAACCCTAGTCCTCAACATAACAATAGCCTAGGTCCAATCGTAAGCATAACCGGATCTCTAACCGAAGCCCTGAACATAACCCTAACCCTAGGTCCAATCGTAACCCTAACCGGATCTCTAACCCAAGCCCTCAACATAACCCTAACCCTAGGTCCAATCGTAAGCATAACCGGATCTCTAACCCTAGCCCTCAACATAACCCTAACCCTAGGTCCAATCGTAACCCTAACCGGATCTCTAACCCAAGCCCTCAACATAACCCTAACCCTAGGTCCAATCGTAACCCTCACCGGATCTCTAACCCTAGCCCTCAACATAACCCTAACCCTAGGTCCAATCGTAACCCTAACCGGATTTCTAACCCTAGCCCTCAACATAACCCTAACCCTAGGTCCAATCGTAACCCTAACCGGATCTCTAACCCTAGCCCTCAACATAACCCTAACCCTAGGTCCAATCGTAACCCTAACCGGATCTCTAACCCTAGCCCTCAACATAACAATACCCTAGGTCCAATCGTAAGCATAACCGGATCTCTAACCCAAGCCCTCAACATAACCCTAATCCTATGTCCAATCGTAACCCTAACCGTATCTCTAACCCAAGCCCTCAACATAACCCTAACCCTAGGTCCAATCGTAACTCTAACCGGATCTCTAACCCTAGCCCTCAACATAACCCTAACCCTAGGTCCAATCGTAACCCTAACCGGAACTCTAACCCTAGCCCTCAACATAACCCTAACCCTAGGTCCAATCGTAACCCTAACCGGAACTCTAACCCTAGCCCTCAACATAACCCTAACCCTAGGTCCAACAGTAACCCTAACCGGAACTCTAACCCTAGCCCTCAACATAACCCTAACCCTAGGTCCAATCGTAACCCTAACCGGATCTCTAACCCTAGCCCTCAACATAACCCTAACCCTAGGTCCAATCGTAACCCTAACCGGATCTCTAACCCTAGCCCTCAACATAACACTAACCCTAGGTCCAATCGTAACCCTAACCGGATCTCTAACCCTAGCCCTCAACATAACAATACCCTAGGTCCAATCGTAAGCGTAACCGGATCTCTAACCCAAGCCCTCAACATAACCCTAATCCTAGGTCCAATCGTAACCCTAACCGTATCTCTAACCCAGCCCTCAACATAACCCTAACCCTAGGTCCAATCGTAAGCATAACCGGATCTCTAACCCTAGCCCTCAACATAACCCTAACCCTAGGTCCAATCGTAACCCTAACCGGATCTCTAATCCTAGCCCTCAACATAACAATACCCTAGGTCCAATCGTAAGCATAACCGGATATCTAACCCAAGCCCTCAACATAACCCTAACCCTAGGTCCAATCGTAACTCTAACCGGATCTCTAACCCAAGCCCTCAACATAACCCTAACCCTAGGTCCAATCGTAAGCATAACCGGATCTCTAACCCTAGCCCTCAACATAACCCTAACCCTAGGTCCAATCGTAACCCTAACCGGATCGCTAACCCTAGCCCTCAACATAACCCTAACCCTAGGTCCAATCGTAAGCATAACCGGATCTCTAACCCTAGCCCTCAACATAACCCTAACCCTAGGTCCAATCGTAAGCATAACCGGATCTCTAACCCTAGCCCTCAACATAACCCTAACCCTAGGTCCAATCGTAAGCATAACCGGATCTCTAACCCTAGCCCTCAACATAACCCTAACCCTAGGTCCAATCGTAAGCATAAGCGGATCTCTAACCCTAGCCTTCAACATAACCCTAACCCTAGGTCCAATCGTAACCCTAACCGGATCTCTAACCCTAGCCCTCAACATAACCCTAACCCTAGGTCCAATCGTAACCCTAACCGGATCTCTAACCCTAGCCCTCAACATAACCCTTACCCTAGGTCCAATCGTAACCCTAACCGGATCTCTAACCCTAGCCCTCAACATAACCCTAAACCGAGGTCCAATCGTAACCCTAACCGGATCTCTAACCCTAGCCCTCAACATAACCCTAACCCTAGGTCCAATCGTAACCCTAACCGGATCTCTAACCCTAGCCCTCAACATAACCCTTACCCTAGATCCAATCGTAACCCTAACCGGATCTCTAACCCTAGCCCTCAACATAACCCTAAACCGAGGTCCAATCGTAACCCTAACCGGATCTCTAACCCTAGCCCTCAACATAACCCTAAACCTAGGTCCAATCGTAAGCATAACCAGATCTCTAATCCTAGCCCTCAACATAACAATACCCTAGGTCCAATCGTAAGCATAACCGGATCTCTAACCCTAGCCCTCAACATAACCCTAACCCTAGGTCCAATCGTAAGCATAACCGGATCTCTAACCCTAGCCCTCAACATAACCCTAACCCTAGGTCCAATCGTAAGCATAACCGGATCTCTAACCCTAGCCCTCAACATAACCCTAACCCTAGGTCCAATCGTAAGCATAACCGGATCTCTAACCCTAGCCCTCAACATAACCCTAACCCTAGGTCCAATCGTAAGCATAAGCGGATCTCTAACCCTAGCCTTCAACATAACCCTAACCCTAGGTCCAATCGTAACCCTAACCGGATCTCTAACCCTAGCCTTCAACATAACCCTAACCCTAGGTCCAATCGTAACCCTAACCGGATCTCTAACCCTAGCCCTCAACATAACCCTAACCCTAGGTCCAATCGTAACCCTAACCGGATCTCTAACCCTAGCCCTCAACATAACCCTAAACCGAGGTCCAATCGTAACCCTAACCGGATCTCTAACCCTAGCCCTCAACATAACCCTAAACCTAGGTCCAATCGTAAGCATAACCGGATCTCTAACCCTAGTCCTCAACATAACAATAGCCTAGGTCCAATCGTAAGCATAACCGGATCTCTAACCGAAGCCCTGAACATAACCCTAACCCTAGGTCCAATCGTAACCCTAACCGGATCTCTAACCCAAGCCCTCAACATAACCCTAACCCTAGGTCCAATCGTAAGCATAACCGGATCTCTAACCCTAGCCCTCAACATAACCCTAACCCTAGGTCCAATCGTAACCCTAACCGGATCTCTAACCCAAGCCCTCAACATAACCCTAACCCTAGGTCCAATCGTAACCCTCACCGGATCTCTAACCCTAGCCCTCAATATAACCCTAACCCTAGGTCCAATCGTAACCCTAACCGGATCTCTAACCCTAGCCCTCAACATAACCCTAACCCTAGGTCCAATCGTAACCCTAACCGGATCTCTAACCCTAGCCCTCAACATAACCCTAACCCTAGGTCCAATCGTAACCCTAACCGGATCTCTAACCCTAGCCCTCAACATAACAATACCCTAGGTCCAATTGTAAGCATAACCGGATCTCTAACCCAAGCCCTCAACATAACCCTAATCCTATGTCCAATCGTAACCCTAACCGTATCTCTAACCCAAGCCCTCAACATAACCCTAACCCTAGGTCCAATCGTAACCCTAACCGGAACTCTAACACTAGCCCTCAACATAACCCTAACCCTAGGTCCAATTGTAACCCTAACCGGAACTCTAACCCTAGCCCTCAACATAACCCTAACCCTAGGTCCAATCGTAACCCTAACCGGAACTCTAACCCTAGCCCTCAACATAACCCTAACCCTAGGTCCAATCGTAACCCTAACCGGAACTCTAACCCTAGCCCTCAACATAACCCTAACCCTAGGTCCAATCGTAACCCTAACCGGATCTCTAACCCTAGCCCTCAACATAACCCTAACCCTAGGTCCAATCGAAACCCTAACCGGATCTCTAACCCTAGCCCTCAACATAACCCTAACCCTAGGTCCAATTGTAAGCATAACCGGATCTCTAACCCTAGCCTTCAACATAACCCTAACCCTAGGTCCGATCGTAACCCTAACCGGATCTCTAACCCTAGCCCTCAACATAACCCTAACCCTAGGTCCAATCGTAACCCTAACCGGTTCTCTAACCCTAGCCCTCAACATAACCCTAACCCTAGGTCCAATCGTAACCCTATCCTGATCTCTAACCCTAGCCCCCAACATAACCCTAACCCTAGGTCCAATCGTAACCCTAACCGGATCTCTAACCCTAGCCCTCAACATAACCCTAACCCTAGGTCCAATCGTAACCCTAACCGGATCTCTAACCCTAGCCCTCAACATAACCCTAACCCTAGGTCCAATCGTAACCCTAACCGGATCTCTAACCCTAGCCCTCAACATAACCCTAACCCTAGGTCCAATCGTAACCCTAACCGGATGTCTAACCCTAGCCCTCAACATAACACTAACCCTAGGTCCAATCGTAACCCTAACCGGATCTCTAACCCTAGCCCTCAACATAACAATACCCTAGGTCCAATCGTAAGCATAACCGGATCTCTAACCCAAGCCCTCAACATAACCCTAATCCTAGGTCCAATCGTAACCCTAACCGTATCTCTAACCCAAGCCCTCAACATAACCCTAACCCTAGGTCCAATCGTAAGCATAACCGGATCTCTAACCCTAGCCCTCAACATAACCCTAACCCTAGGTCCAATCGTAACCCTAACCGGATCTCTAATCCTAGCCCTCAACATAACAATACCCTAGGGCCAATCGTAAGCATAACCGGATATCTAAGCCGAGCCCTCAACATAACCCTAACCCTAGGTCCAATCGTAACCCTAACCGGATCTCTAACCCTAGCCCTCAACATAACCCTAACCCTAGGTCCAATCGTAAGCATAACCGGATCTCTAACCCTAGCCCTCAACATAACCCTAACCCTAGGTCCAATCGTAACCCTAACCGGATCGCTAACCCTAGCCCTCAACATAACCCTAACCCTAGGTCCAATCGTAAGCATAACCGGATCTCTAACCCTAGCCCTCAACATAACCCTAACCCTAGGTCCAATCGTAAGCATAACCGGATCTCTAACCCTAGCCCTCAACATAACCCTAACCCTAGGTCCAATCGTAAGCATAACCGGATCTCTAACCCTAGCCCTCAACATAACCCTAACCCTAGGTCCAATCGTAAGCATAAGCGGATCTCTAACCCTAGCCTTCAACATAACCCTAACCCTAGGTCCAATCGTAACCCTAACCGGATCTCTAACCCTAGCCCTCAACATAACCATAACCCTAGGTCCAATCGTAACCCTAACCGGATCTCTAACCCTAGCCCTCAACATAACCCTTACCCTAGGTCCAATCGTAACCCTAACCGGATCTCTAACCCTAGCCCTCAACATAACCCTAACCCTAGGTCCAATCGTAACCCTAACCGGATCTCTAACCCTAGCCCTCAACATAACCCTAACCCTAGGTCCAATCGTAACCCTAACCGAATCTCTAACCCTAGCCCTCAACATAACCCTAACCCTAGGTCCAATCGAAACCCTAACCGGATCTCTAACCCTAGCCCTCAACATAACCCGAACCCTAGGTCCAATCGTATCCCTAACCGGATCTCTAACCCTAGCCCTCCTCATAACCCTAACCCTAGGTCCAATCGTAACCCTAACCGGATCTCTAACCCTAGCCCTCAACATAACCCTAACCCTAGGTCCAATCGTAACCCTAACCGGATCTCTAACCCTAGCCCTCAACATAACCCTAACCCTAGGTCCAATCGTAACCCTAACCGGATCGCTAACCCTAGCCCTCAACATAACCCTAACCCTAGGTCCAATCGTAACCCAAACCGGATCTCTAACCCTAGCCCTAAACATAACCCTAACCCTAGGTCCAATCGTAAGCATAACCGGATCTCTAACCCTACCCCTCAACATAACCCTAAACCTAGGTCCAATCGTAAGCATAACTGGATCTCTAACCCTAGCCCTCAACATAACCCTAACCCTAGGTCCAATCGTAAGCATAACCGGATCTCTAACCCTAGCCCTCAACATAACCCTAACCCTAGGTCCAATCATAAGCATAACCGGATCTCTAACCCTAGCCTTCAACATAACCCTAACCCTAGGTCCAATCGTAACCCTAACCGGATCTCTAACCCTAGCCCTCAACATAAACCTAACCCTAGGTCCAATCGTAACCCTAACCGGATCTCTAACCCTAGTCCTCAACATAACCGTAAACCGAGGTCCAATCGTAACCCTAACCGGATCTCTAACCCTAGCCCTCAACATAACCCTAAACCTAGGTCCAATCGTAAGCATAACCGGATCTCTAACCCTAGCCCTCAACATAACAATAGCCTAGGTCCAATCGTAAGCATAACCTGATCTCTAACCGAAGCCCTGAACATAACCCTAACCCTAGGTCCAATCGTAACCCTAACCGGATCGCTAACCCAAGCCCTCAACATAACCCTAACCCTAGGTCCAATCGTAAGCATAACCGGATCTCTAACCCTAGCCCTCAACATAACCCTAACCCTAGGTCCAATCGTAACCCTAACCGGATCTCTAACCCAAGCCCTCAACATAACCCTAACCCTAGGTCCAATCGTAACCCTAACCGGATCTCTAACCCTAGCCCACAACATAACCCTAACCCTAGGTCCAATCGTAACCCTAACCGGATCTCTAACCCTAGCCCTCAACATAACCCTAACCCTAGGTCCAATCGTAACCCTAACCGGATCTCTAACCCTAGCCCTCAACATAACCCTAACCCTAGGTCCAATCGTAACCCTAACCGGATCTCTAATCCTAGCCCTCAACATAACAATACCCTAGGACCAATCGTAAGCATAACCGGATATCTAACCCGAGCCCTCAACATAACCCTAACCCTAGGTCCAATCGTAACCCTAACCGGATCTCTAACCCTAGCCCTCAACATAACCCTAACCCTAGGTCCAATCGTAAGCATAACCGGATCTCTAACCCTAGCCCTCAACATAACCCTAACCCTAGGTCCAATCGTAACCCTAACCGGATCGCTAACCCTAGCCCTCAACATAACCCTAACCCTAGGTCCAATCGTAAGCATAACCGGATCTCTAACCCTAGCCCTCAACATAACCCTAACCCTAGGTCCAATCGTAAGCATAACCGGATCTCTAACCCTAGCCCTCAACATAACCCTAACCCTAGGTCCAATCGTAAGCATAACCGGATCTCTAACCCTAGCCCTCAACATAACCCTAACCCTAGGTCCAATCGTAAGCATAAGCGGATCTCTAACCCTAGCCTTCAACATAACCCTAACCCTAGGTCCAATCGTAACCCTAACCGGATCTCTAACCCTAGCCCTCAACATAACCCTAACCCTAGGTCCAATCGTAACCCTAACCGGATCTCTAACCCTAGCCCTCAACATAACCCTTACCCTAGGTCCAATCGTAACCCTAACCGGATCTCTAACCCTAGCCCTCAACATAACCCTAACCCTAGGTCCAATCGTAACCCTAACCGGATCTCTAACCCTAGCCCTCAACATAACCCTAACCCTAGGTCCAATCGTAACCCTAACCGAATCTCTAACCCTAGCCCTCAACATAACCCTAACCCTAGGTCCAATCGAAACCCTAACCGGATCTCTAACCCTAGCCCTCAACATAACCCGAACCCTAGGTCCAATCATATCCCTAACCGGATCTCTAACCCTAGCCCTCCTCATAACCCTAACCCTAGGTCCAATCGTAACCCTAACCGGATCTCTAACCCTAGCCCTCAACATAACCCTAACCCTAGGTCCAATCGTAACCCTAACCGGATCTCTAACCCTAGCCCTCAACATAACCCTAACCCTAGGTCCAATCGTAACCCTAACCGGATCGCTAACCCTAGCCCTCAACATAACCCTAACCCTAGGTCCAATCGTAACCCAAACCGGATCTCTAACCCTAGCCCTCAACATAACCCTAACCCTAGGTCCAATCGTAAGCATAACCGGATCTCTAACCCTACCCCTCAACATAACCCTAAACCTAGGTCCAATCGTAAGCATAACCGGATCTCTAACCCTAGCCCTCAACATAACCCTAACCCTAGGTCCAATCGTAAGCATAACCGGATCTCTAACCCTAGCCCTCAACATAACCCTAACCCTAGGTCCAATCATAAGCATAACCGGATCTCTAACCCTAGCCTTCAACATAACCCTAACCCTAGGTCCAATCGTAACCCTAACCGGATCTCTAACCCTAGCCCTCAACATAAACCTAACCCTAGGTCCAATCGTAACCCTAACCGGATCTCTAACCCTAGTCCTCAACATAACCGTAAACCGAGGTCCAATCGTAACCCTAACCGGATCTCTAACCCTAGCCCTCAACATAACCCTAAACCTAGGTCCAATCGTAAGCATAACCGGATCTCTAACCCTAGCCCTCAACATAACAATAGCCTAGGTCCAATCGTAAGCATAACCGGATCTCTAACCGAAGCCCTGAACATAACCCTAACCCTAGGTCCAATCGTAACCCTAACCGGATCTCTAACCCAAGCCCTCAACATAACCCTAACCCTAGGTCCAATCGTAAGCATAACCGGATCTCTAACCCTAGCCCTCAACATAAATCTAACCCTAGGTCCAATCGTAACCCTAACCGGATCTCTAACCCAAGCCCTCAACATAACCCTAACCCTAGGTCCAATCGTAACCCTAACCGGATCTCTAACCCTAGCCCACAACATAACCCTAACCCTAGGTCCAATCGTAACCCTAACCGGATCTCTAACCCTAGCCCTCAACATAACCCTAACCCTAGGTCCAATCGTAACCCTAACCGGATCTCTAACCCTAGCCCTCAACATAACCCTAACCCTAGGTCCAATCGTAACCCTAACCGGATCTCTAATCCTAGCCCTCAACATAACAATACCCTAGGGCCAATCGTAAGCATAACCGGATATCTAACCCGAGCCCTCAACATAACCCTAACCCTAGGTCCAATCGTAACCCTAACCGCATCTCTAACCCTAGCCCTCAACATAACCCTAACCCTAGGTCCAATCGTAAGCATAACCGGATCTCTAACCCTAGCCCTCAACATAACCCTAACCCTAGGTCCAATCGTAACCCTAACCGGATCGCTAACCCTAGCCCTCAACATAACCCTAACCCTAGGTCCAATCGTAAGCATAACCGGATCTCTAACCCAAGCCCTCAACATAACCCTAACCCTAGGTCCAATCGTAAGCCTAACCGGATCTCTAACCCTAGCCCTCAACATAACCCTAACCCTAGGTCCAATCGTAAGCATAACCGGATCTCTAACCGAAGCCCTGAACATAACCCTAACCCTAGGTCCAATCGTAACCCTAACCGGATCTCTAACCCAAGCCCTCAACATAACCCTAACCCTAGGTCCAATCGTAAGCATAACCGGATCTCTAACCCTAGCCATCAACATAACCCTAACCCTAGGTCCAATCGTAACCGTAACCGGATCTCTAACCCAAGCCCTCAACATAACCCTAACCCTAGGTCCAATCGTAACCCTAACCGGATCTCTAACCCTAGCCCTCAACATAACCCTAACCATAGGTCCAATCGTAACCCTAACCGGATCTCTAACCCTAGCCCTCAACATAACCCTAACCCTAGGTCCAATCGTAACCCTAACCGGATCTCTAACCCTAGCCCTCAACATAACCCTAACCCTAGGTCCAATCGTAACCCTAACCGGATCTCTAACCTAAGCCCTCAACATAACCCTAACCCTAGGTCCAATCGTAACCCTAACCGGATCTCTAACCCTAGCCCTCAACATAACCCTAACCCTAGGTCCAATCGTAACCCTAACCGGATCTCTAACCCTAGCCCTCAACATAACCCTAACCCTAGGTCCAATCGTAACCCTAACCGGATCTCTAACCCAAGCCCTCAACATAACCCTAACCCTAGGTCCAATCGTAACCCTAACCGGATCTCTAACCCTAGCCCTCAACATAACAATACCCTAGGTCCAATCGTAAGCATAACCGGATCTCTAACCCAAGCCCTCAACATAACCCTAACCCCAGGTCCAATCGTAACCCTAACCGGATCTCTAACCCAAGCCCTCAACATAACCCTAACCCTAGTTCCAATCGTAAGCATAACCGGATCTCTAACCCTAGCCCTCAACATAACCCTAACCCTAGGTCCAATCGTAACCCTAACCGGAACTCTAACCCTAGCCCTCAACATAACGCTAAACCGAGATCCAATCGTAACCCTAACCGGATCTCTAACCCTAGCCCTCAACATAACCCTAACCCTAGGTCCAATCGTAACCCTAACAGGATCTCTAACCGAAGCCCTGAACATAACCCTAACCCTAGGTCCAATCGTAACCCTAACCGGATCTCTAACCCAAGCCCTCAACATAACCCTAACCCTAGGTCCAATCGTAAGCATAACCGGATCTCTAACCCTAGCCCTCAACATAACCCTAACCCTAGGTCCAATCGTAACCCTAACCGGATCTCTAACCCAAGCCCTCAACATAACCCTAACCCTAGGTCCAATCGTAACCCTAACTGGATCTCTAACCCTAGCCCTCAACATAACCCTAACCCTAGGTCCAATCGTAACCCTAACCGGATCTCTAACCCTAGCCCTCAACATAACCCTAACCCTAGGTCCAATCGTAACCCTAACCGGATCTCTAACCCTAGCCCTAAACATAACCCTAACCCTAGGTCCAATCGTAACCCTAACCGGATCTCTAACCCTAGCCCTCAACATAACCCTAAACCGAGGTCCAATCGCAACCCTAACCGGATCTCTAACCCTAGCCCTCAACATAACCCTAAACCTAGGTCCAATCGTAAGAATAACCGGATCTCTAACCCTAGCCCTCAACATAACAATAGCCTAGGTCCAATCGTAAGCATAACCGGATCTCTAACCGAAGCCCTGAACATAACCCTAACCCTAGGTCCAATCGTAACCCTAACCGGATCTCTAACCCAAGCCCTCAACATAACCCTAACCCTAGGTCCAATCGTAAGCATAACCGGATCTCTAACCCTAGCCATCAACATAACCCTAACCCTAGGTCCAATCGTAACCGTAACCGGATCTCTAACCCAAGCCCTCAACATAACCCTAACCCTAGGTCCAATCGTAACCCTAACCGGATTTCTAACCCTAGCCCTCAACATAACCCTAACCCTAGGTCCAATCGTAACCCTAACCGGATCTCTAACCCTAGCCCTCAACATAACCCTAACCCTAGGTCCAATCGTAACCCTAACCGGATCTCTAACCCAAGCCCTCAACATAACCCTAACCCTAGGTCCAATCGTAACCCTAACCGGATCTCTAACCCTAGCCCTCAACATAACAATACCCTAGTTCCAATCGTAAGCATAACCGGATCTCTAAACCAAGCCCTCAACATAACCCTAACCCTAGGTCCAATCGTAACCCTAACCGGATCTCTAACCCAAGCCCTCAACATAACCCTAACCCTAGGTCCAATCGTAAGCATAACCGGATCTCTAACCCTAGCCCTCAACATAAGCCTAACCCTAGGTCCAATCGTAACCCTGACCGGATCTCTAACCCTAGCCCTCAACATAACCCTAACCCTAGGTCCAATCGTAACCCTAACCGGATCTCTAAACCTAGCCCTCAACATAACCCTAACCCTAGGTCAAATTGTAAGCATAACCGGATATCTAACCCTAGCCCTCAACATAACCCTAACCCTAGGTCCAATCGTAACCCTAACCGGATCTCTAACCCTAGCCCTCAACATAACCCTAACCCTAGGTGCAATCGTAAGCATAACCGGATCTCTAACCCTAGCCTTCAACATAACCCTAACCCTAGGTCCAATCGTAACCCTAACCGGATCTCTAACCCTAGCCCTCAACATAACCCTAACCCTAGGTCCAATTGTAACCCTAACCGGATCTCTAACCCTAGCCCTCAACATAACCCTAACCCTAGGTCCAATCGTAACCCTAACCGGATCTCTAACCCTAGCCCTCAACATAACCCTAACCCTAGGTCCAATCGTAACCCTAACCGGTTCTCTAACCCTAGCCCTCAACATAACCCTAACCCTAGGTCCAATCGTAACCCTAACCGGATCTCTAACCCTAGCCCTCAACATAACCCTAACCCTAGGTCCAATCGTAACCCTAACCGGATCTCTAACCCTAGCCCTCAACATAACAATACCCTAGGTCCAATCGTAAGCATAACCGGATCTCTAACCCAAGCCCTCAACATAACCCTAACCCTAGGTCCAATCGTAACCCTAACCGGATCTCTAACCCAAGCCCTCAACATAACCCTAACCCTAGGTCCAATCGTAAGCATAACCGGATCTCTAACCCTAGCCCTCAACATAACCCTAACCCTAGGTCCAATCGTAACCCTAACCGGATCTCTAACCCTAGCCCTCAACATAACCCTAACCCTAGGTCCAATCGTAACCCTAACCGGATCTCTAAACCTAGCCCTCAACATAACCCTAACCCTAGGTCCAATTGTAAGCATAACCGGATATATAACCCTAGCCCTCAACATAACCCTAACCCTAGGTCCAATCGTAACCCTAACCGGATCTCTAACCCTAGCCCTCAACATAAACCTAACCCTAGGTGCAATCGTAAGCATAACCGGATCTCTAACCCTAGCCTTCAACATAACCCTAACCCTAGGTCCAATCGTAACCCTAACCGGATCTCTAACCCTAGCCCTCAACATAACCCTAACCCTAGGTCCAATCGTAACCCTAACCGGATCTCTAACCCTAGCCCTCAACATAACCCTAACCCTAGGTCCAATCGTAACCCTAACCGGTTCTCTAACCCTAGCCCTCAACATAACCCTAACCCTAGGTCCAATCGTAACCCTAACCGGATCTCTAACCCTAGCCCTCAACATAACCCTAACCCCAGGTCCAATCGTATCCCTAACCGGATCTCTAACCCTAGCCCCCAACATAACCCTAACCCTAGGTCCAATCGTAACCCTAACCGGATCTCTAACCCTAGCCCTCAACATAACCCTAACCCTAGGTCCAATCGTAACCCTAACCGGATCTCTAACCCTAGCCCTCAACATAACCCTAACCCTAGGTCCAATCGTAACCCTAACCGGATCTCTAACCCTAGCCCTCAACATAACCCTAACCCTAGTTCCAATCGTAACCCTAACCGGATCTCTAACCCTAGCCCTCAACATAAGCCTAACCCTAGGTCCAATCGAAACCCTAACCGGATCTCTAACCCTAGCCCTCAACATAACCGTAACCCTAGGACCAATCGTAACCCTAACCGGATCTCTAACCCTAGCCCTCAACATAACCCTAACCCTAGGTCCAATCGTAACCCTAACCGGATCTCTAACCCTAGCCCTCAACATAACCCTAACCCTAGGTCCAATCGTAAGCCTAACCGGATCTCTAACCCTAGCCCTCAACATAACCCTAACCCTAGGTCCAATCGTAAGCCTAACCGGATCTCTAACCCTAGCCCTCAACATAACCCTAACCCTAGATCCAATCGTAACCCTAACCGGATCTCTAACCCTAGCTCTCAACATAACGCTAAACCGAGGTCCAATCGTAACCCTAACCGGATCTCTAACCCTAGCCCTCAACATAACCCTAACCCTAGGTCCAATCGTAACCCTAACAGGATCTCTAACCGAAGCCCTGAACATAACCCTAACCCTAGGTCCAATCGTAACCCTAACCGGATCTCTAACCCAAGCCCTCAACATAACCCTAACCCTAGGTCCAATCGTAAGCATAACCGGATCTCTAACCCTAGCCCTCAACATAACCCTAACCCTAGGTCCAATCGTAACCCTAACCGGATCTCTAACCCAAGCCCTCAACATAACCCTAACCCTAGTCCAATCTTAACCCTAACTGGATCTCTAACCCTGGCCCACAACATAACCCTAACCCTAGGTCCAATCGTAACCCTAAGCGGATCTCTAACCCTAGCCCTCAACATAACCCTAACTCTAGGTCCAATCGTAACCCTAACCGGATCTCTAACCCTAGCCCTCAACATAACCCTAACCCTAGGTCCAATCGTAACCCTAACCGGATCTCTAACCCTAGCCCTCAACATAACCCTAACCCTAGGTCCAATCGTAACCCTAACCGGATCTCTAACCCAAGCCCTCAACATAACCCTAACCCTAGGTCCAATCGTAACCCTAACCGGATCTCTAACCCAAGCCCTCAACATAACCCTAACCCTAGGTCCAATCGTAAGCATAACCGGATCTCTAACCCTAGCCCTCAACATAACCCTAACCCTAGGTCCAATCGTAACCCTAACAGGATCTCTAACCGAAGCCCTGAACATAACCCTAACCCTAGGTCCAATCGTAACCCTAACCGGATCTCTAACCCAAGCCCTCAACATAACCCTAACCCTAGGTCCAATCGTAAGCATAACCGGAATTCTAACCCTAACCCTCAACATAACCCTAACCCTAGGTCCAATCGTAACCCTAACCGGATCTCTAACCCTAGCCCTCAACATAACCCTAACCCTAGGTCCAATCGTAACCCTAACAGGATCTCTAACCGAAGCCCTGAACATAACCCTAACCCTAGGTCCAATCGTAACCCTAACCGGATCTCTAACCCAAGCCCTCAACATAACCCTAACCCTAGGTACAATCGTAACCCTAACCGGATCTCTAACCCTAGCCCTCAACATAACCCTAACCCTAGGTCCAATCGTAACCCTAACCGGATCTCTAACCCTAGCCCTCAACATAACCCTAACCCTAGGTCCAATCGTAACCCTAACCGGATCTCTAACCCTAGCCCTCAACATAACCCTAACCCTAGGTCCAATCGTAACCCTAACCGGATCTCTAACCCTAGCCCTCAACATAACCCTAACCCTAGGTCCAATCGTAACCCTAACCGGATCTCTAACCCAAGCCCTCAACATAACCCTAACCCTAGGTCCAATCGTAAGCATAACCGGATCTCTAACCCTAGCCATCAACATAACCCTAACCCTAGGTCCAATCGTAACCGTAACCGGATCTCTAACCCAAGCCCTCAACATAACCCTAACCCTAGGTCCAATCGTAAGCATAACCGGATCTCTAACCCTAGCCCTCAACATAACCCTAACCCTAGGTCCAATCGTAACCCTAACCGGATCTCTAACCCTAGCCCTCAACATAACCCTAACCCTAGGTCCAATCGTAACCCTAACCGGATCTCTAACCCTAGCCCTCAACATAACCCTAACCCTAGGTCCAATCGTAAGCATAACCGGATATCTAACCCTAGCCCTCAACATAACCCTAACCCTAGGTCCAATCGTAACCCTAACCGTATCTCTAACCCTAGCCCTCAACATAACCCTAACCCTAGGTGCAATCGTAAGCATAACCGGATCTCTAACCCTAGCCTTCAACATAACCCTAACCCTAGGTCCAATCGTAACCCTAACCGGATCTCTAACCCTAGCCCTCAACATAACCCTAACCCTAGGTCCAATCGTAACCCTAACCAGATCTCTAACCCTAGCCCTCAACATAACCCTAACCCTAGGTCCAATCGTAACCCTAACCGGTTCTCTAACCCTAGCCCTCAACATAACCCTAACCCTAGGTCCAATTGTAACCCTAACCGGATCTCTAACCCTAGCCCTCAACATAACCCTAACCCTAGGTCCAATCGTATCCCTAACCGGATCTCTAACCCTAGCCCCCAACATAACCCTAACCCTAGGTCCAATCGTAACCCTAACCGGATCTCTAACCCTAGCCCTCAACATAACCCTAACCCTAGGTCCAATCGTAACCCTAACCGGATCTCTAACCCTAGCCCTCAACATAACCCTAACCCTAGGTCCAATCGTATCCCTAACCGGATCTCTAACGCTAGCCCCCAACATAACCCTAACCCTAGGTCCAATCGTAACCCTAACCGGATCTCTAACCCTAGCCCTCAACATAACCCTAACCCTAGGTCCAATCGTAACCCTAACCGGATCTCTAACCCTAGCCCTCAACATAACCCTAACCCTAGGTCCAATCGTAACCCTAACCGGATCTCTAACCCTAGCCCTCTTCATAACCCTAACCCTAGGTCCAATCGTAACCCTAACCGGATCTCTAACCCTAGCCCTCAACATAACCCTAACCCTAGGTCCAATCGTAACCCTAACCGGATCTCTAACCCTAGCCCTCAACATAACCCTAACCCTAGGTCCAATCGTAACCCTAACCGGATCTCTAACCCTAGCCCTCAACATAACCCTAACCCTAGGTCCAATCGTAAGCATAACCGGATCTCTAACCCTAGCCCTCAACATAACCCTAACCCTAGGTCCAATCGTAACCCTAACCGGATCTCTAACCCTAGCCCTCAACATAACCCTAACCCTAGGTCCAATCGTAACCCTAACCGATCTCTAACCCTAGCCCTCAACATAACACTTACCCTAGGTCCAATCGTAAGCATAACCGGATCTCTAACCCTAGCCCTCAACATAACCCTAAACCTAGGTCCAATCGTAAGCATAACCGGATCTCTAACCCTAGCCCTCAACATAACCCTAACCCTAGGTCCAATCGTAACCCTAACCGGATCTCTAACCCTAGCCCTCAACATAACCCTAACCCTAGGTCCAATCGTAACCCTAACCGGATCTCTAATCCTAGCCCTCAACATAACCCTAAACCGAGGTCCAATCGTAACCCTAACCGGATCTCTAACCCTAGCCCTCAACATAACCCTAAACCTAGGTCCAATCGTAAGCATAACCGGATCTCTAACCCTAGCCCTCAACATAACCCTAACCCTAGGTCCAATCGTAACCCTAACCGGATCTCTAAACATAGCCCTCAACATAACCCTAACCCTAGGTCCAATCATAAGCATAACCGGATCTCTAACCCTAGCCTTCAACATAACCCTAACCCTAGGTCCAATCGTAACCCTAACCGGATCTCTAACCCTAGCCCTCAACATAACCCTAACCCTAGGTCCAATCGTAACCTTAACCGGATCTCTAACCCTAGCCCTCAACATAACCCTAACCCTAGGTCCAATCGTAACCCTAACCGGATCTCTAACCCTAGCCCTCAACATAACCCTAACCCTAGGTCCAATCGAAACCCTAACCTGATCTCTAAACCTAGCCCTCAACATAACCCTAACCCTAGGTCCAATCGAAACCCTAACCGCATCTCTAACCCTAGCCCTCAACATAACCCTAACCCTAAGTCCAATCGTAACCCTAACCGGATCTCTAACCCTAGCCCTCAACATAACCCTAACCCTAGGTCCAATCGCAACCCTAACCGGATCACTAACCCTAGCCCTCAACATAACCCTAACCCTAGGTCCAATCGTAACCCTAACCGGATCTCTAACCCTAGCCCTCAACATAACCCTAACCCTAGGTCCAATCGTAACCCTAACCGGATCTCTAACCCTAGCCCTCAACATAACCCTGACCCTAGGTCCAATCGTAACCCTAACCGGATCTCTAACCCTAGCCCTCAACATAACCCTAACCCTAGGTCCAATCGTAACCCTAACCGGATCTCTAACCCTAGCCCTCAACATAACCCTAAACCTAGGTCCAATCGTAAGCATAACCGGATCTCTAACCCTAGCCCTCAACATAACCCTAACCCTAGGTCCAATCGTAAGCATAACCGGATCTCTAAACCTAGCCCTCAACATAACCCTAACCCTAGGTCCAATCATAAGCATAACCGGATCTCTAACCCTAGCCTTCAACATAACCCTAACCCTAGGTCCAATCGTAACCCTAACCGGACCTCTAACCCTAGCCCTCAACATAACCCTAACCCTAGGTCCAATCGAAACCCTAACCTGATCTCTAAACCTAGCCCTCAACATAACCCTAACCCTAGGTCCAATCGAAACCCTAACCGGATCTCTAACCCTAGCCCTCAACATAACCCTAACCCTAAGTCCAATCGTAACCCTAACCGGATCTCTAACCCTAGCCCTCAACATAACCCTAACCCTAGGTCCAATTGCAACCCTAACCGGATCACTAAACCTAGCCCTCAACATAACCGTAACCCTAGGTCCAATCGTAACCCTAACCGGATCTATAACCCTAGCCCTCAAAATAACCCTAACCCTAGGTCCAATCGTAACCCTAACCGGATCTCTAACCCTAGCCCTCAACATAACCCTAACCCTAGGTCCAATCGTAACCCTAACCGGATCTCTAACCCTAGCCCTCAACATAACCCTAACCCTAGGTCCAATCGTAAGCATAACCGGATCTCTAACCCTAGCCGTCAACATAACCCTTACCCTAGGTCCAATCGTAAGCATAACCGGATCTCTAACCCTAGCCCTCAACATAACCCTAAACCTAGGTCCAATCGTAAGCATAACCGGATCTCTAACCCTAGCCTTCAACATAACCCTTACCCTAGGTCCTATCGTAACCCTAACCGGATCTCTAACCCTAGCCCTCAACATAACAATACCCTAGGTCCAATCGTAAGCATAACCGGATCTCTAACCCAAGCCCTCAACATAACCCTAACCCTAGGTCCAATCGTAACCCTAACCGGATCTCTAACCCTAGCCCTCAACATAACCCTAACCCTAGGTCCAATCGTAAGCATAACCGGATTTCTAACCCTAGCCCTCAACATAACCCTAACCCTAGGTCCAATCGTAACCCTAACCGGATCACTAACTCTAGCCCTCAACATAACCCTAACCCTAGGTCCAATCGTAAGCATAACCGGATCTCTACCCCTCGCCCTCAACATAACCCTAACCCTTGGTCCCTTCGGAACCCTAACCGGATATCAAAACCTAGCCCTCAACATAACCCTAACCCTAGGTCCAATCGGAACCCTAACCGGATCTCTAACCCTAGCTCTCAACATAACCCTAACCCTAGGTCCAATCGGAACCCTAACCGGATCACTAAACCTAGCCCTCAACATAGCCCTAACCCTAGGTCCAATCGGAACCCTAACCGGATCTCTAACCCTAGCCCTCAACATAACCCTAACCCTAGGTCCAATCGTAACCCTAACCGGATCGCTAACTCTAGCCCTCAACATAACCCTAACCCTAGGTCCAATCGTAAGCATAACCGGATCTCTAACCCTAGCCCTCAACATAACCCTAACCCTAGGTCCAATCGTAAGCATAACCGGATCTCTAAACCTAGCCCTCAACATAACCCTAACCCTAGGTCCAATCGTAACCCTAACCGGATCTCTAACCCTAGCCCTCAACATAACCCTAACCCTAGGTCCAATCGTAACCCTAACCGGATCTCTAACCCTAGCCCTCAACATATCTCTAACCCTAGGTCCAATCGTAAGCATAACCGGATCTCTAACCCTAGCCCTCAACATAACCCTAACCCTAGGTCCAATCGTAACCCTAACCGGATCTCTAACCCTAGCCCTCAACATAACCCTAAACCTAGGTCCAATCGTAAGCATAACCGGATCTCTAACCCTAGCCCTCAACATAACCCTAACCCTAGGTCCAATCGTAAGCATAACCGGATCTCTAAACCTAGCCCTCAACATAACCCTAACCCTAGGTCCAATCATAAGCATAACCGGATCTCTAACCCTAGCCTTCAACATAACCCTAACCCTAAGTCCAATCGTAACCCTAACCGGATCTCTAACCCTAGCCCTCAACATAACCCTAACCCTAGGTCCAATCGAAACCCTAACCTGATCTCTAAACCTAGCCCTCAACATAACCCTAACCCTAGGTCCAATCGAAACCCTAACCGGATCTCTAAACCTAGCCCTCAACATAACCCTAACCCTAAGTCCAATCGTAACCCTAACCGGATCTCTAACCCTAGCCCTCAACATAACCCTAACCCTAGGTCCAATTGCAACCCTAACCGGATCACTAACCCTAGCCCTCAACATAACCGTAACCCTAGGTCCAATCGTAACCCTAACCGGATCTCTAACCCTAGCCCTCAACATAACCCTAACCCTAGGTCCAATCGTAACCCTAACCGGATCTCTAACCCTAGCCCTCAACAAAACCCTAACCCTAGGTCCAATCGTAACCCTAACCGGATCTCTAACCCTAGCCCTCAACATAACCCTAACCCTAGGTCCAATCGTAAGCATAACCGGATCTCTAACCCTAGCCGTCAACATAACCCTTACCCTAGGTCCAATCGTAAGCATAAACGGATCTCTAACCCTAGCCCTCAACATAACCCTAAACCTAGGTCCAATCGTAACCCTAACCGGATCTCTAACCCTAGCCTTCAACATAACCCTTACCCTAGGTCCTATCGTAACCCTAACCGGATCTCTAACCCTAGCCCTCAACATAACAATACCCTAGGTCCAATCGTAAGCATAACCGGAACTCTAACCCAAGCCCTCAACATAACCCTAACCCTAGGTCCAATCGTAACCCTAACCGGATCTCTAACCCTAGCCCTCAACATAACCCTAACCCTAGGTCCAATCGTAAGCATAACCGGATTTCTAACCCTAGCCCTCAACATAACCCTAAACCTAGGTCCAATCGTAACCCTAACCGGATCACTAACTCTAGCCCTCAACATAACCCTAACCCTAGGTCCAATCGTAAGCAGAACCGGATCTCTACCCCTCGCCCTCAACATAACCCTAACCCTTGGTCCCTTCGGAACCCTAACCGGATCTCTAAACCTAGCTCTCAACATAACCCTAACCCTAGGTCCAATCGGAACCCTAACCGGATCACTAAACCTAGCCCTAAACATAGCCCTAACCCTAGGTCCAATCGGAACCCTAACCGGATCTCTAACCCTAGCCCTCAACATAACCCTAACCCTAGGTCCAATAAAAACCCTAACCGGATCTCTAACCCTAGCCCTCAACATAACCCTAACCGTAGGGCAATCGGAATCCTAACCGGATCTCTAACCCTAGCCCTCAACATAACCCTAACCCTAGGTCTAATCGGAACCCTAACCGGATCTCGAACCCTAGCCCTCAACTTATCACTAACCCTAGGTCCAATCGGAACCCTAACCGGATCTGTAAACCTAGCGCTCAACATATCACTAACCCTAGTTGAAATCGGAACCCTAAACAGATATCTAACCTTAGCCCTCAACATAACCCTAACCTTAGGACCAATCGGAACCCTAACAGGATCTCTACCCCTCGCCCTCAACATAACCCTAACCCTAGGTCCAATCAAAACCCTAACCGGATCTCTAACCCTAGCCCTCAACATAACCCTAAGCCTAGGTCCAATCGGAACCCTAACCGGATCTCTAACCCTAGCCCTCAACATAACCCTAACCCTAGGTCCAATCAAAACCCTAACCGGATCTCTAACCCTAGCCCTCAACATAACCCTAACCCTAGGTCCAATCAAAACCCTAACCGGATCTCTAACCCTAGCCCTCAACATAACCCTAACCCGAGGTCCAATCGGAACCCTAACCGTATCTCTAACCCTAGCCCTCAACATAACCCTAACCCTAGGTCCAATTAAAACCCTAACCGGATCTCTAACCCTAGCCCTCAACATAACCCTAACCCTAGGTCTAATCGGAACCCTAACCGGATCTCGAACACTAGCGCTCATCATAACCTAACACTAGGTCCAATCGGAACCCTAACCGGATCTGTATACCTAGCCCACATCATAACCCTAACCCTAGGTCCAATCGGAACACTAACTGGATCTCTAACCCTAGCCCTCAACATAACCCTAACCCTAGGTCCAATCGGAACCCTAACCGGATCTGTATACCTAGACCTCGACATAACCCTAACCCTAGGTCCAATCGGAACCCTAACCGGATCTCTAACCCTAGCCCTCAACATAACCCTAACCTTAGGTCCAATCGGGACCCTAACCGGTTCTCTAACCCTAGCCCTCAACATATCACCAACCCTAGGTCCAATCGGAAACCTAAACGGATATCTAACCCTAGCCCTCAACATAACCCTAACCCTAGGTCCAATCGTAACCCTAACCGGATCTCTAACCCTAGCCCTCAACATAACCCTAACCCTAGGTCCAATCGTAACCCTAACCGGATCTCTAACCCTAGCCCTCAACATAACCCTAAATCGAGGTCCAATCGTAACCCTAACCGGATCTCTAACCCTAGCCCTCAACATAACCCTCCACCTGAGTCCAATCGTAAGCATAACCGGATCTCTAACCCTAGCCCTCAACATAACAATAGCCTAGGTCCAATCGTAAGCATAACCGGATCTCTAACCGAAGCCCTGAACATAACCCTAACCCTAGGTCCAATCGTAACCCTAACCGGATCTCTAACCCAAGCCCTCAACATAACCCTAACCCTAGGTCCAATCGTAAGCATAACCGGATCTCTAACCCTAGCCCTCAACATAACCCTAACCCTAGGTCCAATCGTAACCCTAACCGGATCTCTAACCCAAGCCCTCAACATAACCCTAACCCTAGGTCCAATCGTAACCCTAACCGGATCTCTAACCCTAGCCCTCAACATAACCCTAACCCTAGGTCCAATCGTAACCCTAACCGGATCTCTAACCCTAGCCCTCAACATAACCCTAACCCTAGGTCCAATCGTAACCCTAACCGTTTCTCTAACCCAAGCCCTCAACATAACCCTAACCCTAGGTACAATCGTAAGCATAACCGGATCTCTAACCCTAGCCCTCAACATAACCCTAACCCAAGGTCCAATCGTAACCCTAACCGGATCTCTAACCCTAGCCCTCAACATAACAATACCCTAGGTCCAATCGTAAGCATAACCGGATCTCTAACCCAAGCCCTCAACATAACCCTAACCCTAGGTCCAATCGTAACCCTAACCGGATCTCTAACCCAAGCCCTCAACATAACCCTAACCCTAGGTCCAATCGTAAGCATAACCGGATCTATAACCCTAGCCCTCAACATAACCCTAACCCTAGGTCCAATCGTAACCCTAACCGGATCGCTAACCCTAGCCCTCAACATACCCCTAACCCTAGGTCCAATCGTAAGCATAACCGGATCTCTAACCCTAGCCCTCAACATAACCCTAACCCTAGGTCCAATCGTAACCCTAACAGGATCTCTAAACCTAGCCCTCAACATAACCCTAACCCTAGGTCCAATAGTAACCCTAACCGGATCTCTAACCTTAGGCCTCAACATAACCCTAACCCTAGGTCCAATCGTAACCCTAACCGGATCTCTAACCCTAGCCCTCAACATAACCCCAACCCTAGGTCCAATCGTAAGCATAACCGGATCTCTAACACTAGCCCTCAACATAACCCTAACCCTAGGTCCAATCGTAAACCTAACCGGATCTCTAACCCTAGCCCTCAACATAACCCTAACCCTAGGTCCAATCGTAAGCATAACCGGGTCTCTAACCCTAGCCTTCAACATAACCCTAACCCTAGGTCCAATCGTAACCCTAACCGGATCTCTAACCCTAGCCCTCAACATAACCCTAACCCTAGGTCCAATCGTAACCCTAACCGGATCTCTAACCATAGCCCTCAACATAACCCTAAACCGAGGTCCAATCGTAACCCTAACCGGATCTCTAACCCTAGCCCTCAACATAACCCTAAACCTAGGTCCAATCGTAAGCATAACCGGATCTCTAACCCTAGCCCTCAACATAACAATAGCCTAGGTCCAATCGTAAGCATAACCGGATCTCTAACCGAAGCCCTCAACATAACCCTAACCCTAGGTCAAATCGTAACCCTAACCGGATCTCTAACCCTAGCCCTCAACATAACCCTAAATCGAGGCCCAATCGTAACGCTAACCGGATCTCTAACCCTAGCCCTCAACATAACCCTCAACCTGAGTCCAATCGTAAGCATAACCGGATCTCTAACCCTAGCCCTCAACATAACAATAGCCTAGGTCCAATCGTAAGCATAACCGGATCTCTAACCGAAGCCCTGAACATAACCCTAACCCTAGGTCCAATCGTAACCCTAACCGGATCTCTAACCCAAGCCCTCAACATAACCCTAACCCTAGGTCCAATCGTAACCCTAACCGGATCTCTAACCCTAGCCCTCAACATAACCCTAACCCTAGGTCCAATCGTAACCCTAACCGGATCTCTAACCCTAGCCCTCAACATAACCCTAACCCGAGGTCCAATCGTAACCCTAACCGTATCTCTAACCCAAGCCCTCAACATAACCCTAACCCTAGGTCCAATCGTAAGCATAACCGGATCTCTAACCCTAGCCCTCAACATAACCCTAACCCTAGGTCCAATCGTAACCCTAACCGGATCTCTAACCCTAGCCCTCAACATAACAATACCCTAGGTCCAATCGTAAGCATAACCGGATCTCTAACCCAAGCCCTCAACATAACCCTAACCCTAGGTCCAATCGTAACCCTAACCGGATCTCTAACCCAAGCCCTCAACATAACCCTAACCCTAGGTCCAATCGTAACCCTAACCGGATCTCTAACCCTAGCCCTCAACATAACCCTAACCCTAGGTCCAATCGTAACCCTAACCGTTTCTCTAACCCAAGCCCTCAACATAACCCTAACCCTAGGTACAATCGTAAGCATAACCGGATCTCTAACCCTAGCCCTCAACATAACCCTAACCCTAGGTCCAATCGTAACCCTAACCGGATCTCTAACCCTAGCCCTCAACATAACAATACCCTAGGTCCAATCGTAAGCATAACCGGATCTCTAACCCAAGCCCTCAACATAACCCTAACCCTAGGTCCAATCGTAACCCTAACCGGATCTCTAACCCAAGCCCTCAACATAACCCTAACCCTAGGTCCAATCGTAAGCATAACCGGATCTCTAACCCTAGCCCTCAACATAACCCTAACCCTAGGTCCAATCGTAACCCTAACCGGATCGCGAACCCTAGCCCTCAACATACCCCTAGCCCTAGGTCCAATCGTAAGCATAACCGGATCTCTAACCCTAGCCCTCAACATAACCCTAACCCTAGGTCCAATCGTAACCCTAACAGGATCTCTAAACCTAGCCCTCAACATAACCCTAACCCTAGGTCCAATAGTAACCCTAACCGGATCTCTAACCTTAGGCCTCAACATAACCCTAACCCTAGGTCCAATCGTAACCCTAACCGGATCTCTAACCCTAGCCCTCAACATAACCCCAACCCTAGGTCCAATCGTAAGCATAACCGGATCTCTAACACTAGCCCTCAACATAACCCTAACCCTAGGTCCAATCGTAAACCTAACCGGATCTCTAACCCTAGCCCTCAACATAACCCTAACCCTAGGTCCAATCGTAAGCATAACCGGATCTCTAACCCTAGCCTTCAACATAACCCTAACCCTAGGTCCAATCGTAACCCTAACCGGATCTCTAACCCTAGCTCTCAACATAACCCTAACACTAGGTCCAATCGTAACCCTAACCGGATCTCTAACCAAAGCCCTCAACATAACCCTAAACCGAGGTCCAATCGTAACCCTAACCGGATCTCTAACCCTAGCCCTCAACATAACCCTAAACCTAGGTCCAATCGTAAGCATAACCGGATCTCTAACCCTAGCCCTCAACATAACAATAGCCTAGGTCCAATCGTAAGCATAACCGGATTCTAACCGAAGCCCTCAACATAACCCTAACCCTAGGTCCAATCGTAACCCTAACCGGATCTCTAACCCTAGCCCTCAACATAACCCTAAATCGAGGTGCAATCGTAACCCTAACCGGATCTCTAACCCTAGCCCTCAACATAACCCTAAACCTAGGTCCAATCGTAAGCATAACCGGATCTCTAACCCTAGCCCTCAACATAACAATAGCCTAGGTCCAATCGTAAGCATAACCGGATCTCTAACCGAAGCCCTGAACATAACCCTAACCCTAGGTCCCATCGTAACCCTAACCGGATCTCTAACCCAAGCCCTCAACATAACCCTAACCCTAGGTCCAATCGTAAGCATAACCGGATCTCTAACCCTAGCCCTCAACATAACCCTAACCCTAGGTCCAATCGTAACCCTAACCGGATCTCTAACCCAAGCCCTCAACATAACCCTAACCCTAGGTCCAATCGTAACCCTAACCGGATCTCTAACCCTAGCCCTCAACATAACCCTAACCCTAGGTCCAATCGTAACCCTAACCGGATCTCTAATCCTAGCCCTCAACATAACCCTAACCCTAGGTCCAATCGTAACCCTAACCGTATCTCTAACCCAAGCCCTGAACATAACCCTAACCCTAGGTCCAATCGTAACCCTAACCGGATCTCTAACCCTAGCCCTCAACATAACAATACCCTAGGTCCAATCGTAAGCATAACCGGATCTCTAACCCAAGCCCTCAACATAACCCTAACCCTAGGTCCAATCGTAACCCTAACCGGATCTCTAACCCAAGCCCTCAACATAACCCTAACCCTAGGTCCAATCGTAAGCATAACCGGATCTCTAACCCTAGCCCTCAACATAACCCTAACCCTAGGTCCAATCGTAACCCTAACCGGATCGCTAACCCTAGCCCTCAACATACCCCTAACCCTAGGTCCAATCGTAAGCATAACCGGATCTCTAACCCTAGCCCTCAACATAACCCTAACCCTAGGTCCAATCGTAACCCTAACAGGATCTCTAAACCTAGCCCTCAACATAACCCTAACCCTAGGTCCAATAGTAACCCTAACCGGATCTCTAACCTTAGGCCTCAACATAACCCTAACCCTAGGTCCAATCGTAACCCTAACCGGATCTCTAACCCTAGCCCTCAACATAACCCCAACCCTAGGTCCAATCGTAAGCATAACCGGATCTCTAACACTAGCCCTCAACATAACCCTAACCCTAGGTCCAATCGTAAACCTAACCGGATCTCTAACCCTAGCCCTCAACATAACCCTAACCCTAGGTCCAATCGTAAGCATAACCGGATCTCTAACCCTAGCCTTCAACATAACCCTAACCCTAGGTCCAATCGTAACCCTAACCGGATCTCTAACCCTAGCCCTCAACATAACCCTAACCCTAGGTCCAATCGTAACCCTAACCGGATCTCTAACCATAGCCCTCAACATAACCCTAAACCGAGGTCCAATCGTAACCCTAACCGGATCTCTAACCCTAGCCCTCAACATAACCCTAAACCTAGGTCCAATCGTAAGCATAACCGGATCTCTAACCCTAGCCCTCAACATAACAATAGCCTAGGTCCAATCGTAAGCATAACCGGATCTCTAACCGAAGCCCTCAACATAACCCTAACCCTAGGTCCAATCGTAACCCTAACCGGATCTCTAACCCTAGCCCTCAACATAACCCTAAATCGAGGCCCAATCGTAACGCTAACCGGATCTCTAACCATAGCCCTCAACATAACCCTCAACCTGAGTCCAATCGTAAGCATAACCGGATCTCTAACCCTAGCCCTCAACATAACAATAGCCTAGGTCCAATCGTAAGCATAACCGGATCTCTAACCGAAGCCCTGAACATAACCCTAACCCTAGGTCCAATCGTAACCCTAACCGGATCTCTAACCCAAGCCCTCAACATAACCCTAACCCTAGGTCCAATCGTAAGCATAACCGGATCTCTAACCCTAGCCCTCAACATAACCCTAACCCTAGGTCCAATCGTAACCCTAACCGGATCTCTAACCCAAGCCCTCAACATAACCCTAACCCTAGGTCCAATCGTAACCCTAACCGGATCTCTAACCCTAGCCCTCAACATAACCCTAACCCTAGGTCCAATCGTAACCCTAACCGGATCTCTAACCCTAGCCCTCAACATAACCCTAACCCTAGGTCCAATCGTAACCCTAACCGTATCTCTAACCCAAGCCCTCAACATAACCCTAACCCTAGGTCCAATCGTAAGCATAACCGGATCTCTAACCCTAGCCCTCAACATAACCCTAACCCTAGGTCCAATCGTAACCCTAACCGGATCTCTAACCCTAGCCCTCAACATAACAATACCCTATGTCCAATCGTAAGCATAACCGGATCTCTAACCCAAGCCCTCAACATAACCCTAACCCTAGGTCCAATCGTAACACTAACCGGATCTCTAACCCAAGCCCTCAACATAACCCTAACCCTAGGTCCAATCGTAACCCTAACCGGATCTCTAACCCTAGCCCTCAACATAACCCTAACCCTAGGTCCAATCGTAACCCTAACCGTTTCTCTAACCCAAGCCCTCAACATAACCCTAACCCTAGGTACAATCGTAAGCATAACCGGATCTCTAACCCAAGCCCTCAACATAACCCTAACCCTAGGTCCAATCGTAACCCTAACCGGATCTCTAACCCAAGCCCTCAACATAACCCTAACCCTAGGTCCAATCGTAAGCATAACCAGATCTCTAACCCTAGCCCTCAACATAACCCTAACCCTAGGTCCAATCGTAACCCTAACCGGATCTCTAACCCTAGCCCTCAACATACCCCTAGCCCTAGGTCCAATCGTAAGCATAACCGGATCTCTAACCCTAGCCCTCAAAATAACAATACCCTAGGTCCCATCGTAAGCATAACCGGATCTCTAACCAAAGACCTCAACATAACCCTAACCCTAGGTCCAATCGTAACCCTAACCGTATCTCTAACCCAGCCCTCAACATAACCCTAACCCTAGGTCCAATCGTAACCCTAACCGGATCTCTAACCCTAGCCCTCAACATAACCCCAACCCTAGGTCCAATCGTAAGCATAACCGGATCTCTAACACTAGCCCTCAACATAACCCTAACCCTAGGTCCAATCGTAAACCTAACCGGATCTCTAACCCTAGCCCTCAACATAACCCTAACCCTAGGTCCAATCGTAAGCATAACCGGATCTCTAACCCTAGCCTTCAACATAACCCTAACCCTAGGTCCAATCGTAACCCTAACCGGATCTCTAACCCTAGCCCTCAACATAACCCTAACCCTAGGTCCAATCGTAACCCTAACCGGATCTCTAACCATAGCCCTCAACATAACCCTAAACCGAGGTCCAATCGTAACCCTAACCGGATCTCTAACCCTAGCCCTCAACATAACCCTAAACCTAGGTCCAATCGTAAGCATAACCGGATCTCTAACCCTAGCCCTCAACATAACAATAGCCTAGGTCCAATCGTAAGCATAACCGGATCTCTAACCGAAGCCCTCAACATAACCCTAACCCTAGGTCCAATCGTAACCCTAACCGGATCTCTAACCCTAGCCCTCAACATAACCCTAAATCGAGGTGCAATCGTAACCCTAACCAGATCTCTAACCCTAGCCCTCAACATAACCCTCAACCTGAGTCCAATCGTAAGCATAACCGGATCTCTAACCCTAGCCCTCAACATAACAATAGCCTAGGTCCAATCGTAAGCATAACCGGATCTCTAACCGAAGCCCTGAACATAACCCTAACCCTAGGTCCCATCGTAACCCTAACCGGATCTCTAACCCAAGCCCTCAACATAACCCTAACCCTAGGTCCAATCGTAAGCATAACCGGATCTCTAACCCTAGCCCTCAACATAACCCTAACCCTAGGTCCAATCGTAACCCTAACCGGATCTCTAACCCAAGCCCTCAACATAACCCTAACCCTAGGTCCAATCGTAACCCTAACCGGATCTCTAACCCTAGCCCTCAACATAACCCTAACCCTAGGTCCAATCGTAACCCTAACCGGATCTCTAATCCTAGCCCTCAACATAACCCTAACCCTAGGTCCAATCGTAACCCTAACCGTATCTCTAACCCAAGCCCTCAACATAACCCTAACCCTAGGTCCAATCGTAACCCTAACCGGATCTCTAACCCTAGCCCTCAACATAACAATAGCCTAGGTCCAATCGTAAGCATAAGCGGATCTCTAACCCAAGCCCTCAACATAACCCTAACCCTAGGTCCAATCGTAACCCTAACCGGATCTCTAACCCAAGCCCTCAACATAACCCTAACCCTAGGTCCAATCGTAAGCATAACCGGATCTCTAACCCTAGCCCTCAACATAACCCTAACCCTAGGTCCAATCGTAACCCTAACCGGATCGCTAACCCTAGCCCTCAACATACCCCTAACCCTAGGTCCAATCGTAAGCATAACCGGATCTCTAACCCTAGCCCTCAACATAACCCTAACCCTAGGTCCAATCGTAACCCTAACAGGATCTCTAAACCTAGCCCTCAACATAACCCTAACCCTAGGTCCAATAGTAACCCTAACCGGATCTCTAACCTTAGGCCTCAACATAACCCTAACCCTAGGTCCAATCGTAACCCTAACCGGATCTCTAACCCTAGCCCTCAACATAACCCCAACCCTAGGTCCAATCGTAAGCATAACCGGATCTCTAACACTAGCCCTCAACATAACCCTAACCCTAGGTCCAATCGTAAACCTAACCGGATCTCTAACCCTAGCCCTCAACATAACCCTAACCCTAGGTCCAATCGTAAGCATAACCGGATCTCTAACCCTAGCCTTCAACATAACCCTAACCCTAGGTCCAATCGTAACCCTAACCGGATCTCTAACCCTAGCCCTCAACATAACCCTAACCCTAGGTCCAATCGTAACCCTAACCGGATCTCTAACCATAGCCCTCAACATAACCCTAAACCCAGGTCCAATCGTAACCCTAACCGGATCTCTAACCCTAGCCCTCAACATAACCCTAAACCTAGGTCCAATCGTAACCCTAACCGGATCTCTAACCCTAGCCCTCAACATAACAATAGCCTAGGTCCAATCGTAAGCATAACCGGATCTCTAACCGAAGCCCTCAACATAACCCTAACCCTAGGTCCAATCGTATCCCTAACCGGATCTCTAACCCAAGCCCTCAACATAACGCTAACCCTAGGTCCAATCGTAAGCATAACCGGATCTCTAACCCTAGCCCTCAACATAACCCTAACCCTAGGTCCAATCGTAACCCTAACCGGATCTCTAACCCAAGCCCTCAACATAACCCTAACCCTAGGTCCAATCGTAACCCTAACCGGATCTCTAACCCCAGCCGTCAACATAACCCTAACCCTAGGTCCAATCGTAACCCTAACCGGATCTCTAACCCTAGCCCTCAACATAACCCTAACCCTAGGTCCAATCGTAACCCTAACCGGATCTCTAACCCTAGCCCTCAACATAACCCTAACCCTAGGTCCAATCGTAACCCTAACCGGATCTCTAACCCTAGCCCTCAACATAACAATACCCTAGGTCCAATCGTAAGCATAACCGGATCTCTAACCCAAGCCCTCAACATAACCCTAATCCTAGGTCCAATCGTAACCCTAACCGTATCTCTAACCCAAGCCCTCAACATAACCCTAACCCTAGGTCCAATCGTAAGCATAACCGAATCTCTAACCCTAGCCCTCAACATAACCCTAACCCTAGGTCCAATCGTAACCCTAACCGGATCTCTAACCCTAGCCCTCAACATAACAATACCCTAGGTCCAATCGTAAGCATAACCGGAACTCTAAACCAAGCCCTCAACATAACCCTAACCCTAGGTCCAATCGTAACCCTAACCGGATCTCTAACCCAAGCCCTCAACATAACCCTAACCCTAGGTCCAATCGTAAGCATAACCGGATCTCTAACCCTAGCCCTCAACATAACCCTAACCCTAGGTCCAATCGTAACCCTAACCGGATCTCTAACCCTAGCCCTCAAAATAACAATACCCTAGGTCCCATCGTAAGCATAACCGGATCTCTAACCAAAGCCCTCAACATAACCCTAACCCTAGGTCCAATCGTAACCCTAACCGTATCTCTAACCCAGCCCTCAACATAACCCTAACCCTAGGTCCAATCGTAACCCTAACCGGATCTCTAACCCTAGCCCTCAACATAACCCCAACCCTAGGTCCAATCGTAAGCATAACCGGATCTCTAACACTAGCCCTCAACATAACCCTAACCCTACTTCCAATCGTAAACCTAACCGGATCTCTAACCCTAGCCCTCAACATAACCCTAACCCTAGGTCCAATCGTAAGCATAACCGGATCTCTAACCCTAGCCTTCAACATAACCCTAACCCTAGGTCCAATCGTAACCCTAACCGGATCTCTAACCCTAGCCCTCAACATAACCCTAACCCTAGGTCCAATCGTAACCCTAACCGGATCTCTAACCATAGCCCCCAACATAACCCTAAACCGAGGTCCAATCGTAACCCTAACCGGATCTCTAACCCTAGCCCTCAACATAACCCTAAACCTAGGTCCAATCGTAAGCATAACCGGATCTCTAACCCTAGCCCTCAACATAACAATAGCCTAGGTCCAATCGTAAGCATAACCGGATCTCTAACCGAAGCCCTCAACATAACCCTAACCCTAGGTCCAATCGTAACCCTAACCGGATCTCTAACCCTAGCCCTCAACATAACCCTAAATCGAGGTGCAATCGTAACCCTAACCGGATCTCTAACCCTAGCCCTCAACATAACCCTCAACCTGAGTCCAATCGTAAGCATAACCGGATCTCTAACCCTAGCCCTCAACATAACAATAGCCTAGGTCCAATCGTAAGCATAACCGGATCTCTAACCGAAGCCCTGAACATAACCCTAACCCTAGGTCCCATCGTAACCCTAACCGGATCTCTAACCCAAGCCCTCAACATAACCCTAACCCTAGGTCCAATCGTAAGCATAACCGGATCTCTAACCCTAGCCCTCAACATAACCCTAACCCTAGGTCCAATCGTAACCCTAACCGGATCTCTAACCCAAGCCCTCAACATAACCCTAACCCTAGGTCCAATCGTAACCCTAACCGGATCTCTAACCCTAGCCCTCAACATAACCCTAACCCTAGGTCCAATCGTAACCCTAACCGGATCTCTAATCCTAGCCCTCAACATAACCCTAACCCTAGGTCCAATCGTAACCCTAACCGTATCTCTAACCCAAGCCCTCAACATAACCCTAACCCTAGGTCCAATCGTAACCCTAACCGGATCTCTAACCCTAGCCCTCAACATAACAATACCCTAGGTCCAATCGTAAGCATAACCGGATCTCTAACCCAAGCCCTCAACATAACCCTAACCCTAGGTCCAATCGTAACCCTAACCGGATCTCTAACCCAAGCCCTCAACATAACCCTAACCCTAGGTCCAATCGTAAGCATAACCGGATCTCTAACCCTAGCCCTCAACATAACCCTAACCCTAGGTCCAATCGTAACCCTAACCGGATCTCTAACCCTAGCCCTCAACATACCCCTAACCCTAGGTCCAATCGTAAGCATAACCGGATCTCTAACCCTAGCCCTCAACATAACCCTAACCCTAGGTCCAATCGTAACCCTAACAGGATCTCTAAACCTAGCCCTCAACATAACCCTAACCCTAGGTCCAATAGTAACCCTAACCGGATCTCTAACCTTAGGCCTCAACATAACCCTAACCCTAGGTCCAATCGTAACCCTAACCGGATCTCTAACCCTAGCCCTCAACATAACCCCAACCCTAGGTCCAATTGTAAGCATAACCGGATCTCTAACACTAGCCCTCAACATAACCCTAACCCTAGGTCCAATCGTAAACCTAACCGGATCTCTAACCCTAGCCCTCAACATAACCCTAACCCTAGGTCCAATCGTAAGCATAACCGGATCTCTAACCCTAGCCTTCAACATAACCCTAACCCTAGGTCCAATCGTAACCCTAACCGGATCTCTAACCCTAGCCCTCAACATAACCCTAACCCTAGGTCCAATCGTAACCCTAACCGGATCTCTAACCATAGCCCTCAACATAACCCTAAACCGAGGTCCAATCGTAACCCTAACCGGATCTCTAACCCTAGCCCTCAACATAACCCTAAACCTAGGTCCAATCGTAACCCTAACCGGATCTCTAACCCTAGCCCTCAACATAACAATAGCCTAGGTCCAATCGTAAGCATAACCGGATCTCTAACCGAAGCCCTCAACATAACCCTAACCCTAGGTCCAATCGTATCCCTAACCGGATCTCTAACCCAAGCCCTCAACATAACCCTAACCCTAGGTCCAATCGTAAGCATAACCGGATCTCTAACCCTAGCCCTCAACATAACCCTAACCCTAGGTCCAATCGTAACCCTAACCGGATCTCTAACCCAAGCCCTCAACATAACCCTAACCCTAGGTCCAATCGTAACCCTAACCGGATCTCTAACCCCAGCCGTCAACATAACCCTAACCCTAGGTCCAATCGTAACCCTAACCGGATCTCTAACCCTAGCCCTCAACATAACCCTAACCCTAGGTCCAATCGTAACCCTAACCGGATCTCTAACCCTAGCCCTCAACATAACCCTAACCCTAGGTCCAATCGTAACCCTAACCGGATCTCTAACCCTAGCCCTCAACATAACAATACCCTAGGTCCAATCGTAAGCATAACCGGATCTCTAACCCAAGCCCTCAACATAACCCTAATCCTAGGTCCAATCGTAACCCTAACCGTATCTCTAACCCAAGCCCTCAACATAACCCTAACCCTAGGTCCAATCGTAAGCATAACCGAATCTCTAACCCTAGCCCTCAACATAACCCTAACCCTAGGTCCAATCGTAACCCTAACCGGATCTCTAACCCTAGCCCTCAACATAACAATACCCTAGGTCCAATCGTAAGCATAACCGGAACTCTAAACCAAGCCCTCAACATAACCCTAACCCTAGGTCCAATCGTAACCCTAACCGGATCTCTAACCCAAGCCCTCAACATAACCCTAACCCTAGGTCCAATCGTAAGCATAACCGGATCTCTAACCCTAGCCCTCAACATAACCCTAACCCTAGGTCCAATCGTAACCCTAACCGGATCTCTAACCCTAGCCCTCAAAATAACAATACCCTAGGTCCCATCGTAAGCATAACCGGATCTCTAACCAAAGCCCTCAACATAACCCTAACCCTAGGTCCAATCGTAACCCTAACCGTATCTCTAACCCAGCCCTCAACATAACCCTAACCCTAGGTCCAATCGTAAGCATGACCGGATCTCTAACCCTAGCCCTCAACATAACCCTAACCCTAGGTCCAATCGTAACCCTAACCGGATCGCTAACCCTAGCCCTCAACATACCCCAAACCCTAGGTCCAATCGTAAGCATAACCGGATCTCTAACCCTAGCCCTCAACATAACCCTAACCCTAGGTCCAATCGTAACCCTAACAGGATCTCTAAACCTAGCCCTCAACATAACCCTAACCCTAGGTCCAATAGTAACCCTAACCGGATCTCTAACCCTAGGCCTCAACATAACCCTAACCCTAGGTCCAATCGTAACCCTAACCGGATCTCTAACCCTAGCCCTCAACATAACCCCAACCCTAGGTCCAATCGTAAGCATAACCGGATCTCTAACCCTAGCCCTCAACATAACCCTAACCCTAGGTCCAATCGTAACCCTAACCGGATCTCTAACCCTAGCCCTCAACATAACCCTAACCCTAGGTCCAACCGTAAGCATAACCGGATCTCTAACCCTAGCCTTCAACATAACCCTAACCCTAGGTCCAATCGTAACCCTAACCGGATCTCTAACCCTAGCCCTCAACATAACCCTAACCCTAGGTCCAATCGTAACCCTAACCGGATCTCTAACCCCAGCCCTCAACATAACCCTAACCCTAGGTCCAATCGTAAGCATAACCGGATCTCTAACCCTAGCCCTCAACATAACCCTAACCCTAGGTCCAATCGTAACCCTAACCGGATCTCTAACCCTAGCCCTCAACATAACCCTAACCCTAGGTCCAATCGTAACCCTAACCGGATCTCTAATCCTAGCCCTCAACATAACAATAACCTAGGTCCAATCGTAAGCATAACCGGATCTCTAACCCAAGCCCTCAACATAACCCTAACCCTAGGTCCAATCGTAACCCTAACCGGATCTCTAACCCAAGCCCTCAACATAACCCTAACCCTAGGTCCAATCGTAAGCATAACCGGATCTCTAACCCTAGCCCTCAACATAACCCTAACCCTAGGTCCAATCGTAACCCTAACCGAATCGCTACCCCTAGCCCTCAACATAACCCTAACCCTAGGTCCAATCGTAAGCATAACCGGATCTCTAACCCTAGCCCTCAACATAACCCTAACCCTAGGTCCAATCGTAAGCATAACCGGATCTCTAACCCTAGCCCTCAACATAACCCTAACCCTAGGTCCAATCGTAAGCATAACCGGATCTCTAACCCTAGCCCTCAACATAACCCTAACCCTAGGTCCAATCGTAAGCATAACCGGATCTCTAACCCTAGCCTTCAACATAACCCTAACCCTAGGTCCAATCGTAACCCTAACCGGATCTCTAAACCTAGCCCTCAACATAACCCTAACCCTAGGTCCAATCGTAACCCTAACCGGATCTCTAACCCTAGCCCTCAACATAACCCTAACCCTAGGTCCAATCGTAACCCTAACCGGATCTCTAACCCTAGCCCTCAACATAACAATACCCTAGGTCCAATCGTAAGCATAACCGGATCTCTAACCCAAGCCCTCAACATAACCCTAATCCTAGGTCCAATCGTAACCCTAACCGTATCTCTAACCCAAGCCCTCAACATAACCCTAACCCTAGGTCCAATCGTAAGCATAACCGGATCTCTAACCCTAGCCCTCAACATAACCCTAACCCTAGGTCCAATAGTAACCCTAACCGGATCTCTAACCCTAGCCCTCAACATAACAATACCCTAGGTCCAATCGTAAGCATAACCGGATCTCTAACGCAAGCCCTCAACATAACCCTAACCCTAGGTCCAATCGTAACCCTAACCGGATCTCTAACCCTAGCCCTCAACATAACCCTAACCCTAGGTCCAATCGTAACCCTAACCGGATCTCTAACCCTAGCCCTCAACATAACAATACCCTAGGTCCAATCGTAAGCGTAACCGGATCTCTAACCCAAGCCCTCAACATAACCCTAACCCTAGGTCCAATCGTAACCCTAACCGGATCTCTAACCCTAGCCCTCAACATAACCCTAACCCTAGGTCCAATCGTAACCCTAACCGGATCTCTAATCCTAGCCCTCAACATAACCCTAACCCTAGGTCCAATCGTAACCCTAACCGTATCTCTAACCCAAGCCCTCAACATAACCCTAACCCTAGGTCCAATCGTAACCCTAACCGGATCTCTAACCCTAGCCCTCAACATAACAATACCCTAGGTCCAATCGTAAGCATAACCGGATCTCTAACCCAAGCCCTCAACATAACCCTAACCCTAGGTCCAATCGTAACCCTAACCGGATCTCTAACCCAAGCCCTCAACATAACCCTAACCCTAGGTCCAATCGTAAGCATAACCGGATCTCTAACCCTAGCCCTCAACATAACCCTAACCCTAGGTCCAATCGTAACCCTAACCGGATCTCTAACCCTAGCCCTCAACATACCCCTAACCCTAGGTCCAATCGTAAGCATAACCGGATCTCTAACCCTAGCCCTCAACATAACCCTAACCCTAGGTCCAATCGTAACCCTAACAGGATCTCTAAACCTAGCCCTCAACATAACCCTAACCCTAGGTCCAATAGTAACCCTAACCGGATCTCTAACCTTAGGCCTCAACATAACCCTAACCCTAGGTCCAATCGTAACCCTAACCGGATCTCTAACCCTAGCCCTCAACATAACCCCAACCCTAGGTCCAATCGTAAGCATAACCGGATCTCTAACACTAGCCCTCAACATAACCCTAACCCTAGGTCCAATCGTAAACCTAACCGGATCTCTAACCCTAGCCCTCAACATAACCCTAACCCTAGGTCCAATCGTAAGCATAACCGGATCTCTAACCCTAGCCTTCAACATAACCCTAACCCTAGGTCCAATCGTAACCCTAACCGGATCTCTAACCCTAGCCCTCAACATAACCCTAACCCTAGGTCCAATCGTAACCCTAACCGGATCTCTAACCATAGCCCTCAACATAACCCTAAACCGAGGTCCAATCGTAACCCTAACCGGATCTCTAACCCTAGCCCTCAACATAACCCTAAACCTAGGTCCAATCGTAACCCTAACCGGATCTCTAACCCTAGCCCTCAACATAACAATAGCCTAGGTCCAATCGTAAGCATAACCGGATCTCTAACCGAAGCCCTCAACATAACCCTAACCCTAGGTCCAATCGTATCCCTAACCGGATCTCTAACCCAAGCCCTCAACATAACCCTAACCCTAGGTCCAATCGTAAGCATAACCGGATCTCTAACCCTAGCCCTCAACATAACCCTAACCCTAGGTCCAATCGTAACCCTAACCGGATCTCTAACCCAAGCCCTCAACATAACCCTAACCCTAGGTCCAATCGTAACCCTAACCGGATCTCTAACCCCAGCCGTCAACATAACCCTAACCCTAGGTCCAATCGTAACCCTAACCGGATCTCTAACCCTAGCCCTCAACATAACCCTAACCCTAGGTCCAATCGTAACCCTAACCGGATCTCTAACCCTAGCCCTCAACATAACCCTAACCCTAGGTCCAATCGTAACCCTAACCGGATCTCTAACCCTAGCCCTCAACATAACAATACCCTAGGTCCAATCGTAAGCATAACCGGATCTCTAACCCAAGCCCTCAACATAACCCTAATCCTAGGTCCAATCGTAACCCTAACCGTATCTCTAACCCAAGCCCTCAACATAACCCTAACCCTAGGTCCAATCGTAAGCATAACCGAATCTCTAACCCTAGCCCTCAACATAACCCTAACCCTAGGTCCAATCGTAACCCTAACCGGATCTCTAACCCTAGCCCTCAACATAACAATACCCTAGGTCCAATCGTAAGCATAACCGGAACTCTAAACCAAGCCCTCAACATAACCCTAACCCTAGGTCCAATCGTAACCCTAACCGGATCTCTAACCCAAGCCCTCAACATAACCCTAACCCTAGGTCCAATCGTAAGCATAACCGGATCTCTAACCCTAGCCCTCAACATAACCCTAACCCTAGGTCCAATCGTAACCCTAACCGGATCTCTAACCCTAGCCCTCAAAATAACAATACCCTAGGTCCCATCGTAAGCATAACCGGATCTCTAACCAAAGCCCTCAACATAACCCTAACCCTAGGTCCAATCGTAACCCTAACCGTATCTCTAACCCAGCCCTCAACATAACCCTAACCCTAGGTCCAATCGTAAGCATGACCGGATCTCTAACCCTAGCCCTCAACATAACCCTAACCCTAGGTCCAATCGTAACCCTAACCGGATCGCTAACCCTAGCCCTCAACATACCCCAAACCCTAGGTCCAATCGTAAGCATAACCGGATCTCTAACCCTAGCCCTCAACATAACCCTAACCCTAGGTCCAATCGTAACCCTAACAGGATCTCTAAACCTAGCCCTCAACATAACCCTAACCCTAGGTCCAATAGTAACCCTAACCGGATCTCTAACCCTAGGCCTCAACATAACCCTAACCCTAGGTCCAATCGTAACCCTAACCGGATCTCTAACCCTAGCCCTCAACATAACCCCAACCCTAGGTCCAATCGTAAGCATAACCGGATCTCTAACCCTAGCCCTCAACATAACCCTAACCCTAGGTCCAATCGTAACCCTAACCGGATCTCTAACCCTAGCCCTCAACATAACCCTAACCCTAGGTCCAACCGTAAGCATAACCGGATCTCTAACCCTAGCCTTCAACATAACCCTAACCCTAGGTCCAATCGTAACCCTAACCGGATCTCTAACCCTAGCCCTCAACATAACCCTAACCCTAGGTCCAATCGTAACCCTAACCGGATCTCTAACCCCAGCCCTCAACATAACCCTAACCCTAGGTCCAATCGTAAGCATAACCGGATCTCTAACCCTAGCCCTCAACATAACCCTAACCCTAGGTCCAATCGTAACCCTAACCGGATCTCTAACCCTAGCCCTCAACATAACCCTAACCCTAGGTCCAATGGTAACCCTAACCGGATCTCTAATCCTAGCCCTCAACATAACAATAACCTAGGTCCAATCGTAAGCATAACCGGATCTCTAACCCAAGCCCTCAACATAACCCTAACCCTAGGTCCAATCGTAACCCTAACCGGATCTCTAACCCAAGCCCTCAACATAACCCTAACCCTAGGTCCAATCGTAAGCATAACCGGATCTCTAACCCTAGCCCTCAACATAACCCTAACCCTAGGTCCAATCGTAACCCTAACCGAATCGCTACCCCTAGCCCTCAACATAACCCTAACCCTAGGTCCAATCGTAAGCATAACCGGATCTCTAACCCTAGCCCTCAACATAACCCTAACCCTAGGTCCAATCGTAAGCATAACCGGATCTCTAACCCTAGCCCTCAACATAACCCTAACCCTAGGTCCAATCGTAAGCATAACCGGATCTCTAACCCTAGCCCTCAACATAACCCTAACCCTAGGTCCAATCGTAAGCATAACCGGATGTCTAACCCTAGCCTTCAACATAACCCTAACCCTAGGTCCAATCGTAACCCTAACCGGATCTCTAAACCTAGCCCTCAACATAACCCTAACCCTAGGTCCAATCGTAACCCTAACCGGATCTCTAACCCTAGCCCTCAACATAACCCTAACCCTAGGTCCAATCGTAACCCTAACCGGATCTCTAACCCTAGCCCTCAACATAACCCTAACCCTAGGTCCAATCGTAACCTTAACCGGATCTCTAACCCTAGCCCTCAACATAACAATACCCTAGGTCCAATCGTAAGCATAACCGGATCTCTAACCCAAGCCCTCAACATAACCCTAATCCTAGGTCCAATCGTAACCCTAACCGTATCTCTAACCCAAGCCCTCAACATAACCCTAACCCTAGGTCCAATCGTAAGCATAACCGGATCTCTAACCCTAGCCCTCAACATAACCCTAACCCTAGGTCCAATAGTAACCCTAACCGGATCTCTAACCCTAGCCCTCAACATAACAATACCCTAGGTCCAATCGTAAGCATAACCGGATCTCTAACGCAAGCCCTCAACATAACCCTAACCCTAGGTCCAATCGTAACCCTAACCGGATCTCTAACCCTAGCCCTCAACATAACCCTAACCCTAGGTCCAATCGTAACCCTAACCGGATCTCTAACCCTAGCCCTCAACATAACAATACCCTAGGTCCAATCGTAAGCGTAACCGGATCTCTAACCCAAGCCCTCAACATAACCCTAATCCTAGGTCCAATCGTAACCCTAACCGTATCTCTAAACCAAGCCCTCAACATAACCCTAACCCTAGGTCCAATCGTAAGCATAACCGGATCTCTAACCCTAGCCCTCAACATAACCCTAACCCTAGGTCCAATCGTAAGCATAACCGGATCTCTAACCCTAGCCCTCAACATAACCCTAACCCTAGGTCCAATCGTAAGCATAACCGGATCTCTAACCCTAGCCTTCAACATAACCCTAACCCTAGGTCCAATAGTAACCCTAACCGGATCTCTAAACCTAGCCCTCAACATAACCCTAACCCTAGGTCCAATCGTAACCCTAACCGGATCTCTAACCCTAGCCCTCAGCATAACCCTAAACCGAGGTCCAATCGTAACCCTAACCGGATCTCTAACCCTAGCCCTCAACATAACCCTAAACCTAGGTCCAATCGTAAGCATAACCGGATCTCTAACCCTAGCCCTCAAAATAACAATAGCCTAGGTCCAATCGTAAGCATAACCGGATCTCTAACCGAAGCCCTGAACATAACACTAACCCTAGGTCCAATCGTAACCCTAACCGGATCTCTAACCCAAGCCCTCAACATAACCCTAACCCTAGGTCCAATCGTAAGCATAACCGGATCTCTAACCCTAGCCCTCAACCTAACCCTAACCCTAGGTCCAATCGTAACCGTAACCGGATCTCTAACCCAAGCCCTCAACATAACCCTAACCCTAGGTCCAATCGTAACCCTAAACGGATCTCTAACCCTAGCCCTCAACATAACCCTAACCCTTGGTCCAATCGTAACCCTAACCGGATCTCTAACCCTAGCCCTCAACATAACCCTAACCCTAGGTCCAATCGTAACCCTAACCGGATCTCTAACCCTAGCCCTCAACATAACCCTAACCCTAGGTCCAATCGTAACCCTAACCGGATCTCTAACCCTAGCCCTCAACATAACAATACCCTAGGTCCAATCGTAAGCATAACCGGATCTCTAACCCAAGCCCTCAACATAACCCTAATCCTAGGTCCAATCGTAACCCTAACCGTATCTCTAACCCAAGCCCTCAACATAACCCTAACCCTAGGTCCAATCGTAAGCATAACCGGATCTCTAACCCTAGCCCTCAACATAACCCTAACCCTAGGTCCAATCGTAACCCTAACCGGATCTCTAACCCTAGTCCTCAACATAACAATACCCTAGGTCCAATCGTAAGCATAACCGGATCTCTAACGCAAGCCCTCAACATAACCCTAACCCTAGGTCCAATCGTAACCCTAACCGGATCTCTAACCCAAGCCCTCAACATAACCCTAACCCTAGGTCCAATCGTAAGCATAACCGGATCTCTAACCCTAGCCCTCAACATAACCCTAACCCTAGGTCCAATCGTAACCCTAACCGGATCTCTAACCCTAGCCCTCAACATAACCCTAAACCTAGGTCCAATCGTAAGCATAACCGGATCTCTAACCATAGCCCTCAACATAACCCTAAACCGAGGTCCAATCGTAACCCTAACCGGATCTCTAACCCTAGCCCTCAACATAACCCTAAACCTAGGTCCAATCGTAAGCATAACCGGATCTCTAACCCTAGCCCTCAACATAACAATAGCCTAGGTCCAATCGTAAGCATAACCGGATCTCTAACCGAAGCCCTCAACATAACCCTAACCCTAGGTCCAATCGTAACCCTAACCGGATCTCTAACCCAAGCCCTCAACATAACCCTAACCCTAGGTCCAATCGTAAGCATAACCGGATCTCTAACCCTAGCCCTCAACATAACCCTAACCCTAGGTCCAATCGTAACCCTAACCGGAACTCTAACCCAAGCCCTCAACATAACCCTAACCCTAGGTCCAATCGTAACCCTAACCGGATCTATAACCCCAGCCCTCAAAATAACCCTAACCCTAGGTCCAATCGTAACCCTAACCGGATCTCTAACCCTAGCCCTCAACATAACCCTAACCCTAGGTCCAATCGTAACCCTAACCGGATCTCTAACCCTAGCCCTCAACATAACCCTAACCCTAGGTCCAATCGTAACCCTAACCGGATCTCTAATCCTAGCCCTCAACATAACAATAAACTAGGTCCAATCGTAAGCATAACCGGATCCATAACCCAAGCCCTCAACATAACCCTAACCCTAGGTCCAATCGTAAGCATAACCGGATCTCTAACCCAAGCCCTCAACATAACCCTAACCCTAGGTCCAATCGTAAGCATAACCGGATCTCTAACCCAAGCCCTCAACATAACCCTAACCCTAGGTCCAATCGTAACCCTAACCGGATCTCTAACCCAAGCCCTCAACATAACCCTAACCCTAGGTCCAATCGTAAGCATAACCGGATCTCTAACCCTAGCTCTCAACATAACCCTAACCCTAGGTCCAATCGTAAGCATAACCGGATCTCTAACCCTAGCCCTCAACATAACCCTAACCCTAGGTCCAATCGTAAGCATAACCGGATCTCTAACCCTAGCCCTCAACATAACCCTAACCCTAGGTCCAATCGTAAGCATAACCGGATCTCTAACCCTAGCCCTCAACATAACCCTAACCCTAGGTCCAATCGTAAGCATAACCGGATCTCTAACCCTAGCCTTCAACATAACCCTAACCCTAGGTCCAATCGTAACCCTAACCGGATCTCTAAACCTAGCCCTCAACATAACCCTAACCCTAGGTCCAATCGTAACCCTAACCGGATCTCTAACCCTAGCCCTCAACATAACCCTAACCCTAGGTCCAATCGTAACCCTAACCGGATCTCTAACCCTAGCCATCAACATAACCCTAACCCTAGGTTCAATCGTAACCTTAACCGGATCTCTAACCCTAGCCCTCAACATAACAATACCCTAGGTCCAATCGTAAGCATAACCGGATCTCTAACCCAAGCCCTCAACATAACCCTAATCCTAGGTCCAATCGTAACCCTAACCGTATCTCTAACCCAAGCCCTCAACATAACCCTAATCCTAGGTCCAATCGTAACCCTAACCGGATCTCTAAACCTAGCCCTCAACATAACCCTAACCCTAGGTCCAATCGTAACCCTAACCGGATCTCTAACCCTAGCCCTCAACATAACCCTAAACCGAGGTCCAATCGTAACCCTAACCGGATCTCTAACCCTAGCCCTCAACATAACCCTAAACCTAGGTCCAATCGTAAGCATAACCGGATCTCTAACCCTAGCCCTCAAAATAACAATAGCCTAGGTCCAATCGTAAGCATAACCGGATCTCTAACCGAAGCCCTGAACATAACACTAACCCTAGGTCCAATAGTAACCCTAACCGGATCTCTAAACCAAGCCCTGAACATAACCCTAACCCTAGGTCCAATCGTAAGCATAACCGGATCTCTAACCCTAGCCCTCAACCTAACCCTAACCCTAGGTCCAATCGTAACCGTAACCGGATCTCTAACCCAAGCCCTCAACATAACCCTAACCCTAGGTCCAATCGTAACCCTAACCGGATCTCTAACCCTAGACCTCAACATAACCCTAACCCTTGGTCCAATCGTAACCCTAACCGGATCTCTAACCCTAGCCCTCAACATAACCCTAACCCTAGGTCCAATCGTAACCCTAACCGGATCTCTAACCCTAGCCCTCAACATAACCCTAACCCTAGGTCCAATCGTAACCCTAACCGGATCTCTAACCCTAGCCCTCAACATAACAATACCCTAGGTCCAATCGTAAGCATAACCGGATCTCTAACCCAAGCCCTCAACATAACCCTAATCCTAGGTCCAATCGTAACCCTAACCGTATCTCTAACCCAAGCCCTCAACATAACCCTAACCCTAGGTCCAATCGTAAGCATAACCGGATCTCTAACCCTAGCCCTCAACATAACCCTAACCCTAGGTCCAATCGTAACCCTAACCGGATCTCTAACCCTAGTCCTCAACATAACAATACCCTAGGTCCAATCGTAAGCATAACCGGATCTCTAACGCAAGCCCTCAACATAACCCTAACCCTAGGTCCAATCGTAACCCTAACCGGATCTCTAACCCAAGCCCTCAACATAACCCTAACCCTAGGTCCAATCGTAAGCATAACCGGATCTCTAACCCTAGCCCTCAACATAACCCTAACCCTAGGTCCAATCGTAACCCTAACCGGATCTCTAACCCAAGCCCTCAACATAACCCTAACCCTAGGTCCAATCGTAACCCTAACCGGATCTCTAACCCCAGCCCTCAACATAACCCTAAACCTAGGTCCAATCGTAAGCATAACCGGATCTCTAACCCTAGCCCTCAACATAACCCTAACCCTAGGTCCAATCGTAACCCTAACCGGATCTCTAACCCTAGCCCTCAACATAACCCTAAACCTAGGTCCAATCGTAAGCATAACCGGATCTCTAACCATAGCCCTCAACATAACCCTAAACCGAGGTCCAATCGTAACCCTAACCGGATCTCTAACCCTAGCCCTCAACATAACCCTAAACCTAGGTCCAATCGTAAGCATAACCGGATCTCTAACCCTAGCCCTCAACATAACAATAGCCTAGGTCCAATCGTAAGCATAACCGGATCTCTAACCGAAGCCCTCAACATAACCCTAACCCTAGGTCCAATCGTAACCCTAACCGGATCTCTAACCCCAGCCCTCAACATAACCCTAACCCTAGGTCCAATCGTAACCCTAACCGGATCTCTAACCCTAGCCCTCAACATAACCCTAACCCTAGGTCCAATCGTAACCCTAACCGGATCTCTAACCCTAGCCCTCAACATAACCCTAACCCTAGGTCCAATCGTAACCCTAACCGGATCTCTAATCCTAGCCCTCAACATAACAATAAACTAGGTCCAATCGTAAGCATAACCGGATCTCTAACCCAAGCCCTCAACATAACCCTAACCCTAGGTCCAATCGTAACCCTAACCGGATCTCTAACCCAAGCCCTCAACATAACCCTAACCCTAGGTCCAATCGTAAGCATAACCGGATCTCTAACCCTAGCCCTCAACATAACCCTAACCCTAGGTCCAATCGTAACCCTAACCGGATCTCTAACCCAAGCCCTCAACATAACCCTAACCCTAGGTCCAATCGTAACCCTAACCGGATCTCTAACCCAAGCCCTCAACATAACCCTAACCCTAGGTCCAATCGTAAGCATAACCGGATCTCTAACCCAAGCCCTCAACATAACCCTAACCCTAGGTCCAATCGTAACCCTAACCGGATCTCTAACCCAAGCCCTCAACATAACCCTAACCCTAGGTCCAATCGTAAGCATAACCGGATCTCTAACCCTAGCCCTCAACATAACCCTAACCCTAGGTCCAATCGTAAGCATAACCGGATCTCTAACCCTAGCCCTCAACATAACCCTAACCCTAGGTCCAATCGTAAGCATAACCGGATCTCTAACCCTAGCCCTCAACATAACCCTAACCCTAGGTCCAATCGTAAGCATAACCGGATCTCTAACCCTAGCCCTCAACATAACCCTAACCCTAGGTCCAATCGTAAGCATAACCGGATCTCTAACCCTAGCCTTCAACATAACCCTAACCCTAGGTCCAATCGTAACCCTAACCGGATCTCTAAACCTAGCCCTCAACATAACCCTAACCCTAGGTCCAATCGTAACCCTAACCGGATCTCTAACCCTAGCCCTCAACATAACCCTAACCCTAGGTCCAATCGTAACCCTAACCGGATCTCTAACCCTAGCCCTCAACATAACCCTAACCCTAGGTTCAATCGTAACCTTAACCGGATCTCTAACCCTAGCCCTCAACATAACAATACCCTAGGTCCAATCGTAAGCATAACCGGATCTCTCACCCAAGCCCTCAACATAACCCTAATCCTAGGTCCAATCGTAACCCTAACCGTATCTCTAACCCAAGCCCTCAACATAACCCTAATCCTAGGTCCAATCGTAACCCTAACCGTATCTCTAACCCAAGCCCTCAACATAACCCTAACCCTAGGTCCAATCGTAACCCTAACCGGATCTCTAACCCTAGTCCTCAACATAACAATACCCTAGGTCCAATCGTAAGCATAACCGGATCTCTAACGCAAGCCCTCAACATAACCCTAACCCTAGGTCCAATCGTAACCCTAACCGGATCTCTAACCCTAGCCCTCAACATAACCCTAACCCTAGGTCCAATCGTAAGCATAACCGGATCTCTAACCCTAGCCCTCAACATAACCCTAACCCTAGGTCCAATCGTAAGCATAACCGGATCTCTAACCCTAGCCCTCAACATAACCCTAACCCTAGGTCCAATCGTAAGCATAACCGGATCTCTAACCCTAGCCTTCAACATAACCCTAACCCTAGGTCCAATAGTAACCCTAACCGGATCTCTAAACCTAGCCCTCAACATAACCCTAACCCTAGGTCCAATAGTAACCCTAACCGGATCTCTAACCCTAGCCCTCAACATAACCCTAAACCGAGGTCCAATCGTAACCCTAACCGGATCTCTAACCCCAGCCCTCAACATAACCCTAAACCTAGGTCCAATCGTAAGCATAACCGGATCTCTAACCCTAGCCCTCAACATAACAATAGCCTAGGTCAAATCGTAAGCATAACCGGATCTCTAACCGAAGCCCTGAACATAACACTAACCCTAGGTCCAATCGTAACCCTAACCGGATCTCTAACCCAAGCCCTCAACATAACCCTAACCCTAGGTCCAATCGTAAGCATAACCGGATCTCTAACCCTAGCCCTCAACCTAACCCTAACCCTAGGTCCAATCGTAACCGTAACCGGATCTCTAACCCAAGCCCTCAACATAACCCTAACCCTAGGTCCAATCGTAACCCTAACCGGATCTCTAACCCTAGCCCTCAACATAACCCTAACCCTAGGTCCAATCGTAACCCTAACCGGATCTCTAACCCTAGCCCTCAACATAACCCTAACCCTAGGTCCAATCGTAACCCTAACCGGATCTCTAACCCTAGCCCTCAACATAACCCTAACCCTAGGTCCAATCGTAACCCTAACCGGATCTCTAACCCTAGCCCTCAACATAACAATACCCTAGGTCCAATCGTAAGCATAACCGGATCTCTAACCCAAGCCCTCAACATAACCCTAATCCTAGGTCCAATCGTAACCCTAACCGTATCTCTAACCCAAGCCCTCAACATAACCCTAACCCTAGGTCCAATCGTAAGCATAACCGGATCTCTAACCCTAGCCCTCAACATAACCCTAACCCTAGGTCCAATCGTAACCCTAACCGGATCTCTAACCCTAGTCCTCAACATAACAATACCCTAGGTCCAATCGTAAGCATAACCGGATCTCTAACGCAAGCCCTCAACATAACCCTAACCCTAGGTCCAATCGTAACCCTAACCGGATCTCTAACCCAAGCCCTCAACATAACCCTAACCCTAGGTCCAATCGTAACCCTAACCGGATCGCTAACCCTAGCCCTCAACATAACCCTAACCCTAGGTCCAATCGTAACCCTAACCGGATCTCTAACCCTAGCCCTCAACATAACCCTAACCCTAGGTCCAATCGTAACCCTAACCGGATCTCTAACCCTAGCCCTCAACATAACCCTAACCCTAGGTCCAATCGTAACCCTAACCGGATCTCTAACCCTAGCCCTCAACATAACCCTAACCCTAGGTCCAATCGTAACCCTAACCGAATCTCTAACCCTAGCCCTCAACATAACCCTAACCCTAGGTCCAATCGTAACCCTAACCGGATCTCTAACCCTAGCCCTCAACATAACCCTAACCCTAGGTCCAATCGTAACCCTAACCGGATCTCTAACCCTAGCCCTCAACATAACCCTAACCCTAGGTCCAATCGTAACTCTAACCGTATCTCTAACCCAAGCCCTCAACATAACCCTAACCCTAGGTCCAATCGTAAGCATAACCGGATCTCTAACCCTAGCCCTCAACATAACCCTAACCCTAGGTCCAATCGTAAGCATAACCGGATCTCTAACCCTAGCCCTCAACATAACCCTAACCCTAGGTCCAATCGTAAGCATAACCGGATCTCTAACCCTAGCCTTCAACATAACCCTAGCCCTAGGTCCAATAGTAACCCTAACCGGATCTCTAAACCTAGCCCTCAACATAACCCTAACCCTAGGTCCAATCGTAACCCTAACCGGATCTCTAACCCTAGCCCTCAACATAACCCTAAACCGAGGTCCAATCGTAACCCTAACCGGATCTCTAACCCCAGCCCTCAACATAACCCTAAACCTAGGTCCAATCGTAAGCATAACCGGATCTCTAACCCTAGCCCTCAACATAACAATAGCCTAGGTCAAATCGTAAGCATAACCGGATCTCTAACCGAAGCCCTGAACATAACACTAACCCTAGGTCCAATCGTAACCCTAACCGGATCTCTAACCCAAGCCCTCAACATAACCCTAACCCTAGGTCCAATCGTAAGCATAACCGGATCTCTAACCCTAGCCCTCAACCTAACCCTAACCCTAGGTCCAATCGTAACCGTAACCGGATCTCTAACCCAAGCCCTCAACATAACCCTAACCCTAGGTCCAATCGTAACCCTAACCGGATCTCTAACCCTAGCCCTCAACATAACCCTAACCCTAGGTCCAATCGTAACCCTAACCGGATCTCTAACCCTAGCCCTCAACATAACCCTAACCCTAGGTCCAATCGTAACCCTAACCGGATCTCTAACCCTAGCCCTCAACATAACCCTAACCCTAGGTCCAATCGTAACCCTAACCGGATCTCTAACCCTAGCCCTCAACATAACAATACCCTAGGTCCAATCGTAAGCATAACCGGATCTCTAACCGAAGCCCTGAACATAACCCTAACCCTAGGTCCAATCGTAACCCTAACCGTATCTCTAACCCAAGCCCTCAACATAACCCTAACCCTAGGTCCAATCGTAAGCATAACCGGATCTCTAACCCTAGCCCTCAACATAACCCTAACCCTAGGTCCAATCGTAACCCTAACCGGATCTCTAACCCTAGTCCTCAACATAACAATACCCTAGGTCCAATCGTAAGCATAACCGGATCTCTAACGCAAGCCCTCAACATAACCCTAACCCTAGGTCCAATCGAAACCCTAACCGGATCTCTAACCCAAGCCCTCAACATAACCCTAACCCTAGGTCCAATCGTAACCCTAACCGGATCGCTAACCCTAGCCCTCAACATAACCCTAACCCTAGGTCCAATCGTAACCCTAACCGGATCTCTAACCCTAGCCCTCAACATAACCCTAACCCTAGGTCCAATCGTAACCCTAACCGGATCTCTAACCCTAGCCCTCAACATAACCCTAACCCTAGGTCCAATCGTAACCCTAACCGGATCTCTAACCCTAGCCCTCAACATAACCCTAACCCTAGGTCCAATCGTAACCCTAACCGGATCTCTAACCCTAGCCCTCAACATAACCCTAACCCTAGGTCCAATCGTAACCCTAACCGGATCTCTAACCCTAGCCCTCAACATAACCCTAACCCTAGGTCCAATCGTAACCCTAACCGGATCTCTAACCCTAGCCCTCAACATAACCCTAACCCTAGGTCCAATCGTAACCCTAACCGGATCTCTAACCCTAGCCCTCAACATAACCCTAACCCTAAGTCCAATCGTAACCCTAACCGGATCTCTAACCCTAGCCCTCAACATAACCCTAACCCTAGGTCCAAACGAAACCCTAACCGGATCTCTAACCCTAGCCCTCAACATAACCCTAACCCTAGGTCCAATCGTAACCCTAACCGGATCTCTAACCCTAGCCCTCCTCATAACCCTAACTCGAGGTCCAATCGTAACCCTAACCGGATCTCTAACCCTAGCCCTCAACATAACCCTAACCCTAGGTCCAATCGTAACCCTAACCGGATCTCTAACCCTAGTCCTCAACATAACAATACCCTAGGTCCAATCGTAAGCATAACCGGATCTCTAACGCAAGCCCTCAACATAACCCTAACCCTAGGTCCAATCGTAACCCTAACCGGATCTCTAACCCTAGCCCTCAACATAACCCTAACCCTAGGTCCAATCGTAAGCATAACCGGATCTCTAACCCTAGCCCTCAACATAACCCTAACCCTAGGTCCAATCGTAAGCATAACCGGATCTCTAACCCTAGCCCTCAACATAACCCTAACCCTAGGTCCAATCGTAAGCATAACCGGATCTCTAACCCTAGCCTTCAACATAACCCTAACCCTAGGTCCAATAGTAACCCTAACCGGATCTCTAAACCTAGCCCTCAACATAACCCTAACCCTAGGTCCAATAGTAACCCTAACCGGATCTCTAACCCTAGCCCTCAACATAACCCTAAACCGAGGTCCAATCGTAACCCTAACCGGATCTCTAACCCCAGCCCTCAACATAACCCTAAACCTAGGTCCAATCGTAAGCATAACCGGATCTCTAACCCTAGCCCTCAACATAACAATAGCCTAGGTCAAATCGTAAGCATAACCGGATCTCTAACCGAAGCCCTGAACATAACACTAACCCTAGGTCCAATCGTAACCCTAACCGGATCTCTAACCCAAGCCCTCAACATAACCCTAACCCTAGGTCCAATCGTAAGCATAACCGGATCTCTAACCCTAGCCCTCAACCTAACCCTAACCCTAGGTCCAATCGTAACCGTAACCGGATCTCTAACCCAAGCCCTCAACATAACCCTAACCCTAGGTCCAATCGTAACCCTAACCGGATCTCTAACCCTAGCCCTCAACATAACCCTAACCCTAGGTCCAATCGTAACCCTAACCGGATCTCTAACCCTAGCCCTCAACATAACCCTAACCCTAGGTCCAATCGTAACCCTAACCGGATCTCTAACCCTAGCCCTCAACATAACCCTAACCCTAGGTCCAATCGTAACCCTAACCGGATCTCTAACCCTAGCCCTCAACATAACAATACCCTAGGTCCAATCGTAAGCATAACCGGATCTCTAACCCAAGCCCTCAACATAACCCTAATCCTAGGTCCAATCGTAACCCTAACCGTATCTCTAACCCAAGCCCTCAACATAACCCTAACCCTAGGTCCAATCGTAAGCATAACCGGATCTCTAACCCTAGCCCTCAACATAACCCTAACCCTAGGTCCAATCGTAACCCTAACCGGATCTCTAACCCTAGTCCTCAACATAACAATACCCTAGGTCCAATCGTAAGCATAACCGGATCTCTAACGCAAGCCCTCAACATAACCCTAACCCTAGGTCCAATCGTAAGCATAACCGGATCTCTAACCCTAGCCCTCAACATAACCCTAACCCTAGGTCCAATCGTAACCCTAACCGGATCTCTAACCCTAGTCCTCAACATAACAATACCCTAGGTCCAATCGTAAGCATAACCGGATCTCTAACGCAAGCCCTCAACATAACCCTAACCCTAGGTCCAATCGAAACCCTAACCGGATCTCTAACCCAAGCCCTCAACATAACCCTAACCCTAGGTCCAATCGTAACCCTAACCGGATCGCTAACCCTAGCCCTCAACATAACCCTAACCCTAGGTCCAATCGTAACCCTAACCGGATCTCTAACCCTAGCCCTCAACATAACCCTAACCCTAGGTCCAATCGTAACCCTAACCGGATCTCTAACCCTAGCCCTCAACATAACCCTAACCCTAGGTCCAATCGTAACCCTAACCGGATCTCTAACCCTAGCCCTCAACATAACCCTAACCCTAGGTCCAATCGTAACCCTAACCGGATCTCTAACCCTAGTCCTCAACATAACCCTAACCCTAGGTCCAATCGTAACCCTAACCGGATCTCTAACCCTAGCCCTCAACATAACCCTAACCCTAGGTCCAATCGTAACCCTAACCGGATCTCTAACCCTAGCCCTCAACATAACCCTAACCCTAGGTCCAATCGTAACCCTAACCGGATCTCTAACCCTAGCCCTCAACATAACCCTAACCCTAAGTCCAATCGTAACCCTAACCGGATCTCTAACCCTAGCCCTCAACATAACCCTAACCCTAGGTCCAATCGAAACCCTAACCGGATCTCTAACCCTAGCCCTCAACATAACCCTAACCCTAGGTCCAATCGTAACCCTAACCGGATCTCTAACCCTAGCCCTCCTCATAACCCTAACTCGAGGTCCAATCGTAACCCTAACCGGATCTCTAACCCTAGCCCTCAACATAACCCTAACCCTAGGTCCAATCGTAACCCTAACCGGATCTCTAACCCTAGCCCTCAACATAACCCTAACCCTAGGTCCAATCGTAACCCTAACCGGATCTCTAACCCTAGCCCTCAACATAACCCTAACCCTAGGTCCAATCGTAACCCTAACCGGATCTCTAACCCTAGCCCTCAACATAAGCCTAACCCTAGGTCCAATCGTAACCCTAACCGGATCTCTAATCCTAGCCCTCAACATAACAATAACCTAGGTCCAATCGTAAGCATAACCGGATCTCTAACCCAAGCCCTCAACATAACCCTAACCCTAGGTCCAATCGTAACCCTAACCGGATCTCTAACCCAAGCCCTCAACATAACCCTAACCCTAGGTCCAATCGTAAGCATAACCGGATCTCTAACCCTAGCCCTCAACATAACCCTAACCCTAGGTCCAATCGTAACCCTAACCGGATCGCTAACCCTAGCCCTCAACATAACCCTAACCCTAGGTCCAATCGTAAGCATAACCGGATCTCTAACCCTAGCCCTCAACATAACCCTAACCCTAGGTCCAATCGTAAGCATAACCGGATCTCTAACCCTAGCCCTCAACATAACCCTAACCCTAGGTCCAATCGTAAGCATAACCGGATCTCTAACCCTAGCCCTCAACATAACCCTAACCCTAGGTCCAATCGTAACCCTAACCGGATCTCTAAACCTAGCCCTCAACATAACCCTAACCCTAGGTCCAATCGTAACCCTAACCGGATCTCTAACCCTAGCCCTCAACATAACCCTAACCCTAGGTCCAATCGTAAGCATAACCGGATCTCTAACCCTAGCCCTCAACATAACCCTAACCCTAGGTCCAATCGTAAGCATAACCGGATCTCTAACCCTAGCCCACAACATAACCCTAACCCTAGGTCCAATCGTAAGCATAACCGGATCTCTAACCCTAGCCCTCAACATAACCCTAACCCTAGGTCCAATCGTAACCCTAACCGGATCTCTAAACCTAGCCCTCAACATAACCCTAACCCTAGGTCCAATCGTAACCCTAACCGGATCTCTAACCCTAGCCCTCAACATAACCCTAACCCTAGGTCCAATCGTAACCCTAACCGGATCTCTAAACCTAGCCCTCAACATAACCCTAACCCTAGGTTCAATCGTAACCTTAACCGGATCTCTAACCCTAGTCCTCAACATAACAATACCCTAGGTCCAATCGTAAGCATAACCGGATCTCTAACGCAAGCCCTCAACATAACCCTAACCCTAGGTCCAATCGTAACCCTAACCGGATCTCTAACCCAAGCCCTCAACATAACCCTAACCCTAGGTCCAATCGTAAGCATAACCGGATCTCTAACCCTAGCCCTCAACATAACCCTAACCCTAGGTCCAATCGTAACCCTAACCGGATCTCTAACCCTAGCCCTCAACATAACCCTAAACCTAGGTCCAATCGTAAGCATAACCGGATCTCTAACCATAGCCCTCAACATAACCCTAAACCGAGGTCCAATCGTAACCCTAACCGGATCTCTAACCCTAGCCCTCAACATAACCCTAAACCTAGGTCCAATCGTAAGCATAACCGGATCTCTAACCCTAGCCCTCAACATAACAATAGCCTAGGTCCAATCGTAAGCATAACCGGATCTCTAACCGAAGCCCTCAACATAACCCTAACCCTAGGTCCAATCGTAACCCTAACCGGATCTCTAACCCAAGCCCTCAACATAACCCTAACCCTAGGTCCAATCGTAAGCATAACCGGATCTCTAACCCTAGCCCTCAACATAACCCTAACCCTAGGTCCAATCGTAACCCTAACCGGATCTCTAACCCAAGCCCTCAACATAACCCTAACCCTAGGTCCAATCGTAACCCTAACCGGATCTCTAACCCCAGCCCTCAACATAACCCTAACCCTAGGTCCAATCGTAACCCTAACCGGATCTCTAACCCTAGCCCTCAACATAACCCTAACCCTAGGTCCAATCGTAACCCTAACCGGATCTCTAACCCTAGCCCTCAACATAACCCTAACCCTAGGTCCAATCGTAACCCTAACCGGATCTCTAATCCTAGCCCTCAACATAACAATAACCTAGGTCCAATCGTAAGCATAACCGGATCTCTAACCCAAGCCCTCAACATAACCCTAACCCTAGGTCCAATCGTAACCCTAACCGGATCTCTAACCCAAGCCCTCAACATAACCCTAACCCTAGGTCCAATCGTAAGCATAACCGGATCTTTAACCCTAGCCCTCAACATAACCCTAACCCTAGGTCCAATCGTAACCCTAACCGGATCTCTAACCCAAGCCCTCAACATAACCCTAACCCTAGGTCCAATCGTAACCCTAACCGGATCTCTAACCCAAGCCCTCAACATAACCCTAACCCTAGGTCCAATCGTAAGCATAACCGGATCTCTAACCCAAGCCCTCAACATAACCCTAACCCTAGGTCCAATCGTAAGCATAACCGGATCTCTAACCCAAGCCCTCAACATAACCCTAACCCTAGGTCCAATCGTAACCCTAACCGGATCTCTAACCCAAGCCCTCAACATAACCCTAACCCTAGGTCCAATCGTAAGCATAACCGGATCTCTAACCCTAGCCCTCAACATAACCCTAACCCTAGGTCCAATCGTAACCGTAACCGGATCTCTAACCCAAGCCCTCAACATAACCCTAACCCTAGGTCCAATCGTAACCCTAACCGGATCTCTAACCCAAGCCCTCAACATAACCCTAAACCTAGGTCCAATCGTAAGCATAACCGGATCTCTAACCCTAGCCCTCAACATAACAATAGCCTAGGTCAAATCGTAAGCATAACCGGACCTCTAACCGAAGCCCTGAACATAACACTAACCCTAGGTCCAATCGTAACCCTAACCGGATCTCTAACCCAAGCCCTCAACATAACCCTAACCCTAGGTCCAATCGTAAGCATAACCGGATCTCTAACCCTAGCCCTCAACCTAACCCTAACCCTAGGTCCAATCGTAACCGTAACCGGATCTCTAACCCAAGCCCTCAACATAACCCTAACCCTAGGTCCAATCGTAACCCTAACCGGATCTCTAACCCTAGCCCTCAACATAACCCTAACCCTAGGTCCAATCGTAACCCTAACCGGATCTCTAACCCTAGCCCTCAACATAACCCTAACCCTAGGTCCAATCGTAACCCTAACCGGATCTCTAACCCTAGCTCTCAACATAACCCTAACCCTAGGTCCAATCGTAACCCTAACCGGATCTCTAACCCTAGCCCTCAACATAACAATACCCTAGGTCCAATCGTAAGCATAACCGGATCTCTAACCCAAGCCCTCAACATAACCCTAATCCTAGGTCCAATCGTAACCCTAACCGTATCTCTAACCCAAGCCCTCAACATAACCCTAACCCTAGGTCCAATCGTAAGCATAACCGGATCTCTAACCCTAGCCCTCAACATAACCCTAACCCTAGGTCCAATCGTAACCCTAACCGGATCTCTAACCCTAGTCCTCAACATAACAATACCCTAGGTCCAATCGTAAGCATAACCGGATCTCTAACGCAAGCCCTCAACATAACCCTAACCCTAGGTCCAATCGTAACCCTAACCGGATCTCTAACCCTAGCCCTCAACATAACCCTAACCCTAGGTCCAATCGTAACCCTAACCGGATCTCTAACCCTAGCCCTCAACATAACCCTAACCCTAGGTCCAATCGTAACCCTAACCGGATCTCTAACCCTAGCCCTCAACATAACCCTAACCCTAGGTCCAATCGTAACCCTAACCGGATCTCTAACCCTAGCCCTCAACATAACCCTAACCCTAGGTCCAATCGTAACCCTAACCGGATCTCTAACCCTAGCCCTCAACATAACCCTAACCCTAAGTCCAATCGTAACCCTAACCGGATCTCTAACCCTAGCCCTCAACATAACCCTAACCCTAGGTCCAATCGAAACCCTAACCGGATCTCTAACCCTAGCCCTCAACATAACCCTAACCCTAGGTCCAATCGTAACCCTAACCGGATCTCTAACCCTAGCCCTCCTCATAACCCTAACTCGAGGTCCAATCGTAACCCTAACCGGATCTCTAACCCTAGCCCTCAACATAACCCTAACCCTAGGTCCAATCGTAACCCTAACCGGATCTCTAACCCTAGCCCTCAACATAACCCTAACCCTAGGTCCAATCGTAACCCTAACCGGATCTCTAACCCTAGCCCTCAACATAACCCTAACCCTAGGTCCAATCGTAACCCTAACCGGATCTCTAACCCTAGCCCTCAACATAACCCTAACCCTAGGTCCAATCGTAACCCTAACCGGATCTCTAACCCTAGCCCTCAACATAACCCTAACCCTAGGTCCAATCGAAACCCTAACCGGATCTCTAACCCTAGCCCTCAACATAACCCTAACCCTAGGTCCAATCGTAACCCTAACCGGATCTCTAACCCTAGCCCTCCTCATAACCCTAACTCGAGGTCCAATCGTAACCCTAACCGGATCTCTAACCCTAGCCCTCAACATAACCCTAACCCTAGGTCCAATCGTAACCCTAACCGGATCTCTAACCCTAGCCCTCAACATAACCCTAACCCTAGGTCCAATCGTAACCCTAACCGGATCTCTAACCCTAGCCCTCAACATAACCCTAACCCTAGGTCCAATCGTAACCCTAACCGGATCTCTAACCCTAGCCCTCAACATAACCCTAACCCTAGGTCCAATCGTAACCCTAACTGGATCGCTAACCCTAGCCCTCAACATAACCCTAACCCTAGGTCCAATCGTAAGCATAACCGGATCTCTAACCCTAGCCCTCAACATAACCCTAACCCTAGGTCCAATCGTAAGCATAACCGGATCTCTAACCCTAGCCCTCAACATAACCCTAACCCTAGGTCCAATCGTAAGCATAACCGGATCTCTAACCCTAGCCCTCAACATAACCCTAACCCTAGGTCCAATCGTAAGCATAACCGGATCTCTAACCCTAGCCTTCAACATAACCCTAACCCTAGGTCCAATCGTAACCCTAACCGGATCTCTAAACCTAGCCCTCAACATAACCCTAACCCTAGGTCCAATCGTAACCCTAACCGGATCTCTAACCCTAGCCCTCAACATAACCCTAACCCTAGGTCCAATCGTAACCCTAACCGGATCTCTAACCCTAGCCCTCAACATAACCCTAACCCTAGGTTCAATCGTAACCTTAACCGGATCTCTAACCCTAGTCCTCAACATAACAATACCCTAGGTCCAATCGTAAGCATAACCGGATCTCTAACGCAAGCCCTCAACATAACCCTAACCCTAGGTCCAATCGTAACCCTAACCGGATCTCTAACCCAAGCCCTCAACATAACCCTAACCCTAGGTCCAATCGTAAGCATAACCGGATCTCTAAAACAAGCCCTCAACATAACCCTAACCCTAGGTCCAATCGTAACCCTAACCGGATCTCTAACCCTAGCCCTCAACATAACCCTAACCCTAGGTCCAATCGTAACCCTAACTGGATCGCTAACCCTAGCCCTCAACATAACCCTAACCCTAGGTCCAATCGTAAGCATAACCGGATCTCTAACCCTAGCCCTCAACATAACCCTAACCCTAGGTCCAATCGTAAGCATAACCGGATCTCTAACCCTAGCCCTCAACATAACCCTAACCCTAGGTCCAATCGTAAGCATAACCGGATCTCTAACCCTAGCCCTCAACATAACCCTAACCCTAGGTCCAATCGTAAGCATAACCGGATCTCTAACCCTAGCCTTCAACATAACCCTAACCCTAGGTCCAATCGTAACCCTAACCGGATCTCTAAACCTAGCCCTCAACATAACCCTAACCCTAGGTCCAATCGTAACCCTAACCGGATCTCTAACCCTAGCCCTCAACATAACCCTAACCCTAGGTCCAATCGTAACCCTAACCGGATCTCTAACCCTAGCCCTCAACATAACAATACCCTAGGTCCAATCGTAAGCATAACGGGATCTCTAACCCTAGCCCTCAACATAACCCTAACCCTAGGTCCAATCGTAACCCTAACCGGATCTCTAACCCTAGTCCTCAACATAACAATACCCTAGGTCCAATCGTAAGCATAACCGGATCTCTAACGCAAGCCCTCAACATAACCCTAACCCTAGGTCCAATCGTAACCCTAACCGGATCTCTAACCCTAGCCCTCAACATAACCCTAACCCTAGGTCCAATCGTAACCCTAACCGGATCTCTAACCCTAGCCCTCAACATAACCCTAACCCTAGGTCCAATCGTAACCCTAACCGGATCTCTAACCCTAGCCCTCAACATAACCCTAACCCTAGGTCCAATCGTAACCCTAACCGGATCTCTAACCCTAGCCCTCAACATAACCCTAACCCTAGGTCCAATCGTAACCCTAACCGGATCTCTAACCCTAGCCCTCAACATAACCCTAACCCTAAGTCCAATCGTAACCCTAACCGGATCTCTAACCCTAGCCCTCAACATAACCCTAACCCTAGGTCCAATCGAAACCCTAACCGGATCTCTAACCCTAGCCCTCAACATAACCCTAACCCTAGGTCCAATCGTAACCCTAACCGGATCTCTAACCCTAGCCCTCCTCATAACCCTAACTCGAGGTCCAATCGTAACCCTAACCGGATCTCTAACCCTAGCCCTCAACATAACCCTAACCCTAGGTCCAATCGTAACCCTAACCGGATCTCTAACCCTAGCCCTCAACATAACCCTAACCCTAGGTCCAATCGTAACCCTAACCGGATCTCTAACCCTAGCCCTCAACATAACCCTAACCCTAGGTCCAATCGTAACCCTAACCGGATCTCTAACCCTAGCCCTCAACATAACCCTAACCCTAGGTCCAATCGTAACCCTAACCGGATCTCTAATCCTAGCCCTCAACATAACAATAACCTAGGTCCAATCGTAAGCATAACCGGATCTCTAAAACAAGCCCTCAACATAACCCTAACCCTAGGTCCAATCGTAACCCTAACCGGATCTCTAACCCAAGCCCTCAACATAACCCTAACCCTAGGTCCAATCGTAACCCTAACTGGATCGCTAACCCTAGCCCTCAACATAACCCTAACCCTAGGTCCAATCGTAAGCATAACCGGATCTCTAACCCTAGCCCTCAACATAACCCTAACCCTAGGTCCAATCGTAAGCATAACCGGATCTCTAACCCTAGCCCTCAACATAACCCTAACCCTAGGTCCAATCGTAACCCTAACTGGATCGCTAACCCTAGCCCTCAACATAACCCTAACCCTAGGTCCAATCGTAAGCATAACCGGATCTCTAACCCTAGCCCTCAACATAACCCTAACCCTAGGTCCAATCGTAAGCATAACCGGATCTCTAACCCTAGCCCTCAACATAACCCTAACCCTAGGTCCAATCGTAAGCATAACCGGATCTCTAACCCTAGCCCTCAACATAACCCTAACCCTAGGTCCAATCGTAAGCATAACCGGATCTCTAACCCTAGCCTTCAACATAACCCTAACCCTAGGTCCAATCGTAACCCTAACCGGATCTCTAAACCTAGCCCTCAACATAACCCTAACCCTAGGTCCAATCGTAACCCTAACCGGATCTCTAACCCTAGCCCTCAACATAACCCTAACCCTAGGTCCAATCGTAACCCTAACCGGATCTCTAACCCTAGCCCTCAACATAACCCTAACCCTAGGTTCAATCGTAACCTTAACCGGATCTCTAACCCTAGTCCTCAACATAACAATACCCTAGGTCCAATCGTAAGCATAACCGGATCTCTAACGCAAGCCCTCAACATAACCCTAACCCTAGGTCCAATCGTAACCCTAACCGGATCTCTAACCCAAGCCCTCAACATAACCCTAACCCTAGGTCCAATCGTAAGCATAACCGGATCTCTAAAACAAGCCCTCAACATAACCCTAACCCTAGGTCCAATCGTAACCCTAACCGGATCTCTAACCCTAGCCCTCAACATAACCCTAACCCTAGGTCCAATCGTAACCCTAACTGGATCGCTAACCCTAGCCCTCAACATAACCCTAACCCTAGGTCCAATCGTAAGCATAACCGGATCTCTAACCCTAGCCCTCAACATAACCCTAACCCTAGGTCCAATCGTAAGCATAACCGGATCTCTAACCCTAGCCCTCAACATAACCCTAACCCTAGGTCCAATCGTAAGCATAACCGGATCTCTAACCCTAGCCCTCAACATAACCCTAACCCTAGGTCCAATCGTAAGCATAACCGGATCTCTAACCCTAGCCTTCAACATAACCCTAACCCTAGGTCCAATCGTAACCCTAACCGGATCTCTAAACCTAGCCCTCAACATAACCCTAACCCTAGGTCCAATCGTAACCCTAACCGGATCTCTAACCCTAGCCCTCAACATAACCCTAACCCTAGGTCCAATCGTAACCCTAACCGGATCTCTAACCCTAGCCCTCAACATAACCCTAACCCTAGGTTCAATCGTAACCTTAACCGGATCTCTAACCCTAGTCCTCAACATAACAATACCCTAGGTCCAATCGTAAGCATAACCGGATCTCTAACGCAAGCCCTCAACATAACCCTAACCCTAGGTCCAATCGTAACCCTAACCGGATCTCTAACCCAAGCCCTCAACATAACCCTAACCCTAGGTCCAATCGTAAGCATAACCGGATCTCTAACCCTAGCCCTCAACATAACCCTAACCCTAGGTCCAATCGTAACCCTAACCGGATCTCTAACCCTAGCCCTCAACATAACCCTAAACCTAGGTCCAATCGTAAGCATAACCGGATCTCTAACCATAGCCCTCAACATAACCCTAAACCGAGGTCCAATCGTAACCCTAACCGGATCTCTAACCCTAGCCCTCAACATAACCCTAAACCTAGGTCCAATCGTAAGCATAACCGGATCTCTAACCCTAGCCCTCAACATAACAATAGCCTAGGTCCAATCGTAAGCATAACCGGATCTCTAACCGAAGCCCTCAACATAACCCTAACCCTAGGTCCAATCGTAACCCTAACCGGATCTCTAACCCAAGCCCTCAACATAACCCTAACCCTAGGTCCAATCGTAAGCATAACCGGATCTCTAACCCTAGCCCTCAACATAACCCTAACCCTAGGTCCAATCGTAACCCTAACCGGATCTCTAACCCTAGCCCTCAACATAACCCTAACCCTAGGTCCAATCGTAACCCTAGCCGGATCTCTAACCCTAGCCCTCAACATAACCCTAACCCTAGGTCCAATCGTAACCCTAACCGGATCTCTAATCCTAGCCCTCAACATAACAATAACCTAGGTCCAATCGTAAGCATAACCGGATCTCTAACCCAAGCCCTCAACATAACCCTAACCCTAGGTCCAATCGTAACCCTAACCGGATCTCTAACCCAAGCCCTCAACATAACCCTAACCCTAGGTCCAATCGTAAGCATAACCGGATCTCTAACCCTAGCCCTCAACATAACCCTAACCCTAGGTCCAATCGTAACCCTAACCGGATCTCTAACCCAAGCCCTCAACATAACCCTAACCCTAGGTCCAATCGTAACCCTAACCGGATCTCTAACCCAAGCCCTCAACATAACCCTAACCCTAGGTCCAATCGTAAGCATAACCGGATCTCTAACCCAAGCCCTCAACATAACCCTAACCCTAGGTCCAATCGTAAGCATAACCGGATCTCTAACCCAAGCCCTCAACATAACCCTAACCCTAGGTCCAATCGTAACCCTAACCGGATCTCTAACCCAAGCCCTCAACATAACCCTAACCCTAGGTCCAATCGTAAGCATAACCGGATCTCTAACCCTAGCCCTCAACATAACCCTAACCCTAGGTCCAATCGTAAGCATAACCGGATCTCTAACCCTAGCCCTCAACATAACCCTAACCCTAGGTCCAATCGTAAGCATATCCGGATCTCTAACCCTAGCCCTCAACATAACCCTAACCCTAGGTCCAATCGTAAGCATAACCGGAACTCTAACCCTAGCCCTCAACATAACCCTAACCCTAGGTCCAATCGTAAACATAACCGGATCTCTAACCCTAGCCTTCAACATAACCCTAACCCTAGGTCCAATCGTAACCCTAACCGGATCTCTAAACCTAGCCCTCAACATAACCCTAACCCTAGGTCCAATCGTAACCCTAACCGGATCTCTAACCCTAGCCCTCAACATAACCCTAACCCTAGGTCCAATCGTAACCCTAACCGGATCTCTAACCCTAGCCCTCAACATAACCCTAACCCTAGGTTCAATCGTAACCTTAACCGGATCTCTAACCCTAGCCCTCAACATAACAATACATTAGGTCCAATCGTAAGCATAACCGGATCTCTAACCCTAGCCCTCAACATAACCCTAACCCTAGGTCCAATCGTAAGCATAACCGGATCTCTAACCCTCGCCCTCAACATAACCCTAACCCTAGGTCCAATCGTAAGCATAACCGGATCTCTAACCCTAGCCCTCAACATAACCCTAACCCTAGGTCCAATCGTAAGCATAACCGGATCTCTAACCCTAGCCCTCAACATAACCCTAACCCTAGGTCCAATCGTAAGCATAACCGGATCTCTAACCCTAGCCTTCAACATAACCCTAACCCTAGGTCCAATCGTAACCCTAACCGGATCTCTAAACCTAGCCCTCAACATAACCCTAACCCTAGGTCCAATCGTAACCCTAACCGGATCTCTAACCCTAGCCCTCAACATAACCCTAACCCTAGGTCCAATCGTAACCCTAACCGGATCTCTAACCCTAGCCCTCAACATAACCCTAACCCTAGGTTCAATCGTAACCTTAACCGGATCTCTAACCCTAGCCCTCAACATAACAATACCCTAGGTCCAATCGTAAGCATAACCGGATCTCTAACCCAAGCCCTCAACATAACCCTAATCCTAGGTCCAATCGTAACCCTAACCGTATCTCTAACCCAAGCTCTCAACATAACCCTAACCCTAGGTCCAATCGTAACCCTAACCGGATCTCTAACCCTAGCCCTCAACATAACAATACCCTAGGTCCAATCGTAAGCGTAACCGGATCTCTAACCCAAGCCCTCAACATAACCCTAATCCTAGGTCCAATCGTAACCCTAACCGTATCTCTAACCCAAGCCCTCAACATAACCCTAACCCTAGGTCCAATCGTAAGCATAACCGGATCTCTAACCCTAGCCCTCAACATAACCCTAACCCTAGGTCCAATCGTAAGCATAACCGGATCTCTAACCCTAGCCCTCAACATAACCCTAACCCTAGGTCCAATCGTAAGCATAACCGGATCTCTAACCCTAGCCTTCAACATAACCCTAACCCTAGGTCCAATAGTAACCCTAACCGGATCTCTAAACCTAGCCCTCAACATAACCCTAACCCTAGGTCCAATCGTAACCCTAACCGGATCTCTAACCCTAGCCCTCAACATAACCCTAAACCGAGGTCCAATCGTAACCCTAACCGGATCTCTAACCCCAGCCCTCAACATAACCCTAAACCTAGGTCCAATCGTAAGCATAACCGGATCTCTAACCCTAGCCCTCAACATAACAATAGCCTAGGTCAAATCGTAAGCATAACCGGATCTCTAACCGAAGCCCTGAACATAACACTAACCCTAGGTCCAATCGTAACCCTAACCGGATCTCTAACCCAAGCCCTCAACATAACCCTAACCCTAGGTCCAATCGTAAGCATAACCGGATCTCTAACCCTAGCCCTCAACCTAACCCTAACCCTAGGTCCAATCGTAACTGTAACCGGATCTCTAACCCAAGCCCTCAACATAACCCTAACCCTAGGTCCAATCGTAACCCTAACCGGATCTCTAACCCTAGCCCTCAACATAACCCTAACCCTAGGTCCAATCGTAGCCCTAACCGGATCTCTAACCCTAGCCCTCACCATAACCCTAACCCTAGGTCCAATCGTAACCCTAACCGGATCTCTAACCCTAGCCCTCAACATAACCCTAACCCTAGGTCCAATCGTAACCCTAACCGGATCTCTAACCCTAGCCCTCAACATAACAATACCCTAGGTCCAATCGTAAGCATAACCGGATCTCTAACCCAAGCCCTCAACATAACCCTAATCCTAGGTCCAATCGTAACCCTAACCATATCTCTAACCCAAGCCCTCAACATAACCCTAACCCTAGGTCCAATCGTAAGCATAACCGGATCTCTAACCCTAGCCCTCAACATAACCCTAACCCTAGGTCCAATCGTAACCCTAACCGGATCTCTAACCCTAGTCCTCAACATAACAATACCCTAGGTCCAATCGTAAGCATAACCGGATCTCTAACGCAAGCCCTCAACATAACCCTAACCCTAGGTCCAATCGTAACCCTAACCGGATCTCTAACCCAAGCCCTCAACATAACCCTAACCCTAGGTCCAATCGTAACCCTAACCGGATCGCTAACCCTAGCCCTCAACATAACCCTAACCCTAGGTCCAATCGTAACCCTAACCGGATCTCTAACCCTAGCCCTCAACATAACCCTAACCCTAGGTCCAATCGTAACCCTAACCGGATCTCTAACCCTAGCCCTCAACATAACCCTAACCCTAGGTCCAATCGTAACCCTAACCGGATCTCTAACCCTAGCCCTCAACATAACCCTAACCCTAGGTCCAATCGTAACCCTAACCGGATCTCTAACCCTAGCCCTCAACATAACCCTAACCCTAGGTCCAATCGAAACCCTAACCGGATCTCTAACCCTAGCCCTCAACATAACCCTAACCCTAGGTCCAATCGTAACCCTAACCGGATCTCTAACCCTAGCCCTCCTCATAACCCTAACCCGAGGTCCAATCGTAACCCTAACCGGATCTCTAACCCTAGCCCTCAACATAACCCTAACCCTAGGTCCAATCGTAACCCTAACCGGATCTCTAACCCTAGCCCTCAACATAACCCTAACCCTAGGTCCAATCGTAACCCTAACCGGATCTCTAACCCTAGCCCTCAACATAACAATACCCTAGGTCCAATCGTAAGCGTAACCGGATCTCTAACCCAAGCCCTCAACATAACCCTAATCCTAGGTCCAATCGTAACCCTAACCGTATCTCTAACCCAAGCCCTCAACATAACCCTAACCCTAGGTCCAATCGTAAGCATAACCGGATCTCTAACCCTAGCCCTCAACATAACCCTAACCCTAGGTCCAATCGTAAGCATAACCGGATCTCTAACCCTAGCCCTCAACATAACCCTAACCCTAGGTCCAATCGTAAGCATAACCGGATCTCTAACCCTAGCCTTCAACATAACCCTAACCCTAGGTCCAATAGTAACCCTAACCGGATCTCTAAACCTAGCCCTCAACATAACCCTAACCCTAGGTCCAATCGTAACCCTAACCGGATCTCTAACCCTAGCCCTCAACATAACCCTAAACCGAGGTCCAATCGTAACCCTAACCGGATCTCTAACCCCAGCCCTCAACATAACCCTAAACCTAGGTCCAATCGTAAGCATAACCGGATCTCTAACCCTAGCCCTCAACATAACAATAGCCTAGGTCAAATCGTAAGCATAACCGGATCTCTAACCGAAGCCCTGAACATAACACTAACCCTAGGTCCAATCGTAACCCTAACCGGATCTCTAACCCAAGCCCTCAACATAACCCTAACCCTAGGTCCAATCGTAAGCATAACCGGATCTCTAACCCTAGCCCTCAACCTAACCCTAACCCTAGGTCCAATCGTAACTGTAACCGGATCTCTAACCCAAGCCCTCAACATAACCCTAACCCTAGGTCCAATCGTAACCCTAACCGGATCTCTAACCCTAGCCCTCAACATAACCCTAACCCTAGGTCCAATCGTATCCCTAACCGGATCTCTAACCCTAGCCCTCAACATAACCCTAACCCTAGGTCCAATCGTAACCCTAACCGGATCTCTAACCCTAGCCCTCAACATAACCCTAACCCTAGGTCCAATCGTAACCCTAACCGGATCTCTAACCCTAGCCCTCAACATAACAATACCCTAGGTCCAATCGTAAGCATAACCGGATCTCTAACCCAAGCCCTCAACATAACCCTAATCCTAGGTCCAATCGTAACCCTAACCATATCTCTAACCCAAGCCCTCAACATAACCCTAACCCTAGGTCCAATCGTAAGCATAACCGGATCTCTAACCCTAGCCCTCAACATAACCCTAACCCTAGGTCCAATCGTAACCCTAACCGGATCTCTAACCCTAGTCCTCAACATAACAATACCCTAGGTCCAATCGTAAGCATAACCGGATCTCTAACGCAAGCCCTCAACATAACCCTAACCCTAGGTCCAATCGTAACCCTAACCGGATCTCTAACCCAAGCCCTCAACATAACCCTAACCCTAGGTCCAATCGTAACCCTAACCGGATCGCTAACCCTAGCCCTCAACATAACCCTAACCCTAGGTCCAATCGTAACCCTAACCGGATCTCTAACCCTAGCCCTCAACATAACCCTAACCCTAGGTCCAATCGTAACCCTAACCGGATCTCTAACCCTAGCCCTCAACATAACCCTAACCCTAGGTCCAATCGTAACCCTAACCGGATCTCTAACCCTAGCCCTCAACATAACCCTAACCCTAGGTCCAATCGTAACCCTAACCGGATCTCTAACCCTAGCCCTCAACATAACCCTAACCCTAGGTCCAATCGAAACCCTAACCGGATCTCTAACCCTAGCCCTCAACATAACCCTAACCCTAGGTCCAATCGTAACCCTAACCGGATCTCTAACCCTAGCCCTCCTCATAACCCTAACCCGAGGTCCAATCGTAACCCTAACCGGATCTCTAACCCTAGCCCTCAACATAACCCTAACCCTAGGTCCAATCGTAACCCTAACCGGATCTCTAACCCTAGCCCTCAACATAACCCTAACCCTAGGTCCAATCGTAACCCTAACCGGATCTCTAACCCTAGCCCTCAACATAACCCTAACCCTAGGTCCAATCGTAACCCTAACCGGATCTCTAACCCTAGCCCTCAACATAACCCTAACCCTAGGTCCAATCGTAACCCTAACCGGATCTCTAATCCTAGCCCTCAACATAACAATAACCTAGGTCCAATCGTAAGCATAACCGGATCTCTAACCCAAGCCCTCAACATAACCCTAACCCTAGATCCAATCGTAACCCTAACGGGATCTCTAACCCAAGCCCTCAACATAACCCTAACCCTAGGTCCAATCGTAAGCATAACCGGATCTCTACCCTAGCCCTCGACATAACCCTAACCCTAGGTCCAATCGTAACCCTAACCGGATCGCTAACCCTAGCCCTCAACATAACCCTAACCCTAGGTCCAATCGTAAGCATAACCGGATCTCTAACCCTAGCCCTCAACATAACCCTAACCCTAGGTCCAATCGTAAGCATAACCGGATCTCTAACCCTAGCCCTCAACATAACCCTAACCCTAGGTCCAATCGTAAGCATAACCGGATCTCTAACCCTAGCCCTCAACATAACCCTAACCCTAGGTCCAATCGTAAGCATAACCGGATCTCTAACCCTAGCCTTCAACATAACCCTAACCCTAGGTCCAATCGTAACCCTAACCGGATCTCTAAACCTAGCCCTCAACATAACCCTAACCCTAGGTTCAATCGTAACCCTAACCGGATCTCTAACCCTAGCCCTCAACATAACCCTAACCCTAGGTCCAATCGTAACCCTAACCGGATCTCTAAACCTAGCCCTCAACATAACCCTAACCCTAGGTTCAATCGTACCCTTAACCGGATCTCTAACCCTAGCCCTCAACATAACAATACCCTAGGTCCAATCGTAAGCATAACCGGATCTCTAACCCAAGCCCTCAACATAACCCTAATCCTAGGTCCAATCGTAACCCTAACCGTATCTCTAACCCAAGCCCTCAACATAACCCTAACCCTAGGTCCAATCGTAAGCATAACCGGATCTCTAACCCTAGCCCTCAACATAACCCTAACCCTAGGTCCAATCGTAACCCTAACCGGATCTCTAACCCTAGTCCTCAACATAACAATACCCTAGGTCCAATCGTAAGCATAACCGGATCTCTAACGCAAGCCCTCAACATAACCCTAACCCTAGGTCCAATCGTAACCCTAACCGGATCTCTAACCCTAGCCCTCAACATAACCCTAACCCTAGGTCCAATCGTAACCCTAACCGGATCTCTAACCCTAGCCCTCAACATAACAATACCCTAGGTCCAATCGTAAGCGTAACCGGATCTCTAACCCAAGCCCTCAACATAACCCTAATCCTAGGTCCAATCGTAACCCTAACCGTATCTCTAACCCAAGCCCTCAACATAACCCTAACCCTAGGTCCAATCGTAAGCATAATCGGATCTCTAACCCTAGCACTCAACATAACCCTAACCCTAGGTCCAATCGTAAGCATAACCGGATCTCTAACCCTAGCCCTCAACATAACCCTAACCCTAGGTCCAATCGTAAGCATAACCGGATCTCTAACCCTAGCCTTCAACATAACCCTAACCCTAGGTCCAATAGTAACCCTAACCGGATCTCTAAACCTAGCCCTCAACATAACCCTAACCCTAGGTCCAATCGTAACCCTAACCGGATCTCTAACCCTAGCCCTCAACATAACCCTAAACCGAGGTCCAATCGTAACCCTAACCGGATCTCTAACCCTAGCCCTCAACATAACCCTAAACCTAGGTCCAATCGTAAGCATAACCGGATCTCTAACCCTAGCCCTCAACATAACAATAGCCTAGGTCCAATCGTAAGCATAACCGGATCTCTAACCGAAGCCCTGAACATAACACTAACCCTAGGTCCAATCGTAACCCTAACCGGATCTCTAACCCAAGCCCTCAACATAACCCTAACCCTAGGTCCAATCGTAAGCATAACCGGATCTCTAACCCTAGCCCTCAACCTAACCCTAACCCTAGGTCCAATCGTAACCGTAACCGGATCTCTAACCCAAGCCCTCAACATAACCCTAACCCTAGGTCCAATCGTAACCCTAACCGGATCTCTAACCCTAGCCCTCAACATAACCCTAACCCTAGGTCCAATCGTAACCCTAACCGGATCTCTAACCCTAGCCCTCAACATAACCCTAACCCTAGGTCCAATCGTAACCCTAACCGGATCTCTAACCCTAGCCCTCAACATAACCCTAACCCTAGGTCCAATCGTAACCCTAACCGGATCTCTAACCCTAGCCCTCAACATAACAATACCCTAGGTCCAATCGTAAGCATAACCGGATCTCTAACCCAAGCCCTCAACATAACCCTAACCCTAGGTCCAATCGTAACCCTAACCGTATCTCTAACCCAAGCCCTCAACATAACCCTAACCCTAGGTCCAATCGTAAGCATAACCGGATCTCTAACCCAAGCCCTCAACATAACCCTAACCCTAGGTCCAATCGTAACCCTAACCGGATCTCTAACCCTAGCCCTCAACATAACCCTAACCCTAGGTCCAATCGTAACCCTAACCGGATCTCTAACCCTAGCCCTCAACATAACCCTAACCCTAGGTCCAATCGTAACCCTAACCGGATCTCTAACCCTAGCCCTCAACATAACCCTAACCCTAGGTCCAATCGTAACCCTAACCGGATCTCTAACCCTAGCCCTCAACATAACAATACCCTAGGTCCAATCGTAAGCATAACCGGATCTCTAACCCAAGCCCTCAACATAACCCTAATCCTAGGTCCAATCGTAACCCTAACCGTATCTCTAACCCAAGCCCTCAACATAACCCTAACCCTAGGTCCAATCGTAAGCATAACCGGATCTCTAACCCTAGCCCTCAACATAACCCTAACCCTAGGTCCAATCGTAACCCTAACCGGATCTCTAACCCTAGTCCTCAACATAACAATACCCTAGGTCCAATCGTAAGCATAACCGGATCTCTAACGCAAGCCCTCAACATAACCCTAACCCTAGGTCCAATCGTAACCCTAACCGGATCTCTAACCCAAGCCCTCAACATAACCCTAACCCTAGGTCCAATCGTAACCCTAACCGGATCGCTAACCCTAGCCCTCAACATAACCCTAACCCTAGGTCCAATCGTAACCCTAACCGGATCTCTAACCCTAGCCCTCAACATAACCCTAACCCTAGGTCCAATCGTAACCCTAACCGGATCTCTAACCCTAGCCCTCAACATAACCCTAACCCTAGGTCCAATCGTAACCCTAACCGGATCTCTAACCCTAGCCCTCAACATAACCCTAACCCTAGGTCCAATCGTAACCCTAACCGGATCTCTAACCCTAGCCCTCAACATAACCCTAACCCTAGGTCCAATCGAAACCCTAACCGGATCTCTAACCCTAGCCCTCAACATAACCCTAACCCTAGGTCCAATCGTAACCCTAACCGGATCTCTAACCCTAGCCCTCCTCATAACCCTAACCCGAGGTCCAATCGTAACCCTAACCGGATCTCTAACCCTAGCCCTCAACATAACCCTAACCCTAGGTCCAATCGTAACCCTAACCGGATCTCTAACCCTAGCCCTCAACATAACCCTAACCCTAGGTCCAATCGTAACCCTAACCGGATCTCTAACCCTAGCCCTCAACATAACAATACCCTAGGTCCAATCGTAAGCGTAACCGGATCTCTAACCCAAGCCCTCAACATAACCCTAATCCTAGGTCCAATCGTAACCCTAACCGTATCTCTAACCCAAGCCCTCAACATAACCCTAACCCTAGGTCCAATCGTAAGCATAACCGGATCTCTAACCCTAGCCCTCAACATAACCCTAACCCTAGGTCCAATCGTAAGCATAACCGGATCTCTAACCCTAGCCCTCAACATAACCCTAACCCTAGGTCCAATCGTAAGCATAACCGGATCTCTAACCCTAGCCTTCAACATAACCCTAACCCTAGGTCCAATAGTAACCCTAACCGGATCTCTAAACCTAGCCCTCAACATAACCCTAACCCTAGGTCCAATCGTAACCCTAACCGGATCTCTAACCCTAGCCCTCAACATAACCCTAAACCGAGGTCCAATCGTAACCCTAACCGGATCTCTAACCCCAGCCCTCAACATAACCCTAAACCTAGGTCCAATCGTAAGCATAACCGGATCTCTAACCCTAGCCCTCAACATAACAATAGCCTAGGTCAAATCGTAAGCATAACCGGATCTCTAACCGAAGCCCTGAACATAACCCTAACCCTAGGTCCAATCGTAACCCTAACCGGATCTCTAACCCAAGCCCTCAACATAACCCTAACCCTAGGTCCAATCGTAAGCATAACCGGATCTCTAACCCTAGCCCTCAACCTAACCCTAACCCTAGGTCCAATCGTAACTGTAACCGGATCTCTAACCCAAGCCCTCAACATAACCCTAACCCTAGGTCCAATCGTAACCCTAACCGGATCTCTAACCCTAGCCCTCAACATAACCCTAACCCTAGGTCCAATCGTAGCCCTAACCGGATCTCTAACCCTAGCCCTCAACATAACCCTAACCCTAGGTCCAATCGTAACCCTAACCGGATCTCTAACCCTAGCCCTCAACATAACCCTAACCCTAGGTCCAATCGTAACCCTAACCGGATCTCTAACCCTAGCCCTCAACATAACAATACCCTAGGTCCAATCGTAAGCATAACCGGATCTCTAACCCAAGCCCTCAACATAACCCTAATCCTAGGTCCAATCGTAACCCTAACCATATCTCTAACCCAAGCCCTCAACATAACCCTAACCCTAGGTCCAATCGTAAGCATAACCGGATCTCTAACCCTAGCCCTCAACATAACCCTAACCCTAGGTCCAATCGTAACCCTAACCGGATCTCTAACCCTAGTCCTCAACATAACAATACCCTAGGTCCAATCGTAAGCATAACCGGATCTCTAACGCAAGCCCTCAACATAACCCTAACCCTAGGTCCAATCGTAACCCTAACCGGATCTCTAACCCAAGCCCTCAACATAACCCTAACCCTAGGTCCAATCGTAACCCTAACCGGATCGCTAACCCTAGCCCTCAACATAACCCTAACCCTAGGTCCAATCGTAACCCTAACCGGATCTCTAACCCTAGCCCTCAACATAACCCTAACCCTAGGTCCAATCGTAACCCTAACCGGATCTCTAACCCTAGCCCTCAACATAACCCTAACCCTAGGTCCAATCGTAACCCTAACCGGATCTCTAACCCTAGCCCTCAACATAACCCTAACCCTAGGTCCAATCGTAACCCTAACCGGATCTCTAACCCTAGCCCTCAACATAACCCTAACCCTAGGTCCAATCGAAACCCTAACCGGATCTCTAACCCTAGCCCTCAACATAACCCTAACCCTAGGTCCAATCGTAACCCTAACCGGATCTCTAACCCTAGCCCTCCTCATAACCCTAACCCGAGGTCCAATCGTAACCCTAACCGGATCTCTAACCCTAGCCCTCAACATAACCCTAACCCTAGGTCCAATCGTAACCCTAACCGGATCTCTAACCCTAGCCCTCAACATAACCCTAACCCTAGGTCCAATCGTAACCCTAACCGGATCTCTAACCCTAGACCACAACATAACCCTAACCCTAGGTCCAATCGTAACCCTAACCGGATCTCTAACCCTAGCCCTCAACATAACCCTAACCCTAGGTCCAATCGTAACCCTAACCGGATCTCTAATCCTAGCCCTCAACATAACAATAACCTAGGTCCAATCGTAAGCATAACCGGATCTCTAACCCAAGCCCTCAACATAACCCTAACCCTAGATCCAATCGTAACCCTAACGGGATCTCTAACCCAAGCCCTCAACATAACCCTAACCCTAGGTCCAATCGTAAGCATAACCGGATCTCTACCCTAGCCCTCGACATAACCCTAACCCTAGGTCCAATCGTAACCCTAACCGGATCGCTAACCCTAGCCCTCAACATAACCCTAACCCTAGGTCCAATCGTAAGCATAACCGGATCTCTAACCCTAGCCCTCAACATAACCCTAACCCTAGGTCCAATCGTAAGCATAACCGGATCTCTAACCCTAGCCCTCAACATAACCCTAACCCTAGGTCCAATCGTAACCCTAACCGGATCTCTAACCCTAGCCCTCAACATAACAATACCCTAGGTCCAATCGTAAGCGTAACCGGATCTCTAACCCAAGCCCTCAACATAACCCTAATCCTAGGTCCAATCGTAACCCTAACCGTATCTCTAACCCAAGCCCTCAACATAACCCTAACCCTAGGTCCAATCGTAAGCATAATCGGATCTCTAACCCTAGCACTCAACATAACCCTAACCCTAGGTCCAATCGTAAGCATAACCGGATCTCTAACCCTAGCCCTCAACATAACCCTAACCCTAGGTCCAATCGTAAGCATAACCGGATCTCTAACCCTAGCCTTCAACATAACCCTAACCCTAGGTCCAATAGTAACCCTAACCGGATCTCTAAACCTAGCCCTCAACATAACCCTAACCCTAGGTCCAATCGTAACCCTAACCGGATCTCTAACCCTAGCCCTCAACATAACCCTAAACCGAGGTCCAATCGTAACCCTAACCGGATCTCTAACCCTAGCCCTCAACATAACCCTAAACCTAGGTCCAATCGTAAGCATAACCGGATCTCTAACCCTAGCCCTCAACATAACAATAGCCTAGGTCCAATCGTAAGCATAACCGGATCTCTAACCGAAGCCCTGAACATAACACTAACCCTAGGTCCAATCGTAACCCTAACCGGATCTCTAACCCAAGCCCTCAACATAACCCTAACCCTAGGTCCAATCGTAAGCATAACCGGATCTCTAACCCTAGCCCTCAACCTAACCCTAACCCTAGGTCCAATCGTAACCGTAACCGGATCTCTAACCCAAGCCCTCAACATAACCCTAACCCTAGGTCCAATCGTAACCCTAACCGGATCTCTAACCCTAGCCCTCAACATAACCCTAACCCTAGGTCCAATCGTAACCCTAACCGGATCTCTAACCCTAGCCCTCAACATAACCCTAACCCTAGGTCCAATCGTAACCCTAACCGGATCTCTAACCCTAGCCCTCAACATAACCCTAACCCTAGGTCCAATCGTAACCCTAACCGGATCTCTAACCCTAGCCCTCAACATAACAATACCCTAGGTCCAATCGTAAGCATAACCGGATCTCTAACCCAAGCCCTCAACATAACCCTAATCCTAGGTCCAATCGTAACCCTAACCGTATCTCTAACCCAAGCCCTCAACATAACCCTAACCCTAGGTCCAATCGTAAGCATAACCGGATCTCTAACCCAAGCCCTCAACATAACCCTAACCCTAGGTCCAATCGTAACCCTAACCGGATCTCTAACCCTAGCCCTCAACATAACCCTAACCCTAGGTCCAATCGTAACCCTAACCGGATCTCTAATCCTAGCCCTCAACATAACCCTAACCCTAGGTCCAATCGTAACCCTAACCGGATCTCTAACCCTAGCCCTCAACATAACCCTAACCCTAGGTCCAATCGTAACCCTAACCGGATCTCTAACCCTAGCCCTCAACATAACAATACCCTAGGTCCAATCGTAAGCATAACCGGATCTCTAACCCAAGCCCTCAACATAACCCTAATCCTAGGTCCAATCGTAACCCTAACCGTATCTCTAACCCAAGCCCTCAACATAACCCTAACCCTAGGTCCAATCGTAAGCATAACCGGATCTCTAACCCTAGCCCTCAACATAACCCTAACCCTAGGTCCAATCGTAACCCTAACCGTATCTCTAACCCTAGTCCTCAACATAACAATACCCTAGGTGCAATCGTAAGCATAACCGGATCTCTAACGCAAGCCCTCAACATAACCCTAACCCTAGGTCCAATCGTAACCCTAACCGGATCTCTAACCAAAGCCCTCAACATAACCCTAACCCTAGGTCCAATCGTAACCCTAACCGGATCGCTAACCCTAGCCCTCAACATAACCCTAACCCTAGGTCCAATCGTAACCCTAACCGGATCTCTAACCCTAGCCCTCAACATAACCCTAACCCTAGGTCCAATCGTAACCCTAACCGGATCTCTAACCCTAGCCCTCAACATAACCCTAACCCTAGGTCCAATCGTAACCCTAACCGGATCTCTAACCCTAGCCCTCAACATAACCCTAACCCTAGGTCCAATCGTAACCCTAACCGGATCTCTAACCCTAGCCCTCAACATAACCCTAACCCTAGGTCCAATCGTAACCCTAACCGGATCTCTAACCCTAGCCCTCAACATAACCCTAACCCTAGGTCCAATCGTAACCCTAACCGGATCTCTAACCCTAGCCCTCAACATAACCCTAACCCTAGGTCCAATCGAAACCCTAACACGATCTCTAACCCTAGCACTCAACATAACCCTAACCCTAGGTCCAATCGTAACCCTAACCGGATCTCTAACCCTAGCCCTCCTCATAACCCTAACCCGAGGTCCAATCGTAACCCTAACCGGATCTCTAACCCTAGCCCTCAACATAACCCTAACCCTAGGTCCAATCGTAACCCTAACCGGATCTCTAACCCTAGCCCTCAACATAACCCTAACCCTAGGTCCAATCGTAACCCTAACCGGATCTCTAACCCTAGCCCTCAACATAACCCTAACCCTAGGTCCAATCGTAAGCATAACCGGATCTCTAACCCTAGCCCTCAACATAACCCTAACCCTAGGTCCAATCGTAACCCTAACCGGATCTCTAACCCTAGCCCTCAACATAACCCTAACCCTAGGTCCAATCGTAACCCTAACCGGATCTCTAACCCTAGCCCTCAACATAACCCTAACCCTAGGTCCAATCGTAACCCTAACCGGATCTCTAACCCTAGCCCTCAACATAACGCTAACCCTAGGTCCAATCGTAACCCTAACCGGATCTCAAACCCTAGCCCTCAACATAACCCTAAACCGAGGTCCAATCGTAACCCTAACCGGATCCTTAACCCTAGCCCTCAACATAACCCTAAACCTAGGCCCAATCGTAAGCATAACCGGATCTCTAACCCTAGCCCTCAACATAACAATAGCCTAGGTCCAATCGTAAGCATAACCGGATCTCTAACCGAAGCCCTGAACAGAACCCTAACCCTAGGTCCAATCGTAACCATAACCGGATCTCTAACCCAAGCCCTCAACATAACCCTAACCCTAGGTCCAATCGTAAGCATAACCGGATCTCTAACCCTAGCCCTCAACATAACCCTAACCCTAGGTCCAATCGTAACCCTAACCGGATCTCTAACCCAAGCCCTCAACATAACCCTAACCCTAGGTCCAATCGTAACCCTAACCGGATCTCTAACCCTAGCCCTCAACATAACCCTAACCCTAGGTCCAATCGTAACCCTAACCGGATCTCTAACCCTAGCCCTCAACATAACCCTAACCCTAGGACCAATCGTAACCCTAACCGGATCTCTAACCCTAGCCCTCAACATAACCCTAACCCTAGGTCCAATCGTAACCCTAACCGGAACTCTAACCCTAGCCCTCAACATAACAATACCCTAGGTCCAATCTTAAGCATAACTGGAACTCTAACCCAAGCCCTCAACATAACCCTAATCCTTGGTCCAATCGTAACCCTAACCGTATCTCTAACCTAAGCCCTCAACATAACCCTAACCCTAGGTCCAATCGTAAGCATAACCGGATCTCTAACCCTAGCCCTCAACATAACCCTAACCCTAGGTCCAATCGTAACCCTAACCGGATCTCTAACCCTAGCCCTCAACATAACCCTAACCCTAGGTCCAATCGTAACCCTAACCGGATCTCTAACCCTAGCCCTCAACATAACCCTAACCCTAGGTCCAATCGTAACCCTAACCGGATCTCTAACCCTAGCCCTCAACATAACCCTAACCCTAGGTCCAATCGAAACCCTAACACGATCTCTAACCCTAGCACTCAACATAACCCTAACCCTAGGTCCAATCGTAACCCTAACCGGATCTCTAACCCTAGCCCTCCTCATAACCCTAACCCGAGGTCCAATCGTAACCCTAACCGGATCTCTAACCCTAGCCCTCAACATAACCCTAACCCTAGGTCCAATCGTAACCCTAACCGGATCTCTAACCCTAGCCCTCAACATAACCCTAACCCTAGGTCCAATCGTAACCCTAACCGGATCTCTAACCCTAGCCCTCAACATAACCCTAACCCTAGGTCCAATCGTAAGCATAACCGGATCTCTAACCCTAGCCCTCAACATAACCCTAACCCTAGGTCCAATCGTAACCCTAACCGGATCTCTAACCCTAGCCCTCAACATAACCCTAACCCTAGGTCCAATCGTAACCCTAACCGGATCTCTAACCCTAGCCCTCAACATAACCCTAACCCTAGGTCCAATCGTAACCCTAACCGGATCTCTAACCCTAGCCCTCAACATAACGCTAACCCTAGGTCCAATCGTAACCCTAACCGGATCTCAAACCCTAGCCCTCAACATAACCCTAAACCGAGGTCCAATCGTAACCCTAACCGGATCCTTAACCCTAGCCCTCAACATAACCCTAAACCTAGGCCCAATCGTAAGCATAACCGGATCTCTAACCCTAGCCCTCAACATAACAATAGCCTAGGTCCAATCGTAAGCATAACCGGATCTCTAACCGAAGCCCTGAACAGAACCCTAACCCTAGGTCCAATCGTAACCATAACCGGATCTCTAACCCAAGCCCTCAACATAACCCTAACCCTAGGTCCAATCGTAAGCATAACCGGATCTCTAACCCTAGCCCTCAACATAACCCTAACCCTAGGTCCAATCGTAACCCTAACCGGATCTCTAACCCAAGCCCTCAACATAACCCTAACCCTAGGTCCAATCGTAACCCTAACCGGATCTCTAACCCTAGCCCTCAACATAACCCTAACCCTAGGTCCAATCGTAACCCTAACCGGATCTCTAACCCTAGCCCTCAACATAACCCTAACCCTAGGACCAATCGTAACCCTAACCGGATCTCTAACCCTAGCCCTCAACATAACCCTAACCCTAGGTCCAATCGTAACCCTAACCGGAACTCTAACCCTAGCCCTCAACATAACAATACCCTAGGTCCAATCTTAAGCATAACTGGAACTCTAACCCAAGCCCTCAACATAACCCTAATCCTTGGTCCAATCGTAACCCTAACCGTATCTCTAACCTAAGCCCTCAACATAACCCTAACCCTAGGTCCAATCGTAAGCATAACCGGATCTCTAACCCTAGCCCTCAACATAACCCTAACCCTAGGTCCAATCGTAACCCTAACCGGATCTCTAACCCTAGCCCTCAACATAACAATACCCTAGGTCCAATCGTAAGCATAACCGGATCTCTAACCCAAGCCCTCAACATAACCCTAACCCTAGGTCCAATCGTAACCCTAACCGGATCTCTAACCCAAGCCCTCAACATAACCCTAACCCTAGGTCCAATCGTAAGCATAACCGGATCTCTAACCCTAGCCCTCAACATAACCCTAACCCTAGGTCCAATCGTAACCCTAACCGGATCGTTAACCCTAGCCCTCAACATAACCCTAACCCTAGGTCCAATCGTAAGCATAACCGGATCTCTAACCCTAGCCCTCAACATAACCCTAACCCTAGGTCCAATCGTAACCCTAACAGGATCTCTAAACCTAGCCCTCAACATAACCCTAACCTTAGGTCCAATAGTAACCCTAACCGGATCTCTAACCCTAGCCCTCAACATAACCCTAACCCTAGGTCCAATCGTAACCCTAACCGGATCTCTAACCCTAGCCCTCAACATAACCCCAACCCTAGGTCCAATCGTAAGCATAACCAGATCTCTAACCCTAGCCCTCAACATAACCCTAACCCTAGGTCCAATCGTAAGCCTAACCGGATCTCTAACCCTAGCCCTCAACATAACCCTGACCCTAGGTCCAATCGTAAGCATAACCGGATCTCTCACCCTAGCCTTCAACATAACCCTAACCCTAGGTCCAATCGTAACCCTAACCGGATCTCTAACCCTAGCCCTCAACATAACCCAAACCGAGGTCCAATCGTAACCCTAACCGGATATCTAACCCTAGCCCTCAACATAACCCTAAACCTAGGTCCAATCGTAAGCATAACCGGATCTCTAACCCTAGCCCTCAACATAACAATAGCCTAGGTCCAATCGTAAGCATAACCGGATCTCTAACCGAAGCCCTCAACGTAACCCTAACCCTAGGTCCAATCGTAACCCTAACCGGATCTCTAACCCAAGCCCTCAACATAACCCTAACCCTAGGTCCAATCGTAAGCATAACCGGATCTCTAACCCTAGCCCTCAACATAACCCTAACCCTAGGTCCAATCGTAACCCTAACCGGAACTCTAACCCTAGCCCTCAACATAACCCTAACCCTAGGTCCAATCGTAACCCTAACCGGATCTCTAACCCTAGCCCTCAACATAACCCTAACCCTAGGTCCAATCGTAAGCATAACCGGATCTCTAACCCTACCCCTCAACATAACCCTAACCCTAGGTCCAATCGTAAGCATAACCGGATCTCTAACCCTAGCCCTCAACATAACCCTAACCCTAGGTCCAATCGTAAGCATAACCGGATCTCTAACCCTAGCCCTCAACATAACCCTAACCCTAGGTCCAATCGTAACCCTAACCGGATCTCTAACCCTAGCCCTCAACATAACCCTAACCCTAGCTCCAATCGTAACCCTAACCGGATTTCTAACCCTAACTCTCAACATAACCCTAACCCTAGGTCCAATCGTAACCCTAACCGGATCTCTAACCCTAGCCCTCAACATAACCCTAACCCTAGGTCCAATCGTAACCCTAACCGGATCTCTAACCCTAGCCCTCAACATAACAATACCCTAGGTCCAATCGTAACCCTAACCGTATCTCTAACCCAAGCCCTCAACATAACCCTAACCCTAGGTCCAATCGTAAGCATAACCGGATCTCTAACCCTAGCCCTCAACATAACCCTAACCCTAGGTCCAATCGTAACCCTAACCGTATCTCTAACCCTAGTCCTCAACATAACAATACCCTAGGTCCAATCGTAAGCATAACCGGATCTCTAACGCAAGCCCTCAACATAACCCTAACCCTAGGTCCAATCGTAACCCTAACCGGATCTCTAACCCAAGCCCTCAACATAACCCTAACCCTAGGTCCAATCGTAACCCTAACCGGATCGCTAACCCTAGCCCTCAACATAACCCTAACCCTAGGTCCAATCGTAACCCTAACCGGATCTCTAACCCTAGCCCTCAACATAACCCTAACCCTAGGTCCAATCGTAACCCTAACCGGATCTCTAACCCTAGCCCTCAACATAACCCTAACCCTAGGTCCAATCGTAACCCTAACCGGATCTCTAACCCTAGCCCTCAACATAACCCTAACCCTAGGTCCAATCGTAACCCTAACCGGATCTCTAACCATAGCCCTCAACATAACCCTAACCCTAGGTCCAATCGTAACCCTAACCGGATCTCTAACCCTAGCCCTCAACATAACCCTAACCCTAGGTCCAATCGTAACCCTAACCGGATCTCTAACCCTAGCCCTCAACATAACCCTAACCCTAGGTCCAATCGAAACCCTAACCGGATCTCTAACCCTAGCACTCAACATAACCCTAACCCTAGGTCCAATCGTAACCCTAACCGGATCTCTAACCCTAGCCCTCCTCATAACCCTAACCCGAGGTCCAATCGTAACCCTAACCGGATCTCTAACCCTAGCCCTCAACATAACCCTAACCCTAGGTCCAATCGTAACCCTAACCGGATCTCTAACCCTAGCCCTCAACATAACCCTAACCCTAGGTCCAATCGTAACCCTAACCGGATCTCTAACCCTAGCCCTCAACATAACCCTAACCCTAGGTCCAATCGTAAGCATAACCGGATCTCTAACCCTAGCCCTCAACATAACCCTAACCCTAGGTCCAATCGTAACCCTAACCGGATCTCTAACCCTAGCCCTCAACATAACCCTAACCCTAGGTCCAATCGTAACCCTAACCGGATCTCTAACCCTAGCCCTCAACATAACCCTAACCCTAGGTCCAATCGTAACCCTAACCGGATCTCTAACCCTAGCCCTCAACATAACCCTAACCCTAGGTCCAATCGTAACCCTAACCGGATCTCAAACCCTAGCCCTCAACATAACCCTAAACCGAGGTCCAATCGTAACCCTAACCGGATCTCTAACCCTAGCCCTCAACATAACCCTAAACCTAGGCCCAATCGTAAGCATAACCGGATCTCTAACCCTAGCCCTCAACATAACAATAGCCTAGGTCCAATCGTAAGCATAACCGGATCTCTAACCGAAGCCCTGAACAGAACCCTAACCCTAGGTCCAATCGTAACCATAACCGGATCTCTAACCCAAGCCCTCAACATAACCCTAACCCTAGGTCCAATCGTAAGCATAACCGGATCTCTAACCCTAGCCCTCAACATAACCCTAACCCTAGGTCCAATCGTAACCCTAACCGGATCTCTAACCCAAGCCCTCAACATAACCCTAACCCTAGGTCCAATCGTAACCCTAACCGGATCTCTAACCCTAGCCCTCAACATAACCCTAACCCTAGGTCCAATCGTAACCCTAACCGGATCTCTAACCCTAGCCCTCAACATAACCCTAACCCTAGGACCAATCGTAACCCTAACCGGATCTCTAACCCTAGCCCTCAACATAACCCTAACCCTAGGTCCAATCGTAACCCTAACCGGATCTCTAACCCTAGCCCTCAACATAACAATACCCTAGGTCCAATCTTAAGCATAACCGGAACTCTAACCCAAGCCCTCAACATAACCCTAATCCTTGGTCCAATCGTAACCCTAACCGTATCTCTAACCTAAGCCCTCAACATAACCCTAACCCTAGGTCCAATCGTAAGCATAACCGGATCTCTAACCCTAGCACTCAACATAACCCTAACCCTAGGTCCAATCGTAACCCTAACCGGATCTCTAACCCTAGCCCTCAACATAACAATACCCTAGGTCCAATCGTAAGCATAACCGGATCTCTAACCCAAGCCCTCAACATAACCCTAACCCTAGGTCCAATCGTAAGCATAACCGGATCTCTAACCCTAGCCCTCAACATAACCCTAACCCTAGGTCCAATCGTAACCCTAACCGGATCTCTAACCCTAGCCCTCAACATAACCCTAACCCTAGGTCCAATCGTAACCCTAACAGGATCTCTAAACCTAGCCCTCAACATAACCCTAACCTTAGGTCCAATAGTAACCCTAACCGGATCTCTAACCCTAGCCCTCAACATAACCCTAACCCTAGGTCCAATCGTAACCCTAACCGGATCTCTAACCCTAGCCCTCAACATAACCCCAACCCTAGGTCCAATCGTAAGCATAACCAGATCTCTAACCCTAGCCCTCAACATAACCCTAACCCTAGGTCCAATCGTAAGCCTAAGCGGATCTCTAACCCTAGCCCTCAACATAACCCTGACCCTAGGTCCAATCGTAAGCATAACCGGATCTCTAACCCTAGCCTTCAACATAACCCTAACCCTAGGTCCAATCGTAACCCTAACCGGATCTCTAACCCTAGCCCTCAACATAACCCTAAACCGAGGTCCAATCGTAACCCTAACCGGATATCTAACCCTAGCCCTCAACATAACCCTAAACCTAGGTCCAATCGTAAGCATAACCGGATCTCTAACCCTAGCCCTCAACATAACAATAGCCTAGGTCCAATCGTAAGCATAACCGGATCTCTAACCGAAGCCCTCAACGTAACCCTAACCCTAGGTCCAATCGTAACCCCAACCGGATCTCTAACCCAAGCCCTCAACATAACCCTAACCCTAGGTCCAATCGTAAGCATAACCGGATCTCTAACCCTAGCCCTCAACATAACCCTAACCCTAGGTCCAATCGTAACCCTAACCGGAACTCTAACCCTAGCCCTCAACATAACCCTAACCCTAGGTCCAATCGTAACCCTAACCGGATCTCTAACCCTAGCCCTCAACATAACCCTAACCCTAGGTCCAATCGAAACCCTAACCGGATCTCTAACCCTAGCCCTCAACATAACCCTAACCCTAGGTCCAATCGTAACCCTAACGGGATCTCTAACCCTAGCCCTCCTCATAACCCTAACCCTAGGTCCAATCGTAACCCTAACCGGATCTCTAACCCTAGCCCTCAACATAACCCTAACCCTAGGTCCAATCGTAAGCATAACCGGATCTCTAACCCTACCCCTCAACATAACCCTAACCCTAGGTCCAATCGTAAGCATAACCGGATCTCTAACCCTAGCCCTCAACATAACCCTAACCCTAGGTCCAATCGTAAGCATAACCGGATCTCTAACCCTAGCCCTCAACATAACCCTAACCCTAGGTCCAATCGTAACCCTAACCGGATCTCTAACCCTAGCCCTCAACATAACCCTAACCCTAGCTCCAATCGTAACCCTAACCGGATTTCTAACCCTAACTCTCAACATAACCCTAACCCTAGGTCCAATCGTAACCCTAACCGGATCTCTAACCCTAGCCCTCAACATAACCCTAACCCTAGGTCCAATCGTAACCCTAACCGGATCTCTAACCCTAGCCCTCAACATAACAATACCCTAGGTCCAATCGTAAGCATAACCGGATCTCTAACCCAAGCCCTCAACATAACCCTAATCCTAGGTCCAATCGTAACCCTAACCGTATCTCTAACCCAAGCCCTCAACATAACCCTAACCCTAGGTCCAATCGTAAGCATAACCGAATCTCTAACCCTAGCCCTCAACATAACCCTAACCCTAGGTCCAATCGTAACCCTAACCGGATCTCTAATCCTAGCCCTCAACATAACAATACCCTAGGTCCAATCGTAAGCAAAACCGGATCTCTAACCCAAGCCCTCAACATAACCCTAACCCTAGGTCCAATCGTAACCCTAACCGGATCTCTAACCCAAGCCCTCAACATAACCCTAACCCTAGGTACAATCGTAACCATAACCGGATCGCTAACCCTAGCCCTCAACATAACCCTAACCCTAGGTCCAATCGTAAGCATAACCGGATCTCTAACCCTAGCCCTCAACATAACCCTAACCCTAGGTCCAATCGTAACCCTAACCGGATCTCTAACCCTAGCCCTCAACATAACAATACCCTAGGTCCAATCGTAAGCATAACCGGATCTCTAACCCAAGCCCTCAACATAACCCTAACCCTAGCTCCAATCGTAACCCTAACCGGATTTCTAACCCTAACTCTCAACATAACCCTAACCCTAGGTCCAATCGAAACCCTAACCGGATCTCTAACCCTAGCCCTCAACATAACCCTAACCCTAGGTCCAATCGTAACCCTAACGGGATCTCTAACCCTAGCCCTCCTCATAACCCTAACCCTAGGTCCAATCGTAACCCTAACCGGATCTCTAACCCTAGCCCTCAACATAACCCTAACCCTAGGTCCAATCGTAAGCATAACCGGATCTCTAACCCTACCCCTCAACATAACCCTAACCCTAGGTCCAATCGTAAGCATAACCGGATCTCTAACCCTAGCCCTCAACATAACCCTAACCCTAGGTCCAATCGTAAGCATAACCGGATCTCTAACCCTAGTCCTCAACATAACCCTAACCCTAGGTCCAATCGTAACCCTAACCGGATCTCTAACCCTAGCCCTCAACATAACCCTAACCCTAGCTCCAATCGTAACCCTAACCGGATTTCTAACCCTAACTCTCAACATAACCCTAACCCTAGGTCCAATCGTAACCCTAACCGGATCTCTAACCCTAGCCCTCAACATAACCCTAACCCTAGGTCCAATCGTAACCCTAACCGGATCTCTAACCCTAGCCCTCAACATAACAATACCCTAGGTCCAATCGTAAGCATAACCGGATCTCTAACCCAAGCCCTCAACATAACCCTAATCCTAGGTCCAATCGTAACCCTAACCGTATCTCTAACCCAAGCCCTCAACATAACCCTAACCCTAGGTCCAATCGTAAGCATAACCGGATCTCTAACCCTAGCCCTCAACATAACCCTAACCCTAGGTCCAATCGTAACCCTAACCGGATCTCTAACCCTAGTCCTCAACATAACAATACCCTAGGTCCAATCGTAAGCATAACCGGATCTCTAACGCAAGCCCTCAACATAACCCTAACCCTAGGTCCAATCGAAACCCTAACCGGATCTCTAACCCAAGCCCTCAACATAACCCTAACCCTAGGTCCAATCGTAACCCTAACCGGATCGCTAACCCTAGCCCTCAACATAACCCTAACCCTAGGTCCAATCGTAACCCTAACCGGATCTCTAACCCTAGCCCTCAACATAACCCTAACCCTAGGTCCAATCGTAACCCTAACCGGATCTCTAACCCTAGCCCTCAACATAACCCTAACCCTAGGTCCAATCGTAACCCTAACCGGATCTCTAACCCTAGCCCTCAACATAACCCTAACCCTAGGTCCAATCGTAACCCTAACCGGATCTCTAACCCTAGCCCTCAACATAACCCTAACCCTAGGTCCAATCGTAACCCTAACCGGATCTCTAACCCTAGCCCTCAACATAACCCTAACCCTAGGTCCAATCGTAACCCTAACCGGATCTCTAACCCTAGCCCTCAACATAACCCTAACCCTAGGTCCAATCGTAACCCTAACCGGATCTCTAACCCTAGCCCTCAACATAACCCTAACCCTAAGTCCAATCGTAACCCTAACCGGATCTGTAACCCTAGCCCTCAACATAACCCTAACCCTAGGTCCAATCGAAACCCTAACCGGATCTCTAACCCTAGCCCTCAACATAACCCTAACCCTAGGTCCAATCGTAACCCTAACCGGATCTCTAACCCTAGCCCTCCTCATAACCCTAACTCGAGGTCCAATCGTAACCCTAACCGGATCTCTAACCCTAGCCCTCAACATAACCCTAACCCTAGGTCCAATCGTAACCCTAACCGGATCTCTAACCCTAGCCCTCAACATAACCCTAAACCTAGGTCCAATCGTAACCCTAACCGGATCTCTAACCCTAGCCCTCAACATAACCCTAACCCTAGGTCCAATCGTAACCCTAACCGGATCTCTAACCCTAGCCCTCAACATAAGCCTAACCCTAGGTCCAATCGTAACCCTAACCGGATCTCTAATCCTAGCCCTCAACATAACAATAACCTAGGTCCAATCGTAAGCATAACCGGATCTCTAACCCAAGCCCTCAACATAACCCTAACCCTAGGTCCAATCGTAACCCTAACCGGATCTCTAACCCAAGCCCTCAACATAACCCTAACCCTAGGTCCAATCGTAAGCATAACCGGATCTCTAACCCTAGCCCTCAACATAACCCTAACCCTAGGTCCAATCGTAACCCTAACCGGATCGCTAACCCTAGCCCTCAACATAACCCTAACCCTAGGTCCAATCGTAAGCATAACCGGATCTCTAACCCTAGCCCTCAACATAACCCTAACCCTAGGTCCAATCGTAAGCATAACCGGATCTCTAACCCTAGCCCTCAACATAACCCTAACCCTAGGTCCAATCGTAAGCATAACCGGATCTCTAACCCTAGCCCTCAACATAACCCTAACCCTAGGTCCAATCGTAAGCATAACCGGATCTCTAACCCTAGCCTTCAACATAACCCTAACCCTAGGTCCAATCGTAACCCTAACCGGATCTCTAAACCTAGCCCTCAACATAACCCTAACCCTAGGTCCAATCGTAACCCTAACCGGATCTCTAACCCTAGCCCTCAACATAACCCTAACCCTAGGTCCAATCGTAACCCTAACCGGATCTCTAACCCTAGCCCTCAACATAACCCTAACCCTAGGTTCAATCGTAACCTTAACCGGATCTCTAACCCTAGTCCTCAACATAACAATACCTTAGGTCCAATCGTAAGCATAACCGGATCTCTAACGCAAGCCCTCAACATAACCCTAACCCTAGGTCCAATCGTAACCCTAACCGGATCTCTAACCCAAGCCCTCAACATAACCCTAACCCTAGGTCCAATCGTAAGCATAACCGGATCTCTAACCCTAGCCCTCAACATAACCCTAACCCTAGGTCCAATCGTAACCCTAACCGGATCTCTAACCCTAGCCCTCAACATAACCCTAAACCTAGGTCCAATCGTAAGCATAACCGGATCTCTAACCATAGCCCTCAACATAACCCTAAACCGAGGTCCAATCGTAACCCTAACCGGATCTCTAACCCTAGCCCTCAACATAACCCTAAACCTAGGTCCAATCGTAAGCATAACCGGATCTCTAACCCTAGCCCTCAACATAACAATAGCCTAGGTCCAATCGTAAGCATAACCGGATCTCTAACCGAAGCCCTCAACATAACCCTAACCCTAGGTCCAATCGTAACCCTAACCGGATCTCTAACCCAAGCCCTCAACATAACCCTAACCCTAGGTCCAATCGTAAGCATAACCGGATCTCTAACCCTAGCCCTCAACATAACCCTAACCCTAGGTCCAATCGTAAGCATAACCGGATCTCTAACCCAAGCCCTCAACATAACCCTAACCCTAGGTCCAATCGTAACCCTAACCGGATCTCTAACCCCAGCCCTCAACATAACCCTAACCCTAGGTCCAATCGTAACCCTAACCGGATCTCTAACCCTAGCCCTCAACATAACCCTAACCCTAGGTCCAATCGTAACCCTAACCGGATCTCTAACCCTAGCCCTCAACATAACCCTAACCCTAGGTCCAATCGTAACCCTAACCGGATCTCTAATCCTAGCCCTCAACATAACAATAACCTAGGTCCAATCGTAAGCATAACCGGATCTCTAACCCAAGCCCTCAACATAACCCTAACCCTAGGTCCAATCGTAACCCTAACCGGATCTCTAACCCAAGCCCTCAACATAACCCTAACCCTAGGTCCAATCGTAAGCATAACCGGATCTCTAACCCTAGCCCTCAACATAACCCTAACCCTAGGTCCAATCGTAACCCTAACCGGATCTCTAACCCAAGCCCTCAACATAACCCTAACCCTAGGTCCAATCGTAACCCTAACCGGATCTCTAACCCAAGCCCTCAACATAACCCTAACCCTAGGTCCAATCGTAAGCATAACCGGATCTCTAACCCAAGCCCTCAACATAACCCTAACCCTAGGTCCAATCGTAAGCATAACCGGATCTCTAACCCAAGCCCTCAACATAACCCTAACCCTAGGTCCAATCGTAACCCTAACCGGATCTCTAACCCAAGCCCTCAACATAACCCTAACCCTAGGTCCAATCGTAAGCATAACCGGATCTCTAACCCTAGCCCTCAACATAACCCTAACCCTAGGTCCAATCGTAACCGTAACCGGATCTCTAACCCAAGCCCTCAACATAACCCTAACCCTAGGTCCAATCGTAACCCTAACCGGATCTCTAACCCTAGCCCTCAAAAATAACAATAGCCTAGGTCAAATCGTAAGCATAACCGGACCTCTAACCGAAGCCCTGAACATAACACTAACCCTAGGTCCAGTCGTAACCCTAACCGGATCTCTAACCCAAGCCCTCAACATAACCCTAACCCTAGGTCCAATCGTAAGCATAACCGGATCTCTAACCCTAGCCCTCAACCTAACCCTAACCCTAGGTCCAATCGTAACCGTAACCGGATCTCTAACCCAAGCCCTCAACATAACCCTAACCCTAGGTCCAATCGTAACCCTAACCGGATCTCTAACCCTAGCCCTCAACATAACCCTAACCCTAGGTCCAATCGTAACCCTAACCGGATCTCTAACCCTAGCCCTCAACATAACCCTAACCCTAGGTCCAATCGTAACCCTAACCGGATCTCTAACCCTAGCCCTCAACATAACCCTAACCCTAGGTCCAATCGTAACCCTAACCGGATCTCTAACCCTAGCCCTCAACATAACAATACCCTAGGTCCAATCGTAAGCATTACCGGATCTCTAACCCAAGCCCTCAACATAACCCTAATCCTAGGTCCAATCGTAACCCTAACCGTATCTCTAACCCAAGCCCTCAACATAACCCTAACCCTAGGTCCAATCGTAAGCATAACCGGATCTCTAACCCTAGCCCTCAACATAACCCTAACCCTAGGTCCAATCGTAACCCTAACCGGATCTCTAACCCTAGTCCTCAACATAACAATACCCTAGGTCCAATCGTAAGCATAACCGGATCTCTAACGCAAGCCCTCAACATAACCCTAACCCTAGGTCCAATCGTAACCCTAACCGGATCTCTAACCCAAGCCCTCAACATAACCCTAACCCTAGGTCCAATCGTAACCCTAACCGGATGGCTAACCCTAGCCCTCAACATAACCCTAACCCTAGGTCCAATCGTAACCCTAACCGGATCTCTAACCCTAGCCCTCAACATAACCCTAACCCTAGGTCCAATCGTAACCCTAACCGGATCTCTAACCCTAGCCCTCAACATAACCCTAACCCTAGGTCCAATCGTAACCCTAACCGGATCTCTAACCCTAGCCCTCAACATAACCCTAACCCTAGGTCCAATCGTAACCCTAACCGGATCTCTAACCCTAGCCCTCAACATAACCCTAACCCTAGGTCCAATCGTAACCCTAACCGGATCTCTAACCCTAGCCCTCAACATAACCCTAACCCTAGGTCCAATCGTAACCCTAACCGGATCTCTAACCCTAGCCCTCAACATAACCCTAACCCTAGGTCCAATCGTAACCCTAACCGGATCTCTAGCCCTAGCCCTCAACATAACCCTAACCCTAGGTCCAATCGAAACCCTAACCGGATCTCTAACCCTAGCCCTCAACATAACCCTAACCCTAGGTCCAATCGTAACCCTAACCGGATCTCTAACCCTAGCCCTCCTCATAACCCTAACTCGAGGTCCAATCGTAACCCTAACCGGATCTCTAACCCTAGCCCTCAACATAACCCTAACCCTAGGTCCAATCGTAACCCTAACCGGATCTCTAACCCTAGCCCTCAACATAACCCTAACCCTAGGTCCAATCGTAACCCTAACCGGATCTCTAACCCTAGCCCTCAACATAACCCTAACCCTAGGTCCAATCGTAACCCTAACCGGATCTCTAACCCTAGCCCTCAACATAACCCTAACCCTAGGTCCAATCGTAACCCTAACCGGATCTCTAATCCTAGCCCTCAACATAACAATAACCTAGGTCCAATCGTAAGCATAACCGGATCTCTAACCCAAGCCCTCAACATAACCCTAACCCTAGGTCCAATCGTAACCCTAACCGGATCTCTAACCCAAGCCCTCAACATAACCCTAACCCTAGGTCCAATCGTAAGCATAACCGGATCTCTAACCCTAGCCCTCAACATAACCCTAACCCTAGGTCCAATCGTAACCCTAACCGGATCGCTAACCCTAGCCCTCAACATAACCCTAACCCTAGGTCCAATCGTAAGCATAACCGGATCTCTAACCCTAGCCCTCAACATAACCCTAACCCTAGGTCCAATCGTAAGCATAACCGGATCTCTAACCCTAGCCCTCAACATAACCCTAACCCTAGGTCCAATCGTAAGCATAACCGGATCTCTAACCCTAGCCCTCAACATAACCCTAACCCTAGGTCCAATCGTAAGCATAACCGGATCTCTAACCCTAGCCTTCAACATAACCCTAACCCTAGGTCCAATCGTAACCCTAACCGGATCTCTAAACCTAGCCCTCAACATAACCCTAACCCTAGGTCCAATCGTAACCCTAACCGGATCTCTAACCCTAGCCCTCAACATAACACTAACCCTAGGTCCAATCGTAAACCTAACCGGATCTCTAACCCTAGCCCTCAACATAACCCTAACCCTAGGTTCAATCGTAACCTTAACCGGATCTCTAACCCTAGTCCTCAACATAACAATACCCTAGGTCCAATCGTAAGCATAACCGGATCTCTAACGCAAGCCCTCAACATAACCCTAACCCTAGGTCCAATCGTAACCCTAACCGGATCTCTAACCCAAGCCCTCAACATAACCCTAACCCTAGGTCCAATCGTAAGCATAACCGGATCTCTAACCCTAGCCCTCAACATAACCCTAACCCTAGGTCCAATCGTAACCCTAACCGGATCTCTAACCCTAGCCCTCAACATAACCCTAAACCTAGGTCCAATCGTAAGCATAACCGGATCTCTAACCATAGCCCTCAACATAACCCTAAACCGAGGTCCAATCGTAACCCTAACCGGATCTCTAACCCTAGCCCTCAACATAACCCTAAACCTAGGTCCAATCGTAAGCATAACCGGATCTCTAACCCTAGCCCTCAACATAACAATAGCCTAGGTCCAATCGTAAGCATAACCGGATCTCTAACCGAAGCCCTCAACATAACCCTAACCCTAGGTCCAATCGTAACCCTAACCGGATCTCTAACCCAAGCCCTCAACATAACCCTAACCCTTGGTCCAATCGTAAGCATAACCGGATCTCTAACCCTAGCCCTCAACATAACCCTAACCCTAGGTCCAATCGTAACCCTAACCGGATCTCTAACCCTAGCCCTCAACATAACCCTAACCCTAGGTCCAATCGTAACCCTAACCGGATCTCTAACCCTAGCCCTCAACATAACCCTAACCCTAGGTCCAATCGTAACCCTAACCGGATCTCTAATCCTAGCCCTCAACATAACAATAACCTAGGTCCAATCGTAAGCATAACCGGATCTCTAACCCAAGCCCTCAACATAACCCTAACCCTAGGTCCAATCGTAACCCTAACCGGATCTCTAACCCAAGCCCTCAACATAACCCTAACCCTAGGTCCAATCGTAACCCTAACCGGATGGCTAACCCTAGCCCTCAACATAACCCTAACCCTAGGTCCAATCGTAACCCTAACCGGATCTCTAACCCTAGCCCTCAACATAACCCTAACCCTAGGTCCAATCGTAACCCTAACCGGATCTCTAACCCTAGCCCTCAACATAACCCTAACCCTAGGTCCAATCGTAACCCTAACCGGATCTCTAACCCTAGCCCTCAACATAACCCTAACCCTAGGTCCAATCGTAACCCTAACCGGATCTCTAACCCTAGCCCTCAACATAACCCTAACCCTAGGTCCAATCGTAACCCTAACCGGATCTCTAACCCTAGCCCTCAACATAACCCTAACCCTAGGTCCAATCGTAACCCTAACCGGATCTCTAACCCTAGCCCTCAACATAACCCTAACCCTAGGTCCAATCGTAACCCTAACCGGATCTCTAGCCCTAGCCCTCAACATAACCCTAACCCTAGGTCCAATCGAAACCCTAACCGGATCTCTAACCCTAGCCCTCAACATAACCCTAACCCTAGGTCCAATCGTAACCCTAACCGGATCTCTAACCCTAGCCCTCCTCATAACCCTAACTCGAGGTCCAATCGTAACCCTAACCGGATCTCTAACCCTAGCCCTCAACATAACCCTAACCCTAGGTCCAATCGTAACCCTAACCGGATCTCTAACCCTAGCCCTCAACATAACCCTAACCCTAGGTCCAATCGTAACCCTAACCGGATCTCTAACCCTAGCCCTCAACATAACCCTAACCCTAGGTCCAATCGTAACCCTAACCGGATCTCTAACCCTAGCCCTCAACATAACCCTAACCCTAGGTCCAATCGTAACCCTAACCGGATCTCTAATCCTAGCCCTCAACATAACAATAACCTAGGTCCAATCGTAAGCATAACCGGATCTCTAACCCAAGCCCTCAACATAACCCTAACCCTAGGTCCAATCGTAACCCTAACCGGATCTCTAACCCAAGCCCTCAACATAACCCTAACCCTAGGTCCAATCGTAAGCATAACCGGATCTCTAACCCTAGCCCTCAACATAACCCTAACCCTAGGTCCAATCGTAACCCTAACCGGATCGCTAACCCTAGCCCTCAACATAACCCTAACCCTAGGTCCAATCGTAAGCATAACCGGATCTCTAACCCTAGCCCTCAACATAACCCTAACCCTAGGTCCAATCGTAAGCATAACCGGATCTCTAACCCTAGCCCTCAACATAACCCTAACCCTAGGTCCAATCGTAAGCATAACCGGATCTCTAACCCTAGCCCTCAACATAACCCTAACCCTAGGTCCAATCGTAAGCATAACCGGATCTCTAACCCTAGCCTTCAACATAACCCTAACCCTAGGTCCAATCGTAACCCTAACCGGATCTCTAAACCTAGCCCTCAACATAACCCTAACCCTAGGTCCAATCGTAACCCTAACCGGATCTCTAACCCTAGCCCTCAACATAACACTAACCCTAGGTCCAATCGTAAACCTAACCGGATCTCTAACCCTAGCCCTCAACATAACCCTAACCCTAGGTTCAATCGTAACCTTAACCGGATCTCTAACCCTAGTCCTCAACATAACAATACCCTAGGTCCAATCGTAAGCATAACCGGATCTCTAACGCAAGCCCTCAACATAACCCTAACCCTAGGTCCAATCGTAACCCTAACCGGATCTCTAACCCAAGCCCTCAACATAACCCTAACCCTAGGTCCAATCGTAAGCATAACCGGATCTCTAACCCTAGCCCTCAACATAACCCTAACCCTAGGTCCAATCGTAACCCTAACCGGATCTCTAACCCTAGCCCTCAACATAACCCTAAACCTAGGTCCAATCGTAAGCATAACCGGATCTCTAACCATAGCCCTCAACATAACCCTAAACCGAGGTCCAATCGTAACCCTAACCGGATCTCTAACCCTAGCCCTCAACATAACCCTAAACCTAGGTCCAATCGTAAGCATAACCGGATCTCTAACCCTAGCCCTCAACATAACAATAGCCTAGGTCCAATCGTAAGCATAACCGGATCTCTAACCGAAGCCCTCAACATAACCCTAACCCTAGGTCCAATCGTAACCCTAACCGGATCTCTAACCCAAGCCCTCAACATAACCCTAACCCTTGGTCCAATCGTAAGCATAACCGGATCTCTAACCCTAGCCCTCAACATAACCCTAACCCTAGGTCCAATCGTAACCCTAACCGGATCTCTAACCCTAGCCCTCAACATAACCCTAACCCTAGGTCCAATCGTAACCCTAACCGGATCTCTAACCCTAGCCCTCAACATAACCCTAACCCTAGGTCCAATCGTAACCCTAACCGGATCTCTAATCCTAGCCCTCAACATAACAATAACCTAGGTCCAATCGTAAGCATAACCGGATCTCTAACCCAAGCCCTCAACATAACCCTAACCCTAGGTCCAATCGTAACCCTAACCGGATCTCTAACCCAAGCCCTCAACATAACCCTAACCCTAGGTCCAATCGTAAGCATAACCGGATCTCTAACCCTAGCCCTCAACATAACCCTAACCCTAGGTCCAATCGTAACCCTAACCGGATCTCTAACCTTAGCCCTCAACATAACCCTAACCCTAGGTCCAATCGTAAGCATAACCGGATCTCTAACCCTAGCCCTCAACATAACCCTAACCCTAGGTCCAATCGTAAGCATAACCGGATCTCTAACCCTAGCCCTCAACATAACCCTAACCCTAGGTCCAATCGTAAGCATATCCGGATCTCTAACCCTAGCCCTCAACATAACCCTAACCCTAGGTCCAATCGTAAGCATAACCGGAACTCTAACCCTAGCCCTCAACATAACCCTAACCCTAGGTCCAATCGTAAGCATAACCGGATCTCTAACCCTAGCCTTCAACATAACCCTAACCCTAGGTCCAATCGTAACCCTAACCGGATCTCTAAACCTAGCCCTCAACATAACCCTAACCCTAGGTCCAATCGTAACCCTAACCGGATCTCTAACCCTAGCCCTCAACATAACCCTAACCCTAGGTCCAATCGTAACCCTAACCGGATCTCTAACCCTAGCCCTCAACATAACCCTAACCCTAGGTTCAATCGTAACCTTAACCGGATCTCTAACCCTAGCCCTCAACATAACAATACATTAGGTCCAATCGTAAGCATAACCGGATCTCTAACCCTAGCCCTCAACATAACCCTAACCCTAGGTCCAATCGTAAGCATAACCGGATCTCTAACCCTAGCCCTCAACATAACCCTAACCCTAGGTCCAATCGTAAGCATAACCGGATCTCTAACCCTAGCCCTCAACATAACCCTAACCCTAGCTCCAATCGTAAGCATAACCGGATCTCTAACCCTAGCCCTCAACATAACCCTAACCCTAGGTCCAATCGTAAGCATAACCGGATCTCTAACCCTAGCCTTCAACATAACCCTAACCCTAGGTCCAATCGTAACCCTAACCGGATCTCTAAACCTAGCCCTCAACATAACCCTAACCCTAGGTCCAATCGTAACCCTAACCGGATCTCTAACCCTAGCCCTCAACATAACCCTAACCCTAGGTCCAATCGTAACCCTAACCGGATCTCTAACCCTAGCCCTCAACATAACCCTAACCCTAGGTTCAATCGTAACCTTAACCGGATCTCTAACCCTAGCCCTCAACATAACAATACCCTAGGTCCAATCGTAAGCATAACCGGATCTCTAACCCAAGCCCTCAACATAACCCTAATCCTAGGTCCAATCGTAACCCTAACCGTATCTCTAACCCAATCTCTCAACATAACCCTAATCCTAGGTCCAATCGTAACCCTAACCGTATCTCTAACCCAAGCCCTCAACATAACCCTAACCCTAGGTCCAATCGTAACCCTAACCGGATCTCTAACCCTAGTCCTCAACATAACAATACCCTAGGTCCAATCGTAAGCATAACCGGATCTCTAACGCAAGCCCTCAACATAACCCTAACCCTAGGTCCAATCGTAACCCTAACCGGATCTCTAACCCTAGCCCTCAACATAACCCTAACCCTAGGTCCAATCGTAACCCTAACCGGATCTCTAACCCTAGCCCTCAACATAACAATACCCTAGGTCCAATCGTAAGCGTAACCGGATCTCTAACCCAAGCCCTCAACATAACCCTAATCCTAGGTCCAATCGTAACCCTAACCGTATCTCTAACCCAAGCCCTCAACATAACCCTAACCCTAGGTCCAATCGTAAGCATAACCGGATCTCTAACCCTAGCCCTCAACATAACCCTAACCCTAGGTCCAATCGTAAGCATAACCGGATCTCTAACCCTAGCCCTCAACATAACCCTAACCCTAGGTCCAATCGTAAGCATAACCGGATCTCTAACCCTAGCCTTCAACATAACCCTAACCCTAGGTCCAATAGTAACCCTAACCGGATCTCTAAACCTAGCCCTCAACATAACCCTAACCCTAGGTCCAATCGTAACCCTAACCGGATCTCTAACCCTAGCCCTCAACATAACCCTAAACCGAGGTCCAATCGTAACCCTAACCGGATCTCTAACCCCAGCCCTCAACATAACCCTAAACCTAGGTCCAATCGTAAGCATAACCGGATCTCTAACCCTAGCCCTCAACATAACAATAGCCTAGGTCAAATCGTAAGCATAACCGGATCTCTAACCAAAGCCCTGAACATAACCCTAACCCTAGGTCCAATCGTAACCCTAACCGGATCTCTAACCCAAGCCCTCAACATAACCCTAACCCTAGGTCCAATCGTAAGCATAACCGGATCTCTAACCCTAGCCCTCAACCTAACCCTAACCCTAGGTCCAATCGTAACTGTAACCGGATCTCTAACCCAAGCCCTCAACATAACCCTAACCCTAGGTCCAATCGTAACCCTAACCGGATCTCTAACCCTAGCCCTCAACATAACCCTAACCCTAGGTCCAATCGTAGCCCTAACCGGATCTCTAACCCTAGCCCTCAACATAACCCTAACCCTAGGTCCAATCGTAACCCTAACCGGATCTCTAACCCTAGCCCTCAACATAACCCTAACCCTAGGTCCAATCGTAACCCTAACCGGATCTCTAACCCTAGCCCTCAACATAACAATACCCTAGGTCCAATCGTAAGCATAACCGGATCTCTAACCCAAGCCCTCAACATAACCCTAATCCTAGGTCCAATCGTAACCCTAACCATATCTCTAACCCAAGCCCTCAACATAACCCTAACCCTAGGTCCAATCGTAACCCTAACCGGATCTCTAACCCTAGTCCTCAACATAACAATACCCTAGGTCCAATCGTAAGCATAACCGGATCTCTAACGCAAGCCCTCAACATAACCCTAACCCTAGGTCCAATCGTAACCCTAACCGGATCTCTAACCCTAGCCCTCAACATAACCCTAACCCTAGGTCCAATCGTAACCCTAACCGGATCTCTAACCCTAGCCCTCAACATAACAATACCCTAGGTCCAATCGTAAGCGTAACCGGATCTCTAACCCAAGCCCTCAACATAACCCTAATCCTAGGTCCAATCGTAACCCTAACCGTATCTCTAACCCAAGCCCTCAACATAACCCTAACCCTAGGTCCAATCGTAAGCATAACCGGATCTCTAACCCTAGCCCTCAACATAACCCTAACCCTAGGTCCAATCTTAAGCATAACCGGATCTCTAACCCTAGCCCTCAACATAACCCTAACCCTAGGTCCAATCGTAAGCATAACCGGATCTCTAACCCTAGCCTTCAACATAACCCTAACCCTAGGTCCAATAGTAACCCTAACCGGATCTCTAAACCTAGCCCTCAACATAACCCTAACCCTAGGTCCAATCGTAACCCTAACCGGATCTCTAACCCTAGCCCTCAACATAACCCTAAACCGAGGTCCAATCGTAACCCTAACCGGATCTCTAACCCCAGCCCTCAACATAACCCTAAACCTAGGTCCAATCGTAAGCATAACCGGATCTCTAACCCTAGCCCTCAACATAACAATAGCCTAGGTCAAATCGTAAGCATAACCGGATCTCTAACCGAAGCCCTGAACATAACACTAACCCTAGGTCCAATCGTAACCCTAACCGGATCTCTAACCCAAGCCCTCAACATAACCCTAACCCTAGGTCCAATCGTAAGCATAACCGGATCTCTAACCCTAGCCCTCAACCTAACCCTAACCCTAGGTCCAATCGTAACTGTAACCGGATCTCTAACCCAAGCCCTCAACATAACCCTAACCCTAGGTCCAATCGTAACCCTAACCGGATCTCTAACCCTAGCCCTCAACATAACCCTAACCCTAGGTCCAATCGTAGCCCTAACCGGATCTCTAACCCTAGCCCTCAACATAACCCTAACCCTAGGTCCAATCGTAACCCTAACCGGATCTCTAACCCTAGCCCTCAACATAACCCTAACCCTAGGTCCAATCGTAACCCTAACCGGATCTCTAACCCTAGCCCTCAACATAACAATACCCTAGGTCCAATCGTAAGCATAACCGGATCTCTAACCCAAGCCCTCAACATAACCCTAATCCTAGGTCCAATCGTAACCCTAACCATATCTCTAACCCAAGCCCTCAACATAACCCTAACCCTAGGTCCAATCGTAAGCATAACCGGATCTCTAACCCTAGCCCTCAACATAACCCTAACCCTAGGTCCAATCGTAACCCTAACCGGATCTCTAACCCTAGTCCTCAACATAACAATACCCTAGGTCCAATCGTAAGCATAACCGGATCTCTAACGCAAGCCCTCAACATAACCCTAACCCTAGGTCCAATCGTAACCCTAACCGGATCTCTAACCCAAGCCCTCAACATAACCCTAACCCTAGGTCCAATCGTAACCCTAACCGGATCGCTAACCCTAGCCCTCAACATAACCCTAACCCTAGGTCCAATCGTAACCCTAACCGGATCTCTAACCCTAGCCCTCAACATAACCCTAACCCTAGGTCCAATCGTAACCCTAACCGGATCTCTAACCCTAGCCCTCAACATAACCCTAACCCTAGGTCCAATCGTAACCCTAACCGGATCTCTAACCCTAGCCCTCAACATAACCCTAACCCTAGGTCCAATCGTAACCCTAACCGGATCTCTAACCCTAGCCCTCAACATAACCCTAACCCTAGGTCCAATCGAAACCCTAACCGGATCTCTAACCCTAGCCCTCAACATAACCCTAACCCTAGGTCCAATCGTAACCCTAACCGGATCTCTAACCCTAGCCCTCCTCATAACCCTAACCCGAGGTCCAATCGTAACCCTAACCGGATCTCTAACCCTAGCCCTCAACATAACCCTAACCCTAGGTCCAATCGTAACCCTAACCGGATCTCTAACCCTAGCCCTCAACATAACCCTAACCCTAGGTCCAATCGTAACCCTAACCGGATCTCTAACCCTAGCCCTCAACATAACCCTAACCCTAGGTCCAATCGTAACCCTAACCGGATCTCTAACCCTAGCCCTCAACATAACCCTAACCCTAGGTCCAATCGTAACCCTAACCGGATCTCTAATCCTAGCCCTCAACATAACAATAACCTAGGTCCAATCGTAAGCATAACCGGATCTCTAACCCAAGCCCTCAACATAACCCTAACCCTAGATCCAATCGAAACCCTAACGGGATCTCTAACCCAAGCCCTCAACATAACAATAGCCTAGGTCCAATCGTAAGCATAACCGGATCTCTAACCGAAGCCCTGAACATAACACTAACCCTAGGTCCAATCGTAACCCTAACCGGATCTCTAACCCAAGCCCTCAACATAACCCTAACCCTAGGTCCAATCGTAACCCTAACCGGATCTCTAATCCTAGCCCTCAACATAACAATAACCTAGGTCCAATCGTAAGCATAACCGGATCTCTAACCCAAGCCCTCAACATAACCCTAACCCTAGATCCAATCGTAACCCTAACGGGATCTCTAACCCAAGCCCTCAACATAACAATAGCCTAGGTCCAATCGTAAGCATAACCGGATCTCTAACCGAAGCCCTGAACATAACACTAACCCTAGGTCCAATCGTAACCCTAACCGGATCTCTAACCCAAGCCCTCAACATAACCCTAACCCTAGGTCCAATCGTAAGCATAACCGGATCTCTAACCCTAGCCCTCAACATAACCCTAACCCTAGGTCTAATCGTAAGCATAACCGGATCTCTAACCCTAGCCCTCAACATAACCCTAACCCTAGGTCCAATCGTAAGCATAACCGGATCTCTAACCCTAGCCTTCAACATAACCCTAACCCTAGGTCCAATCGTAACCCTAACCGGATCTCTAAACCTAGCCCTCAACATAACCCTAACCCTAGGTCCAATCGTAACCCTAACCGGATCTCTAACCCTAGCCCTCAACATAACCCTAACCCTAGGTCCAATCGTAACCCTAACCGGATCTCTAAACCTAGCCCTCAACATAACCCTAACCCTAGGTTCAATCGTACCCTTAACCGGATCTCTAACCCTAGCCCTCAACATAACAATACCCTAGGTCCAATCGTAAGCATAACCGGATCTCTAACCCAAGCCCTCAACATAACCCTAATCCTAGGTCCAATCGTAACCCTAACCGTATCTCTAACCCAAGCCCTCAACATAACCCTAACCCTAGGTCCAATCGTAAGCATAACCGGATCTCTAACCCTAGCCCTCAACATAACCCTAACCCTAGGTCCAATCGTAACCCTAACCGGATCTCTAACCCTAGTCCTCAACATAACAATACCCTAGGTCCAATCGTAAGCATAACCGGATCTCTAACGCAAGCCCTCAACATAACCCTAACCCTAGGTCCAATCGTAACCCTAACCGGATCTCTAACCCTAGCCCTCAACATAACCCTAACCCTAGGTCCAATCGTAACCCTAACCGGATCTCTAACCCTAGCCCTCAACATAACAATACCCTAGGTCCAATCGTAAGCGTAACCGGATCTCTAACCCAAGCCCTCAACATAACCCTAATCCTAGGTCCAATCGTAACCCTAACCGTATCTCTAACCCAAGCCCTCAACATAACCCTAACCCTAGGTCCAATCGTAAGCATAATCGGATCTCTAACCCTAGCCCTCAACATAACCCTAACCCTAGGTCCAATCGTAAGCATAACCGGATCTCTAACCCTAGCCCTCAACATAACCCTAACCCTAGGTCCAATCGTAAGCATAACCGGATCTCTAACCCTAGCCTTCAACATAACCCTAACCCTAGGTCCAATAGTAACCCTAACCGGATCTCTAAACCTAGCCCTCAACATAACCCTAACCCTAGGTCCAATCGTAACCCTAACCGGATCTCTAACCCTAGCCCTCAACATAACCCTAAACCGAGGTCCAATCGTAACCCTAACCGGATCTCTAACCCTAGCCCTCAACATAACCCTAAACCTAGGTCCAATCGTAAGCATAACCGGATCTCTAACCCTAGCCCTCAACATAACAATAGCCTAGGTCCAATCGTAAGCATAACCGGATCTCTAACCGAAGCCCTGAACATAACACTAACCCTAGGTCCAATCGTAACCCTAACCGGATCTCTAACCCAAGCCCTCAACATAACCCTAACCCTAGGTCCAATCGTAAGCATAACCGGATCTCTAACCCTAGCCCTCAACATAACCCTAACCCTAGGTCCAATCGTAACCCTAACCGGATCTCTAACCCTAGTCCTCAACATAACAATACCCTAGGTCCAATCGTAAGCATAACCGGATCTCTAACGCAAGCCCTCAACATAACCCTAACCCTAGGTCCAATCGTAACCCTAACCGGATCTCTAACCCTAGCCCTCAACATAACCCTAACCCTAGGTCCAATCGTAACCCTAACCGGATCTCTAACCCTAGCCCTCAACATAACAATACCCTAGGTCCAATCGTAAGCGTAACCGGATCTCTAACCCAAGCCCTCAACATAACCCTAATCCTAGGTCCAATCGTAACCCTAACCGTATCTCTAACCCAAGCCCTCAACATAACCCTAACCCTAGGTCCAATCGTAAGCATAATCGGATCTCTAACCCTAGCCCTCAACATAACCCTAACCCTAGGTCCAATCGTAAGCATAACCGGATCTCTAACCCTAGCCCTCAACATAACCCTAACCCTAGGTCCAATCGTAAGCATAACCGGATCTCTAACCCTAGCCTTCAACATAACCCTAACCCTAGGTCCAATAGTAACCCTAACCGGATCTCTAAACCTAGCCCTCAACATAACCCTAACCCTAGGTCCAATCGTAACCCTAACCGGATCTCTAACCCTAGCCCTCAACATAACCCTAAACCGAGGTCCAATCGTAACCCTAACCGGATCTCTAACCCTAGCCCTCAACATAACCCTAAACCTAGGTCCAATCGTAAGCATAACCGGATCTCTAACCCTAGCCCTCAACATAACAATAGCCTAGGTCCAATCGTAAGCATAACCGGATCTCTAACCGAAGCCCTGAACATAACACTAACCCTAGGTCCAATCGTAACCCTAACCGGATCTCTAACCCAAGCCCTCAACATAACCCTAACCCTAGGTCCAATCGTAAGCATAACCGGATCTCTAACCCTAGCCCTCAACCTAACCCTAACCCTAGGTCCAATCGTAACCGTAACCGGATCTCTAACCCAAGCCCTCAACATAACCCTAACCCTAGGTCCAATCGTAACCCTAACCGGATCTCTAACCCTAGTCCTCAACATAACAATACCCTAGGTCCAATCGTAAGCATAACCGGATCTCTAACGCAAGCCCTCAACATAACCCTAACCCTAGGTCCAATCGTAACCCTAACCGGATCTCTAACCCTAGCCCTCAACATAACCCTAACCCTAGGTCCAATCGTAACCCTAACGGGATCTCTAACCCTAGCCCTCAACATAACAATACCCTAGGTCAAATCGTAAGCGTAACCGGATCTCTAACCCAAGCCCTCAACATAACCCTAATCCTAGGTCCAATCGTAACCCTAACCGTATCTCTAACCCAAGCCCTCAACATAACCCTAACCCTAGGTCCAATCGTAAGCATAATCGGATCTCTAACCCTAGCCCTCAACATAACCCTAACCCTAGGTCCAATCGTAAGCATAACCGGATCTCTAACCCTAGCCCTCAACATAACCCTAACCCTAGGTCCAATCGTAAGCATAACCGGATCTCTAACCCTAGCCTTCAACATAACCCTAACCCTAGGTCCAATAGTAACCCTAACCGGATCTCTAAACCTAGCCCTCAACATAACCCTAACCCTAGGTCCAATCGTAACCCTAACCGGATCTCTAACCCTAGCCCTCAACATAACCCTAAACCGAGGTCCAATCGTAACCCTAACCGGATCTCTAACCCTAGCCCTCAACATAACCCTAAACCTAGGTCCAATCGTAAGCATAACCGGATCTCTAACCCTAGCCCTCAACATAACAATAGCCTAGGTCCAATCGTAAGCATAACCGGATCTCTAACCGAAGCCCTGAACATAACACTAACCCTAGGTCCAATCGTAACCCTAACCGGATCTCTAACCCAAGCCCTCAACATAACCCTAACCCTAGGTCCAATCGTAAGCATAACCGGATCTCTAACCCTAGCCCTCAACCTAACCCTAACCCTAGGTCCAATCGTAACCGTAACCGGATCTCTAACCCAAGCCCTCAACATAACCCTAACCCTAGGTCCAATCGTAAGCATAACCGGATCTCTAACCCTAGCCCTCAACATAACCCTAACCCTAGGTCCAATCGTAACCCTAACCGTATCTCTAACCCTAGTCCTCAACATAACAATACCCTAGGTGCAATCGTAAGCATAACCGGATCTCTAACGCAAGCCCTCAACATAACCCTAACCCTAGGTCCAATCGTAACCCTAACCGGATCTCTAACCAAAGCCCTCAACATAACCCTAACCCTAGGTCCAATCGTAACCCTAACCGGATCGCTAACCCTAGCCCTCAACATAACCCTAACCCTAGGTCCAATCGTAACCCTAACCGGATCTCTAACCCTAGCCCTCAACATAACCCTAACCCTAGGTCCAATCGTAACCCTAACCGGATCTCTAACCCTAGCCCTCAACATAACCCTAACCCTAGGTCCAATCGTAACCCTAACCGGATCTCTAACCCTAGCCCTCAACATAACCCTAACCCTAGGTCCAATCGTAACCCTAACCGGATCTCTAACCCTAGCCCTCAACATAACCCTAACCCTAGGTCCAATCGTAACCCTAACCGGATCTCTAACCCTAGCCCTCAACATAACCCTAACCCTAGGTCCAATCGTAACCCTAACCGGATCTCTAACCCTAGCCCTCAACATAACCCTAACCCTAGGTCCAATCGAAACCCTAACAGAATCTCTAACCCTAGCACTCAACATAACCCTAACCCTAGGTCCAATCGTAACCCTAACCGGATCTCTAACCCTAGCCCTCCTCATAACCCTAACCCGAGGTCCAATCGTAACCCTAACAGGATCTCTAACCCTAGCCCTCAACATAACCCTAACCCTAGGTCCAATCGTAACCCTAACCGGATCTCTAACCCTAGCCCTCAACATAACCCTAACCCTAGGTCCAATCGTAACCCTAACCGGATCTCTAACCCTAGCCCTCAACATAACCCTAACCCTAGGTCCAATCGTAAGCATAACCGGATCTCTAACCCTAGCCCTCAACATAACCCTAACCCTAGGTCCAATCGTAACCCTAACCGGATCTCTAACCCTAGCCCTCAACATAACCCTAACCCTAGGTCCAATCGTAACCCTAACCGGATCTCTAACCCTAGCCCTCAACATAACCCTAACCCTAGGTCCAATCGTAACCCTAACCGGATCTCTAACCCTAGCCCTCAACATAACCCTAACCCTAGGTCCAATCGTAACCCTAACCGGATCTCAAACCCTAGCCCTCAACATAACCCTAAACCGAGGTCCAATCGTAACCCTAACCGGATCTCTAACCCTAGCCCTCAACATAACCCTAAACCTAGGCCCAATCGTAAGCATAACCGGATCTCTAACCCTAGCCCTCAACATAACAATAGCCTAGGTCCAATCGTAAGCATAACCGGATCTCTAACCGAAGCCCTGAACAGAACCCTAACCCTAGGTCCAATCGTAACCATAACCGGATCTCTAAACCAAGCCCTCAACATAACCCTAACCCTAGGTCCAATCGTAAGCATAACCGGATCTCTAACCCTAGCCCTCAACATAACCCTAACCCTAGGTCCAATCGTAACCCTAACCGGATCTCTAACCCAAGCCCTCAACATAACCCTAACCCTAGGTCCAATCGTAACCCTAACCGGATCTCTAACCCTAGCCCTCAACATAACCCTAACCCTAGGTCCAATCGTAACCCTAACCGGATCTCTAACCCTAGCCCTCAACATAACCCTAACCCTAGGACCAATCGTAACCCTAACCGGATCTCTAACCCTAGCCCTCAACATAACCCTAACCCTAGGTCCAATCGTAACCCTAACCGGATCTCTAACCCTAGCCCTCAACATAACAATACCCTAGGTCCAATCTTAAGCATAACTGGAACTCTAACCCAAGCCCTCAACATAACCCTAATCCTTGGTCCAATCGTAACCCTAACCGTATCTCTAACCTAAGCCCTCAACATAACCCTAACCCTAGGTCCAATCGTAAGCATAACCGGATCTCTAACCCTAGCCCTCAACATAACCCTAACCCTAGGTCCAATCGTAACCCTAACCGGATCTCTAACCCTAGCCCTCAACATAACAATACCCTAGGTCCAATCGTAAGCATAACCGGATCTCTAACCCAAGCCCTCAACATAACCCTAACCCTAGGTCCAATCGTAACCCTAACCGGATCTCTAACCCAAGCCCTCAACATAACCCTAACCCTAGGTCCAATCGTAAGCATAACCGGATCTCTAACCCTAGCCCTCAACATAACCCTAACCCTAGGTCCAATCGTAACCCTAACCGGATCGATAACCCTAGCCCTCAACATAACCCTAACCCTAGGTCCAATCGTAAGCATAACCGGATCTCTAACCCTAGCCCTCAACATAACCCTAACCCTAGGTCCAATCGTAACCCTAACAGGATCTCTAAACCTAGCCCTCAACATAACCCTAACCTTAGGTCCAATAGTAACCCTAACCGAATCTCTAACCCTAGCCCTCAACATAACCCTAACCCTAGGTCCAATCGTAACCCTAACCGGATCTCTAACCCTAGCCCTCAACATAACCCCAACCCTAGGTCCAATCGTAAGCATAACCAGATCTCTAACCCTAGCCCTCAACATAACCCTAACCCTAGGTCCAATCGTAAGCCTAACCGGATCTCTAACCCTAGCCCTCAACATAACCCTGACCCTAGGTCCAATCGTAAGCATAACCGGATCTCTAACCCTAGCCTTCAACATAACCCTAACCCTAGGTCCAATCGTAACCCTAACCGGATCTCTAACCCTAGCCCTCAACATAACCCTAAACCGAGGTCCAATCGTAACCCTAACCGGATATCTAACCCTAGCCCTCAACATAACCCTAAACCTAGGTCCAATCGTAAGCATAACCGGATCTCTAACCCTAGCCCTCAACATAACAATAGCCTAGGTCCAATCGTAAGCATAACCGGATCTCTAACCGAAGCCCTCAACGTAACCCTAACCCTAGGTCCAATCGTAACCCTAACCGGATCTCTAACCCAAGCCCTCAACATAACCCTAACCCTAGGTCCAATCGTAAGCATAACCGGATCTCTAACCCTAGCCCTCAACATAACCCTAACCCTAGGTCCAATCGTAACCCTAACCGGAACTCTAACCCTAGCCCTCAACATAACCCTAACCCTAGGTCCAATCGTAACCCTAACCGGATCTCTAACCCTAGCCCTCAACATAACCCTAACCCTAGGTCCAATCGTAAGCATAACCGGATCTCTAACCCTAGCCCTCAACATAACCCTAACCCTAGGTCCAATCGTAAGCATAACCGGATCTCTAACCCTAGCCCTCAACATAACCCTAACCCTAGGTCCAATCGTAACCCTAACCGGATCTCTAACCCTAGCCCTCAACATAACCCTAACCCTAGCTCCAATCGTAACCCTAACCGGATTTCTAACCCTAACTCTCAACATAACCCTAACCCTAGGTCCAATCGTAACCCTAACCGGATCTCTAACCCTAGCCCTCAACATAACCCTAACCCTAGGTCCAATCGTAACCCTAACCGGATCTCTAACCCTAGCCCTCAAAATAACAATACCCTAGGTCCAATCGTAACCCTAACCGTATCTCTAACCCAAGCCCTCAACATAACCCTAACCCTAGGTCCAATCGTAAGCATAACCGGATCTCTAACCCTAGCCCTCAACATAACCCTAACCCTAGGTCCAATCGTAACCCTAACCGTATCTCTAACCCTAGTCCTCAACATAACAATACCCTAGGTCCAATCGTAAGCATAACCGGATCTCTAACGCAAGCCCTCAACATAACCCTAACCCTAGGTCCAATCGTAACCCTAACCGGATCTCTAACCCAAGCCCTCAACATAACCCTAACCCTAGGTCCAATCGTAACCCTAACCGGATCGCTAACCCTAGCCCTCAACATAACCCTAACCCTAGGTCCAATCGTAACCCTAACCGGATCTCTAACCCTAGCCCTCAACATAACCCTAACCCTAGGTCCAATCGTAACCCTAACCGGATCTCTAACCCTAGCCCTCAACATAACCCTAACCCTAGGTCCAATCGTAACCCTAACCGGATCTCTAACCCTAGCCCTCAACATAACCCTAACCCTAGGTCCAATCGTAACCCTAACCGGATCTCTAACCATAGCCCTCAACATAACCCTAACCCTAGGTCCAATCGTAACCCTAACCGGATCTCTAACCCTAGCCCTCAACATAACCATAACCCTAGGTCCAATCGTAACCCTAACCGGATCTCTAACCCTAGCCCTCAACATAACCCTAACCCTAGGTCCAGTCGAAACCCTAACCGGATCTCTAACCCTAGCACTCAACATAACCCTAACCCTAGGTCCAATCGTAACCCTAACCGGATCTCTAACCCTAGCCCTCAACATAACCCTAACCCTAGGTCGAATCGTAACCCTAACCGGATCTCTAACCCTAGCCCTCAACATAACCCTAACCCTAGGTCCAATCGTAACCCTAACCGGATCTCTAACCCTAGCCCTCAACATAACCCTAACCCTAGGTCCAATCGTAAGCATAACCGGATCTCTAACCCTAGCCCTCAACATAACCCTAACCCTAGGTCCAATCGTAACCCTAACCGGATCTCTAACCCTAGCCCTCAACATAACCCTAACCCTAGGTCCAATCGTAACCCTAACCGGATCTCTAACCCTAGCCCTCAACATAACCCTAACCCTAGGTCCAATCGTAAGCATAACCGGATCTCTAACCCTAGCCCTCAACATAACCCTAACCCTAGGTCCAATCGTAACCCTAACCGGATCTCTAACCCTAGCCCTCAACATAACCCTAACCCTAGGTCCAATCGTAACCCTAACCGGATCTCTAACCCTAGCCCTCAACATAACCCTAACCCTAGGTCCAATCGTAACCCTAACCGGATCTCTAACCCTAGCCCTCAACATAACCCTAACCCTAGGTCCAATCGTAACCCTAACCGGATCTCAAACCCTAGCCCTCAACATAACCCTAACCCTAGGTCCAATCGTAAGCATAACCGGATCTCTAACCCTAGCCCTCAACATAACCCTAACCCTAGGTCCAATCGTAACCCTAACCGGATCTCTAACCCTAGCCCTCAACATAACAATACCCTAGGTCCAATCGTAAGCATAACCGGATCTCTAACCCAAGCCCTCAACATAACCCTAACCCTAGCTCCAATCGTAACCCTAACCGGATTTCTAACCCTAACTCTCAACATAACCCTAACCCTAGGTCCAATCGAAACCCTAACCGGATCTCTAACCCTAGCCCTCAACATAACCCTAACCCTAGGTCCAATCGTAACCCTAACGGGATCTCTAACCCTAGCCCTCCTCATAACCCTAACCCTAGGTCCAATCGTAACCCTAACCGGATCTCTAACCCTAGCCCTCAACATAACCCTAACCCTAGGTCCAATCGTAAGCATAACCGGATCTCTAACCCTACCCCACAACATAACCCTAACCCTAGGTCCAATCGTAAGCATAACCGGATCTCTAACCCTAGCCCTCAACATAACCCTAACCCTAGGTCCAATCGTAAGCATAACCGGATCTCTAACCCTAGCCCTCAACATAACCCTAACCCTAGGTCCAATCGTAACCCTAACCGGATCTCTAACCCTAGCCCTCAACATAACCCTAACCCTAGCTCCAATCGTAACCCTAACCGGATTTCTAACCCTAACTCTCAACATAACCCTAACCCTAGGTCCAATCGTAACCCTAACCGGATCTCTAACCCTAGCCCTCAACATAACCCTAACCCTAGGTCCAATCGTAACCCTAACCGGATCTCTAACCCTAGCCCTCAACATAACAATACCCTAGGTCCAATCGTAAGCATAACCGGATCTCTAACCCAAGCCCTCAACATAACCCTAATCCTAGGTCCAATCGTAACCCTAACCGTATCTCTAACCCAAGCCCTCAACATAACCCTAACCCTAGGTCCAATCGTAAGCATAACCGAATCTCTAACCCTAGCCCTCAACATAACCCTAACCCTAGGTCCAATCGTAACCCTAACCGGATCTCTAATCCTAGCCCTCAACATAACAATACCCTAGGTCCAATCGTAAGCAAAACCGGATCTCTAACCCAAGCCCTCAACATAACCCTAACCCTAGGTCCAATCGTAACCCTAACCGGATCTCTAACCCAAGCCCTCAACATAACCCTAACCCTAGGTACAATCGTAACCATAACCGGATCGCTAACCCTAGCCCTCAACATAACCCTAACCCTAGGTCCAATCGTAAGCATAACCGGATCTCTAACCCTAGCCCTCAACATAACCCTAACCCTAGGTCCAATCGTAACCCTAACCGGATCTCTAACCCTAGCCCTCAACATAACAATACCCTAGGTCCAATCGTAAGCATAACCGGATCTCTAACCCAAGCCCTCAACATAACCCTAACCCTAGCTCCAATCGTAACCCTAACCGGATTTCTAACCCTAACTCTCAACATAACCCTAACCCTAGGTCCAATCGTAACCCTAACCGGATCTCTAACCCTAGCCCTCAACATAACCCTAACCCTAGGTCCAATCGTAACCCTAACCGGATCGCTAACGCTAGCCCTCAACATAACCCTAACCCTAGGTCCAATCGTAAGCATAACCGGATCTCTAACCCTAGCGCTCAACATAACCCTAACCCTAGGTCCAATCGTAACCCTAACCGGATCTCTAACCCTAGCCCTCAACATAACAATACCCTAGGTCCAATCTTAGCATAACCGGATCTCTAACCCAAGCCCTCAACATAACCCTAACCCTAGCTCCAATCGTAACCCTAACCGGATTTCTAACCCTAACTCTCAACATAACCCTAACCCTAGGTCCAATCGAAACCCTAACCGGATCTCTAACCCTAGCCCTCAACATAACCCTAACCCTAGGTCCAATCGTAACCCTAACGGGATCTCTAACCCTAGCCCTCCTCATAACCCTAACCCTAGGTCCAATCGTAACCCTAACCGGATCTCTAACCCTAGCCCTCAACATAACCCTAACCCTAGGTCCAATCGTAAGCATAACCGGATCTCTAACCCTACCCCTCAACATAACCCTAACCCTAGGTCCAATCGTAAGCATAACCGGATCTCTAACCCTAGCCCTCAACATAACCCTAACCCTAGGTCCAATCGTAAGCATAACCGGATCTCTAACCCTAGCCCTCAACATAACCCTAACCCTAGGTCCAATCGTAACCCTAACCGGATCTCTAACCCTAGCCCTCAACATAACCCTAACCCTAGCTCCAATCGTAACCCTAACCGGATTTCTAACCCTAACTCTCAACATAACCCTAACCCTAGGTCCAATCGTAACCCTAACCGGATCTCTAACCCTAGCCCTCAACATAACCCTAACCCTAGGTCCAATCGTAACCCTAACCGGATCTCTAACCCTAGCCCTCAACATAACAATACCCTAGGTCCAATCGTAAGCATAACCGGATCTCTAACCCAAGCCCTCAACATAACCCTAATCCTAGGTCCAATCGTAACCCTAACCGTATCTCTAACCCAAGCCCTCAACATAACCCTAACCCTAGGTCCAATCGTAAGCATAACCGAATCTCTAACCCTAGCCCTCAACATAACCCTAACCCTAGGTCCAATCGTAACCCTAACCGGATCTCTAATCCTAGCCCTCAACATAACAATACCCTAGGTCCAATCGTAAGCAAAACCGGATCTCTAACCCAAGCCCTCAACATAACCCTAACCCTAGGTCCAATCGTAACCCTAACCGGATCTCTAACCATAGCCCTCAACATAACCCTAAACCGAGGTCCAATCGTAACCCTAACCGGATCTCTAACCCTAGCCCTCAACATAACCCTAAACCTAGGTCCAATCGTAAGCATAACCGGATCTCTAACCCTAGCCCTCAACATAACAATAGCCTAGGTCCAATCGTAAGCATAACCGGATCTCTAACCGAAGCCCTCAACATAACCCTAACCCTAGGTCCAATCGTAACCCTAACCGGATCTCTAACCCAAGCCCTCAACATAACCCTAACCCTAGGTCCAATCGTAAGCATAACCGGATTTCTAACCCTAACTCTCAACATAACCCTAACCCTAGGTCCAATCGTAACCCTAACCGGATCTCTAACCCAAGCCCTCAACATAACCCTAACCCTAGCTCCAATCGTAACCCTAACCGGATTTCTAACCCTAACTCTCAACATAACCCTAACCCTAGGTCCAATCGTAACCCTAACCGGATCTCTAACCCTAGCCCTCAACATAACCCTAACCCTAGGTCCAATCGTAACCCTAACCGGATCGCTAACGCTAGCCCTCAACATAACCCTAACCCTAGGTCCAATCGTAAGCATAACCGGATCTCTAACCCTAGCGCTCAACATAACCCTAACCCTAGGTCCAATCGTAACCCTAACCGGATCTCTAACCCTAGCCCTCAACATAACAATACCCTAGGTCCAATCGTAAGCATAACCGGATCTCTAACCCAAGCCCTCAACATAACCCTAACCCTAGCTCCAATCGTAACCCTAACCGGATTTCTAACCCTAACTCTCAACATAACCCTAACCCTAGGTCCAATCGAAACCCTAACCGGATCTCTAACCCTAGCCCTCAACATAACCCTAACCCTAGGTCCAATCGTAACCCTAACGGGATCTCTAACCCTAGCCCTCCTCATAACCCTAACCCTAGGTCCAATCGTAACCCTAACCGGATCTCTAACCCTAGCCCTCAACATAACCCTAACCCTAGGTCCAATCGTAAGCATAACCGGATCTCTAACCCTACCCCTCAACATAACCCTAACCCTAGGTCCAATCGTAAGCATAACCGGATCTCTAACCCTAGCCCTCAACATAACCCTAACCCTAGGTCCAATCGTAAGCATAACCGGATCTCTAACCCTAGCCCTCAACATAACCCTAACCCTAGGTCCAATCGTAACCCTAACCGGATCTCTAACCCTAGCCCTCAACATAACCCTAACCCTAGCTCCAATCGTAACCCTAACCGGATTTCTAACCCTAACTCTCAACATAACCCTAACCCTAGGTCCAATCGTAACCCTAACCGGATCTCTAACCCTAGCCCTCAACATAACCCTAACCCTAGGTCCAATCGTAACCCTAACCGGATCTCTAACCCTAGCCCTCAACATAACAATACCCTAGGTCCAATCGTAAGCATAACCGGATCTCTAACCCAAGCCCTCAACATAACCCTAATCCTAGGTCCAATCGTAACCCTAACCGTATCTCTAACCCAAGCCCTCAACATAACCCTAACCCTAGGTCCAATCGTAAGCATAACCGAATCTCTAACCCTAGCCCTCAACATAACCCTAACCCTAGGTCCAATCGTAACCCTAACCGGATCTCTAATCCTAGCCCTCAACATAACAATACCCTAGGTCCAATCGTAAGCAAAACCGGATCTCTAACCCAAGCCCTCAACATAACCCTAACCCTAGGTCCAATCGTAACCCTAACCGGATCTCTAACCATAGCCCTCAACATAACCCTAAACCGAGGTCCAATCGTAACCCTAACCGGATCTCTAACCCTAGCCCTCAACATAACCCTAAACCTAGGTCCAATCGTAAGCATAACCGGATCTCTAACCCTAGCCCTCAACATAACAATAGCCTAGGTCCAATCGTAAGCATAACCGGATCTCTAACCGAAGCCCTCAACATAACCCTAACCCTAGGTCCAATCGTAACCCTAACCGGATCTCTAACCCAAGCCCTCAACATAACCCTAACCCTAGGTCGAATCGTAAGCATAACCGGATCTCTAACCCTAGCCCTCAACATAACCCTAACCCTAGGTCCAATCGTAACCCTAACCGGATCTCTAACCCAAGCCCTCAACATAACCCTAACCCTAGGTCCAATCGTAACACTAACCGGATCTCTAACCCCAGCCCTCAACATAACCCTAACCCTAGGTCCAATCGTAACCCTAACCGGATCTCTAACCCTAGCCCTCAACATAACCCTAACCCTAGGTCCAATCGTAACCCTAACCGGATCTCTAACCCTAGCCCTCAACATAACCCTAACCCTAGGTCCAATCGTAACCCTAATCGGATCTCTAATCCTAGCCCTCAACATAACAATAACCTAGGTCCAATCGTAAGCATAACCGGATCTCTAACCCAAGCCCTCAACATAACCCTAACCCTAGGTCCAATCGTAACCCTAACCGGATCTCTAACCCAAGCCCTCAACATAACCCTAACCCTAGGTCCAATCGTAACCCTAACCGGATCTCTAACCCTAGCCCTCAACATAACCCTAACCCTAGGTCCAATCGTAACCCTAACCGGATCGCTAACCCTAGCCCTCAACATAACCCTAACCCTAGGTCCAATCGCAAGCATAACCGGATCTCTAACCCTAGCCCTCAACATAACCCTAACCCTAGGTCCAATCGTAAGCATAACCGGATCTCTAACCCTAGCCCTCAACATAACCCTAAACCTAGGTCCAATCGTAAGCATAACCGGATCTCTAACCCTAGCCCTCAACATAACTCTAACCCTAGGTCCAATCGTAAGCATAACCGGATCTCTAACCCTAGCCTTCAACATAACCCTAACCCTAGGTCCAATCGTAACCCTAACCGGATCTCTAAACCTAGCCCTCAACATAACCCTAACCCTAGGTCCAATCGTAACAGTAACCGGATCTCTAACCCTAGCCCTCAACATAACCCTAACCCTAGGTCCAATCGTAACCCTAACCTGATCTCTAACCCTAACCCTCAACATAACCCTAACCCTAGGTCCAATCGTAACCTTAACCGGATCTCTAACCCTAGCCCTCAACATAACAATACCCTAGGTCCAATCGTAAGCATAACCGGATCTCTAACCCAAGCCCTCAACATAACCCTAATCCTAGGTCCAATCGTAACCCTAACCGTATCTCTAACCCAAGCCCTCAACATAACCCTAACCCTAGGTCCAATCGTAAGCATAACCGGATCTCTAACCCTAGCCCTCAACATAACCCTAACCCTAGGTCCAATCGTAACCCTAACCGGATCTCTAACCCTAGTCCTCAACATAACAATACCCTAGGTCCAATCGTAAGCATAACCGGATCTCTAACGCAAGCCCTCAACATAACCCTAACCCTAGGTCCAATCGTAACCCTAACCGGATCTCTAACCCTAGCCCTCAACATAACCCTAACCCTAGGTCCAATCGTAACCCTAACCGGATCTCTAACCCTAGCCCTCAACATAACAATACCCTAGGTCCAATCGTAAGCGTAACCGGATCTCTAACCCAAGCCCTCAACATAACCCTAATCCTAGGTCCAATCGTAACCCTAACCGTATCTCTAACCCAAGCCCTCAACATAACCCTAACCCTAGGTCCAATCGTAAGCATAACCGGATCTCTAACCCTAGCCCTCAACATAACCCTAAACCTAGATCCAATCGTAAGCATAACCGGATCTCTAACCCTAGCCCTCAACATAACCCTAACCCTAGGTCCAATCGTAAGCATAACCGGATCTCTAACCCTAGCCTTCAACATAACCCTAACCCTAGGTCCAATAGTAACCCTAACCGGATCTCTAAACCTAGCCCTCAACATAACCCTAACCCTAGGTCCAATCGTAACCCTAACCGGATCTCTAACCCTAACCCTCAACATAACCCTAACCCTAGGTCCAATCGTAACCTTAACCGGATCTCTAACCCTAGCCCTCAACATAACAATACCCTAGGTCCAATCGTAAGCATAACCGGATCTCTAACCCAAGCCCTCAACATAACCCTAATCCTAGGTCCAATCGTAACCCTAACCGTATCTCTAACCCAAGCCCTCAACATAACCCTAACCCTAGGTCCAATCGTAAGCATAACCGGATCTCTAACCCTAGCCCTCAACATAACCCTAACCCTAGGTCCAATCGTAACCCTAACCGGATCTCTAACCCTAGTCCTCAACATAACAATACCCTAGGTCCAATCGTAAGCATAACCGGATCTCTAACGCAAGCCCTCAACATAACCCTAACCCTAGGTCCAATCGTAACCCTAACCGGATCTCTAACCCTAGCCCTCAACATAACCCTAACCCTAGGTCCAATCGTAACCCTAACCGGATCTCTAACCCTAGCCCTCAACATAACAATACCCTAGGTCCAATCGTAAGCGTAACCGGATCTCTAACCCAAGCCCTCAACATAACCCTAATCCTAGGTCCAATCGTAACCCTAACCGTATCTCTAACCCAAGCCCTCAACATAACCCTAACCCTAGGTCCAATCGTAAGCGTAACCGGATCTCTAACCCAAGCCCTCAACATAACCCTAATCCTAGGTCCAATCGTAACCCTAACCGTATCTCTAACCCAAGCCCTCAACATAACCCTAACCCTAGGTCCAATCGTAAGCATAACCGGATCTCTAACCCTAGCCCTCAACATAACCCTAAACCTAGATCCAATCGTAAGCATAACCGGATCTCTAACCCTAGCCCTCAACATAACCCTAACCCTAGGTCCAATCGTAAGCATAACCGGATCTCTAACCCTAGCCTTCAACATAACCCTAACCCTAGGTCCAATAGTAACCCTAACCGGATCTCTAAACCTAGCCCTCAACATAACCCTAACCCTAGGTCCAATCGTAACCCTAACCGGATCTCTAACCCTAACCCTCAACATAACCCTAACCCTAGGTCCAATCGTAACCTTAACCGGATCTCTAACCCTAGCCCTCAACATAACAATACCCTAGGTCCAATCGTAAGCATAACCGGATCTCTAACCCAAGCCCTCAACATAACCCTAATCCTAGGTCCAATCGTAACCCTAACCGTATCTCTAACCCAAGCCCTCAACATAACCCTAACCCTAGGTCCAATCGTAAGCATAACCGGATCTCTAACCCTAGCCCTCAACATAACCCTAACCCTAGGTCCAATCGTAACCCTAACCGGATCTCTAACCCTAGTCCTCAACATAACAATACCCTAGGTCCAATCGTAAGCATAACCGGATCTCTAACGCAAGCCCTCAACATAACCCTAACCCTAGGTCCAATCGTAACCCTAACCGGATCTCTAACCCTAGCCCTCAACATAACCCTAACCCTAGGTCCAATCGTAACCCTAACCGGATCTCTAACCCTAGCCCTCAACATAACAATACCCTAGGTCCAATCGTAAGCGTAACCGGATCTCTAACCCAAGCCCTCAACATAACCCTAATCCTAGGTCCAATCGTAACCCTAACCGTATCTCTAACCCAAGCCCTCAACATAACCCTAACCCTAGGTCCAATCGTAAGCATAACCGGATCTCTAACCCAAGCCCTCAACATAACCCTAATCCTAGGTCCAATCGTAACCCTAACCGTATCTCTAACCCAAGCCCTCAACATAACCCTAACCCTAGGTCCAATCGTAAGCATAACCGGATCTCTAACCCTAGCCCTCAACATAACCCTAACCCTAGGTCCAATCGTAACCCTAACCGGATCTCTAACCCTAGTCCTCAACATAACAATACCCTAGGTCCAATCGTAAGCATAACCGGATCTCTAACGCAAGCCCTCAACATAACCCTAACCCTAGGTCCAATCGTAACCCTAACCGGATCTCTAACCCTAGCCCTCAACATAACCCTAACCCTAGGTCCAATCGTAACCCTAACCGGATCTCTAACCCTAGCCCTCAACATAACAATACCCTAGGTCCAATCGTAAGCGTAACCGGATCTCTAACCCAAGCCCTCAACATAACCCTAATCCTATGTCCAATCGTAACCCTAACCGTATCTCTAACCCAAGCCCTCAACATAACCCTAACCCTAGATCCAATCGTAAGCATAACCGGATCTCTAACCCTAGCCCTCAACATAACCCTAAACCTAGGTCCAATCGTAACCCTAACCGGATCTCTAACCCTAGCCCTCAACATAACAATACCCTAGGTCCAATCGTAAGCGTAACCGGATCTCTAACCCAAGCCCTCAACATAACCCTAACCCTAGGTCCAATCGTAACCCTAACCGGATCGCTAACCCTAGCCCTCAACATAACCCTAACCCTAGGTCCAATCGCAAGCATAACCGGATCTCTAACCCTAGCCCTCAACATAACCCTAACCCTAGGTCCAATCGTAAGCATAACCGGATCTCTAACCCTAGCCCTCAACATAACCCTAAACCTAGGTCCAATCGTAAGCATAACCGGATCTCTAACCCTAGCCCTCAACATAACCCTAACCCTAGGTCCAATCGTAAGCATAACCGGATCTCTAACCCTAGCTCTCAACATAACCCTAACCCTAGGTCCAATCGTAACCCTAACCGGATCTCTAACCCTAGTCCTCAACATAACAATACCCTAGGTCCAATCGTAAGCATAACCGGATCTCTAACGCAAGCCCTCAACATAACCCTAACCCTAGGTCCAATCGTAACCCTAACCGGATCTCTAACCCTAGCCCTCAACATAACCCTAACCCTAGGTCCAATCGTAACCCTAACCGGATCTCTAACCCTAGCCCTCAACATAACAATACCCTAGGTCCAATCGTAAGCGTAACCGGATCTCTAACCCAAGCCCTCAACATAACCCTAATCCTAGGTCCAATCGTAACCCTAACCGTATCTCTAACCCTAGCCCTCAACATAACCCTAAACCTAGGTCCAATCGTAAGCATAACCGGATCTCTAACCCTAGCCCTCAACATAACCCTAACCCTAGGTCCAATCGTAAGCATAACCGGATCTCTAACCCTAGCCCTCAACATAACCCTAACCCTAGGTCCAATCGTAACCCTAACCGGATCTCTAACCCTAGTCCTCAACATAACAATACCCTAGGTCCAATCGTAAGCATAACCGGATCTCTAACGCAAGCCCTCAACATAACCCTAACCCTAGGTCCAATCGTAACCCTAACCGGATCTCTAACCCTAGCCCTCAACATAACCCTAACCCTAGGTCCAATCGTAACCCTAACCGGATCTCTAACCCTAGCCCTCAACATAACAATACCCTAGGTCCAATCGTAAGCGTAACCGGATCTCTAACCCAAGCCCTCAACATAACCCTAATCCTAGGTCCAATCGTAACCCTAACCGTATCTCTAACCCAAGCCCTCAACATAACCCTAACCCTAGGTCCAATCGTAAGCATAACCGGATCTCTAACCCAAGCCCTCAACATAACCCTAATCCTAGGTCCAATCGTAACCCTAACCGTATCTCTAACCCAAGCCCTCAACATAACCCTAACCCTAGGTCCAATCGTAAGCATAACCGGATCTCTAACCCTAGCCCTCAACATAACTCTAACCCTAGGTCCAATCGTAAGCATAACCGGATCTCTAACCCTAGCCTTCAACATAACCCTAACCCTAGGTCCAATCGTAACCCTAACCGGATCTCTAAACCTAGCCCTCAACATAACCCTAACCCTAGGTCCAATCGTAACCCTAACCGGATCTCTAACCCTAGCCCTCAACATAACCCTAACCCTAGGTCCAATCGTAACCCTAACCTGATCTCTAACCCTAACCCTCAACATAACCCTAACCCTAGGTCCAATCGTAACCTTAACCGGATCTCTAACCCTAGCCCTCAACATAACAATACCCTAGGTCCAATCGTAAGCATAACCGGATCTCTAACCCAAGCCCTCAACATAACCCTAATCCTAGGTCCAATCGTAACCCTAACCGTATCTCTAACCCAAGCCCTCAACATAACCCTAACCCTAGGTCCAATCGTAAGCATAACCGGATCTCTAACCCTAGCCCTCAACATAACCCTAACCCTAGGTCCAATCGTAACCCTAACCGGATCTCTAACCCTAGTCCTCAACATAACAATACCCTAGGTCCAATCGTAAGCATAACCGGATCTCTAACGCAAGCCCTCAACATAACCCTAACCCTAGGTCCAATCGTAACCCTAACCGGATCTCTAACCCTAGCCCTCAACATAACCCTAACCCTAGGTCCAATCGTAACCCTAACCGGATCTCTAACCCTAGCCCTCAACATAACAATACCCTAGGTCCAATCGTAAGCGTAACCGGATCTCTAACCCAAGCCCTCAACATAACCCTAATCCTAGGTCCAATCGTAACCCTAACCGTATCTCTAACCCTAGCCCTCAACATAACCCTAAACCTAGGTCCAATCGTAAGCATAACCGGATCTCTAACCCTAGCCCTCAACATAACCCTAACCCTAGGTCCAATCGTAAGCATAACCGGATCTCTAACCCTAGCCTTCAACATAACCCTAACCCTAGGTCCAATAGTAACCCTAACCGGATCTCTAAACCTAGCCCTCAACATAACCCTAACCCTAGGTCCAATCGTAACCCTAACCGGATCTCTAACCCTAGCCCTCAACATAACCCTAACCCTAGGTCCAATCGTAACCCTAACCTGATCTCTAACCCTAGCCCTCAACATAACAATACCCTAGGTCCAATCTTAAGCATAACCGGAACTCTAACCCAAGCCCTCAACATAACCCTAATCCTTGGTCCAATCGTAACCCTAACCGTATCTCTAACCTAAGCCCTCAACATAACCCTAACCCTAGGTCCAATCGTAAGCATAACCGGATCTCTAACCCTAGCCCTCAACATAACCCTAACCCTAGGTCCAATCGTAACCCTAACCGGATCTCTAACCCTAGCCCTCAACATAACAATACCCTAGGTCCAATCGTAAGCATAACCGGATCTCTAACCCAAGCCCTCAACATAACCCTAACCCTAGGTCCAATCGTAAGCATAACCGGATCTCTAACCCTAGCCCTCAACATAACCCTAACCCTAGGTACAATCGTAAGCATAACCGGATCTCTAACCCTAGCCCTCAACATAACCCTAACCCTAGGTCCAATCGTAACCCTAACCGGATCTCTAACCCAAGCCCTCAACATAACCCTAACCCTAGGTCCAATCGTAAGCATAAGCGGATCTCTAACCCTAGCCTTCAACATAACCCTAACCCTAGGTGCAATCGTAACCCTAACCGGATCTCTAACCCTAGCCCTCAACATAACCCTAACCCTAGGTCCAATCGTAACCCTAACCGGATCTCTAACCCTAGCCCTCAACATAACCCTTACCCTAGGTCCAATCGTAACCCTAACCGGATCTCTAACCCTAGCCCTCAACATAACCCTAACCCTAGGTCCAATCGTAACCCTAACCGGATCTCTAACCCTAGCCCTCAACATAACCCTAACCCTAGGTCCAATCGAAACCCTAACCGGATCTCTAACCCTAGCCCTCAACATAACCCTAACCCTAGGTCCAATCGTAACCCTAACCGGATCTCTAACCCTACCCCTCAAAATAAACCTATCCCTAGGTCCAATCGTAACCCTAACCGGATCTCTAACCCTAGCCCTCAACATAACCCTAACCCTAGGTCCAATCGTAAGCATAACCGGATCTCTAACCCTAGCCCTCAACATAACCCTAACCCTAGGTCCAATCGTAAGCATAACCGGATCTCTAACCCTAGCCCTCAACATAACCCTAACCCTAGGTCCAATCGTAAGCATAAGCGGATCTCTAACCCTAGCCTTCAACATAACCCTAACACTAGGTGCAATCGTAACCCTAACCGGATCTCTAACCCTAGCCCTCAACATAACCCTAACCCTAGGTCCAATCGTAACCCTAACCGGATCTCTAACCCTAGCCCTCAACATAACCCTTACCCTAGGTCCAATCGTAACCCTAACCGGATCTCTAACCCTAGCCCTCAACATAACCCTAAACCGAGGTCCAATCGTAACCCTAACCGGATCTCTAACCCTAGCCCTCAACATAACCCTAAACCTAGGTCCAATCGTAAGCATAACCGGATCTCTAACCCTAGTCCTCAACATAACAATACCCTAGGTCCAATCGTAAGCATAACCGGATCTCTAACCCAAGCCCTCAACATAACCCTAATCCTAGGTCCAATCTTAACCCTAACCGTATCTCTAACCCAAGCCCTCAACATAACCCTAACCCTAGGTCCAATCGTAAGCATAACCGGATCTCTAACCCTAGCCCTCAACATAACCCTAACCCTAGGTCCAATCGTAACCTTAACCGGATCTCTAACCCTAGTCCTCAACATAACAATACCCTAGGTACAATCGTAAGCATAACCGGATCTCTAACGCAAGCCCTTCAACATAACCCTAACCCTAGGTCCAATCGTAACCCTAACCGGATCTCTAACCCAAGCCCTCAACATAACCCTAACCCTAGGTCCAATCGTTAGCATAACCGGATCTCTAACCCTAGTCCTCAACATAACCCTAACCCAAGGTCCAATCGTAACGCTAACCGGATCGCTAACGCTAGCCCTCAACATAACCCTAACCCTAGGTCCAATCGTAAGCATAACCGGATCTCTAACCCTAGCGCTCAACATAACCCTAACCCTAGGTCCAATCGTAACCCTAACAGGATCTCTAAACCTAGCCCTCAACATAACCCTAACCCTAGGTCCAATCGTAACCCTAACCGGATCTCTAACCCTAGCCCTCAACATAACCCTAACCCTAGGTCCAATCGTAACCCTAACCGGATCTCTAACCCTAGCCATCAACATAACAATACCCTAGGTCCAATCGTAAGCATAACCGGAACTCTAACCCAAGCCCTCAACATAACCCTAATCCTAGGTCCAATCGTAACCCTAACCGTATCTCTAACCCAAGCCCTCAACATAACCCTAACCCTAGGTCCAATCGTAAGCATAACCGGATCTCTAACCCTAGCCCTCAACATAACCCTAACCCTAGGTCCAATCGTAACCCTAACCGGATCTCTAACCCTAGCCCTCAAAATAACAATACCCTAGGTCCCATCGTAAGCATAACCGGATCTCTAACCCAAGCCCTCAACATAACCCTAACCCTAGGTCCAATCGTAACCCTAACCGTATCTCTAACCCAAGCCCTCAACATAACCCTAACCCTAGGTCCAATCGTAAGCATAACCGGATCTCTAACCCTTGCCCTCAACATAACCCTAACCCTAGGTCCAATCGTAACCCTAACCGGAACGCTAACCCTAGCCCTCAACATAACCCAAACCCTAGGTCCAATCGTAAGCATAACCGGATCTCTAACCCTAGCCCTCAACATAACCCTAACCCTAGGTCCAATCGTAACCCTAACAGGATCTCTAAACCTAGCCCTCAACATAACCCTAACCCTAGGTCCAATAGTAACCCTAACCGGATCTCTAACCCTAGGCCTCAACATAAGCTTAACCCTAGGTCCAATCGTAACCCTAACCATATCTCTAACCCTAGCCCTCAACATAACCCTAACCCTAGGTCCAATCGTAACCCTAACCGGATCTCTAACCCTAGCCCTCAACATAACCCTAACCCTAGGTCCAATCGTAAGCATAACCGGATCTCTAACCCTAGCCTTCAACATAACCCTAACCCTAGGTCCAATCGTAACCCTAACCGGATCTCTAACCCTAGCCCTCAACATAACCCTAACCCTAGGTCCAATCGTAACCCTAACCGGATCTCTAACCATAGCCCTCAACATAACCCTAAACCGAGGTCCAATCGTAACCCTAACCGGATCTCTAACCCTAGCCCTCAACATAACCCTAAACCTAGGTCCAATCGTAAGCATAACCGGATCTCTAACCCTAGCCCTCAACATAACAATAGCCTAGGTCCAATCGTAAGCATAACCGGATCCCTAACCGAAGCCCTGAACATAACACTAACCCTAGGTCCAATCGTAACACTAACCGGATCTCTAACCCAAGCCCTCAACATAACCCTAACCCTAGGTCCAATCGTAAGCATAACCGGATCTCTAACCCTAGCCCTCAACCTAACCCTAACCCTAGGTCCAATCGTAACCGTAACCGGATCTCTAACCCGAGCCCTCAACATAACCCTAACCCTAGGTCCAATCGTAACCCTAACCGGATCTCTAACCCTAGCCCTCAACATAACCCTAACCCTAGGTCCAATCGTAACCCTAACAGGATCTCTAACCCTAGCCCTCAACATAACCCTAACCCTAGGTCCAATCGTAACCCTAACCGGATCTCTAACCCTAGCCCTCAACATAACCCTAACCCTAGGTCCAATCGTAACCCTAACCGGATCTCTAACCCTAGCCCTCAACATAACAATACCCTAGGTCCAATCGTAAGCATAACCGGATCTCTAACCCAAGCCCTCAACATAACCCTAATCCTAGGTCCAATCGTAACCCTAACCGTATCTCTAACCCAAGCCCTCAACATAACCCTAACCCTAGGTCCAATCGTAAGCATAACCGGATATCTAACCCTAGCCCTCAACATAACCCTAACCCTAGGTCCAATCGTAACCCTAACCGGATCTCTAACCCTAGCCCTCAACATAACAATACCCTAGGTCCAATCGTAACCATAACCGGATCTCTAACGCAAGCCCTCAACATAACCCTAACCCTAGGTCCAATCGTAACCCTAACCGGATCTCTAACCCAAGCCCTCAACATAACCCTAACCCTAGGTCCAATCGTAAGCATAACCGGATCTCTAACCCTAGCCCTCAACATAACCCTAACCCTTGGTCCAATCGTAACCCTAACAGGATCGCTAACCCTAGCCCTCAACATAACCCTAACCCTAGGTCCAATAGTAAGCATAACCGGATCTCTAACCCTAGCGATCAACATAACCCTAACCCTAGGTCCAATCGTAACCCTAACAGGATCTCTAAACCTAGCCCTCAACATAACCCTAACCCTAGGTCCAATCGTAACCCTAACCGGATCTCTAACCCTAGCCCTCAACATAACCCTAACCCTAGGTCCAATCGTAACCCTAACCGGATCTCTAACCCTAGCCCTCAACCTAACCCTAACCCTAGGTCCAATCGTAACCCTAACCGGATCTCTAACCCTAGCCCTCAACATAACCCTAACCCTAGGTCCAATCGTAACCCTAACCGGATCTCTAAACCTAGCCCTCTACATAACCCTAACCCTAGGTCCAATCGTAACCCTAACCGGATCTCTAACCCTAGCCCTCAACATAACCCTAACCCTAGGTCCAATCGTAACCCTAACCGGATCTCTAACCCTAGCCCTCAACATAACCCTAACCCTAGGTCCAATCGTAACCCTAACCGGATCTCTAACCCTAGCCCTCAACATAACCCTAACCCTAGGTCCAATCGTAACCCTAACCGGATCTCTAACCCTAGCCCTCAACATAACCCTAACCCTAGGTCCAATCGTAACCCTAACCGGATCTCTAACCCTAGCCCTCAACATAACCCTAACCCTAGGTCCAATCGTAACCCTAACCGGATCTCTAACCCTAGCCCTCAACATAACCCTAACCCTAGGTCCAATCGTAACCCTAACCGGATCTCTAACCCTAGGTCCAATCGTAACCCTAACCGGATCTCTAACCCTAGCCCTCAACATAACCCTAACCCTAGGTCCAATCGAAACCCTAACCGGATCTCTAACCCTAGCCCTCAACATAACCCTAACCCTAGGTCCAATCGTAACCCTAACCGGATCTCTAACCCTAGCCCTCCTCATAACCCTAACCCGAGGTCCAATCGTAACCCTAACCGGATCTCTAAACCTAGCCCTCAACATAACCCTAACCCTAGGTCCAATCGTAACCCTAACCGGATCTCTAACCCTAGCCCTTAACATAACCCTAAAACAAGTCCAATCGTAACCCTAACCGGATCTCTAACCCTAGCCCTCAACATAACCCTAACCCTAGGTCCAATCGTAAGCATAACCGGATCTCTAACCCTACCCCTCAAAATAACCCTAACCCTAGGTCCAATCGTAAGCATAACGGGATCTCTAACCCTAGCCCTCAACATAACCCTAACCCTAGGTCCAATCGTAACCCTAACCGGATCTCTAACCCTAGCCCTCAACATAACCCTAACCCTAGGTCCAATCGTAACCCTAACCGGATCTCTAACCCTAGCCCTCAACATAACCCTAACCCTAGGTCCAATCGTAACCCTAACCGGATCTCTAACCCTAGCCCTCAACATAACCCTAACCGTAGGTCCAATCGTAACCCTAACCGGATCTCTAACCCTAGCCCTCAACATAACCCTAACCCTAGGTCCAATCGAAACCCTAACCTGATCTCTAAACCTAGCCCTCAACATAACCCTAACCCTAGGTCCAATCGAAACCCTAACCGGATCTCTAACCCTAGCCCTCAACATAACCCTAACCCTAGGTCCAATCGTAACCCTAACCGGATCTCTAACCCTAGCCCTCAACATAACCCTAACCCTAGGTCCAATCGTAACCCTAACCGGATCTCTAACCCTAGCCCTCAACATAACCCTAACCCTAGGTCCAATCGTAACCCTAACCGGATCTCTAACCCTAGCCCTCAACATAACCCTAACCCTAGGTCCAATCGTAAGCATAACCGGATCGCTAACCCTAGCCGTCAACATAACCCTTACCCTAGGTCCAATCGTAACCTTAACCGGATCTCTAACCCTAGTCCTCAACATAACAATACCCTAGGTCCAATCGTAAGCATAACCGGATCTCTAACGCAAGCCCTTCAACATAACCCTAACCCTAGGTCCAATCGTAACCCTAACCGAATCTCTAACCCAAGCCCTCAACATAACCCTAACCCTAGGTCCAATCGTAAGCATAACCGGATCTCTAACCCTAGCCCTCAACATAACCCTAACCCTAGGTCCAATCGTAAGCATAACCGGATCTCTAACCCTAGCACTCAACATAACCCTAAGCCTAGGTCCAATCGTAAGCATAACCGGATCTCTAACCCTAGCCCTCAACATAACCCTAACCCTAGGTCCAATCGTAAGCATAAGCGGATCTCTAACCCTAGCCTTCAACATAACCCTAACCCTAGGTCCAATCGTAACCCTAACCGGATCTCTAACCCTAGCCCTCAACATAACCCTAACCCTAGGTCCAATCGTAACCCTAACCGGATCTCTAACCCTAGCCCTCAACATAACCCTTACCCTAGGTCCAATCGTAACCCTAACCGGATCTCTAACCCTAGCCCTCAACATAACCCTAAACCGAGGGCCAATCGTAACCCTAACCGGATCTCTAACCCTAGCCCTCAACATAACCCTAAACCTAGGTCCAATCTTAAGCATAACCGGATCTCTAACCCTAGTCCTCAACATAACAATAGCCTAGGTCCAATCGTAAGCATAACCGGATCTCTAACCCAAGCCCTCAACATAACCCTAATCCTATGTCCAATCGTAACCCTAACCGTATCTCTAACCCAAGCCCTCAACATAACCCTAACCCTAGGTCCAATCGTAACCCTAACCGGATCTCTAACCCTAGCCCTCAACATAACCCTAACCCTAGGTCCAATCGTAACCCTAACCGGATCTCTAACCCTAGCCCTCAACATAACCCTAACCCTAGGTCCAATCGTAACCCTAACCGGATCTCTAACCCTAGCCCTCAACATAACCCTAACCCTAGGTCCAATCGTAACCCTAACCGGATCTCTAACCCTAGCCCTCAACATAACCCTAACCCTAGGTCCAATCGTAACCCTAACCGGATCTCTAACCCTAGCCCTCAACATAACCCTAACCCTAGGTCCAATCGTAACCCTAACCGGATCTCTAACCCAAGCCCTCAACATAACCCTAACCCTAGGTCCAATCGTAAGCATAACCGGATCTCTAACCCTAGCCCTCAACATAACCCTAACCCTAGGTCCAATCGTAACCCTAACCGGATCGCTAACCCTATCCCTCAACATAACCCTAACCCTAGGTCCAATCGTAAGCATAACCGGATCTCTAACCCTAGCCCTCAACATAACCCTAACCCTAGGTCCAATCGTAAGCATAACCGGATCTCTAACCCTAGCCCTCAACATAACCCTAACCCTAGGTCCAATCGTAAGCATAACCGGATCTCTAACCCTAGCCCTCAACATAACCCTAACCCTAGGTCCAATCGTAACCCTAACCGGATCGCTAACCCTAGCCCTCAACATAACCCTAACCCTAGGTCCAATCGTAAGCATAACCGGATCTCTAACCCTAGCCCTCAACATAACCCTAACCCTAGGTCCAATCGTAAGCATAACCGGATCTCTAACCCTAGCCCTCAACATAACCCTAACCCTAGGTCCAATCGTAAGCATAACCGGATCTCTAACCCTAGCCCTCAACATAACCCTAACCCTAGGTCCAATCGTAAGCATAAGCGGATCTCTAACCCTAGCCTTCAACATAACCCTAACCCTAGGTCCAATCGTAACCCTAACCGGATCTCTAACCCTAGCCCTCAACATAACCCTAACCCTAGGTCCAATCGTAACCCTAACCGGATCTCTAACCCTAGCCCTCAACATAACCCTTACCCTAGGTCCAATCGTAACCCTAACCGGATCTCTAACCCTAGCCCTCAACATAACCCTAAACCTAGGTCCAATCGTAAGCATAACCGGATCTCTAACCCTAGTCCTCAACATAACAATACCCTAGGTCCAATCGTAAGCATAACCGGATCTCTAACCCAAGCCCTCAACATAACCCTAATCCTATGTCCAATCGTAACCGTAACCGTATCTCTAACCCAAGCCCTCAACATAACCCTAACCCTAGGTCCAATCGTAACCCTAACCGGATCTCTAACCCTAGCCCTCAACATAACCCTAACCCTAGGTCCAATCGTAACCCTAACCGGATCTCTAAACCTAGCCCTCAACATAACCCTAACCCTAGGTCCAATCGTAACCCTAACCGGATCTCTAACCCTAGCCCTCAACATAACCCTAAGCCTAGGTACAATCGTAACCCTAACCGGATCTCTAACCCTAGCCCTCAACATAACCCTAACCCTAGGTCCAATCGTAACCCTAACCGGATCTCTAACCCTAGCCCTCAACATAACCCTAACCCTAGGTCCAATCGTAACCCTAACCGGATCTCTAACCCTAGCCCTCAACATAACCCTAACCCTAGGTCCAATCGTAACCCTAACCGGAACTCTAACCCTAGACCTCAACATAACCCTAACCCTAGGTCCAATCGTAACCCTAACCGGATCTCTAACCCTAGCCCTCAACATAACCCTAACCCTAGGTCCAATCGTAACCCTAACCGGATCTCTAACCCTAGCCCTCAACATAACCCTAACCCTAGGTCCAATTGTAAGCATAACCGGATCTCTAACCCTAGCCCTCAACATAACCCTAACCCTAGGTCCAATCGTAACCCTAACCGGATCTCTAACCCTAGCCCTCAACATAACCCTAACCTTAGGTCCAATCGTAACCCTAACCGGTTCTCTAACCCTAGCCCTCAACATAACCCTAACCTTAGGTCCAATCGTAACCCTAACCGGTTCTCTAACCCTAGCCCTCAACATAACCCTAACCTTAGGTCCAATCGTAACCCTAACCGGTTCTCTAACCCTAGCCCTCAACATAACCCTAACCCTAGGTCCAATCGTAACCCTAACTGGATCTCTAACCCTAGCCCTCAACATAACCCTAACCCTAGGTCCAATCGTAACCCTAACCGGGTCTCTAACCCTAGCCCTCAACATAACCCTAACCCTAGGTCCAATCGTAACCCTAACCGGATCTCTAACCCTAGCCCTCAACATAACCCTAACCCTTGGTCCAATCGTAACCCTAACCGGATCTCTAACCCTAGCCCTCAACATAACACTAACCCTAGGTCCAATCGTAACCCTAACCGGATCTCTAACCCTAGCCCTCAACATAACAATACCCTAGGTCCAATCGTAAGCATAACCGGATCTCTAACCCAAGCCCTCAACATAACCCTAATCCTAGGTCCAATCGTAACCCTAACCGTATCTCTAACCCAAGCCCTCAACATAACCCTAACCCTAGGTCCTATCGTAAGCATAACCGGATCTCTAACCCTAGCCCTCAACATAACCCTAACCCTAGGTCCAATCGTAACCCTAACCGGATCTCTAATCCTAGCCCTCAACATAACAATACCCTAGGTCCAATCGTAAGCATAACCGGATATCTAACCCAAGCCCTCAACATAACCCTAACCCTAGGTCCAATCGTAACCCTAACCGGATCTCTAACCCTAGCCCTCAACATAACCCTAACCCTATGTCCAATCGTAACCCTAACCGGAACTCTAACCCTAGCCCTCAACATAACCCTAACCCTAGGTCCAATCGTAACCCTAACCCAATCTCTAACCCTAGCCCTCAACATAACCCTAACCCTAGGTCCAATCGTAACCCTAACCGGAACTCTAACCCTAGCCCTCAACATAACCCTAACCCTAGGTCCAATCGTAACCATAACCGGATCTCTAACCCTAGCCCTCAACATAACCCTAACCCTAGGTCCAATCGAAACCCTAACCGGATCTCTAACCCTAGCCCTCAAGATAACCCTAACCCTAGGTCAAATCGTATCCCTAACCGGATCTCTAACCCTAGCCCTCCTCATAACCCTAACCCTAGGTCCAATCGTAACCCTAACCGGATCTCTAACCCTAGCCCTCAACATAACCCTAACCCTAGGTCCAATCGTAACCCTAACCGGATCTCTAACCCTAGCCCTCAACATAACCCTAACCCTAGGTCCAATTGTAAGCATAACCGGATCTCTAACCCTACCCCTCAACATAACCCTAACCCTAGGTCCAATCGTAACCCTAACCGGATCTCTAACCCTAGCCCTCAACATAACCCTAACCCTAGGTCCAATCGTAACCCTAACCGGATCTCTAACCCTAGCCCTCAACATAACCCTAACCCTAGGTCCAATCGTAACCCTAACCGGGTCTCTAACCCTAGCCCTCAACATAACCCTAACCCTAGGTCCAATCGTAACCCTAACCGGATCTCTAACCCTAGCCCTCAACATAACCCTAACCCTTGGTCCAATCGTAACCCTAACCGGATCTCTAACCCTAGCCCTCAACATAACACTAACCCTAGGTCCAATCGTAACCCTAACCGGATCTCTAACCCTAGCCCTCAACATAACAATACCCTAGGTCCAATCGTAAGCATAACCGGATCTCTAACCCAAGCCCTCAACATAACCCTAATCCTAGGTCCAATCGTAACCCTAACCGTATCTCTAACCCAAGCCCTCAACATAACCCTAACCCTAGGTCCTATCGTAAGCATAACCGGATCTCTAACCCTAGCCCTCAACATAACCCTAACCCTAGGTCCAATCGTAACCCTAACCGGATCTCTAATCCTAGCCCTCAACATAACAATTCCCTAGGTCCAATCGTAAGCATAACCGGATATCTAACCCAAGCCCTCAACATAACCCTAACCCTAGGTCCAATCGTAACCCTAACCGGATCTCTAACCCTAGCCCTCAACATAACCCTAACCCTATGTCCAATCGTAACCCTAACCGGAACTCTAACCCTAGCCCTCAACATAACCCTAACCCTAGGTCCAATCGTAACCCTAACCGGAACTCTAACCCTAGCCCTCAACATAACCCTAAGCCTAGGTCCAATCGTAACCATAACCGGATCTCTAACCCTAGCCCTCAACATAACCCTAACCCTAGGTCCAATCGAAACCCTAACCGGATCTCTAACCCTAGCCCTCAAGATAACCCTAACCCTAGGTCCAATCGTATCCCTAACCGGATCTCTAACCCTAGCCCTCCTCATAACCCTAACCCTAGGTCCAATCGTAACCCTAACCGGATCTCTAACCCTAGCCCTCAACATAACCCTAACCCTAGGTCCAATCGTAACCCTAACCGGATCTCTAACCCTAGCCCTCAACATAACCCTAACCCTAGGTCCAATCGTAACCCTAACCCAATCTCTAACCCTAGCCCTCAACATAACCCTAACCCTAGGTCCAATCGTAAGCATAACCGGATCTCTAACCCTAGCCCTCAACATAACCCTAACCCTAGGTCCAATCGTAACCCTAACCGGATCTCTAACCCTAGCCCTCAACATAACCCTAACCCTAGGTCCAATCGTAACCCTAACCGGATCTCTAACCCTAGCCCTCAACATAACCCTAACCCTAGGTCCAATTGTAAGCATAACCGGATCTCTAACCCTAGCCCTCAACATAACCCTAACCCTAGGTCCAATCGTAACCCTAACCGGATCTCTAACCCTAGCCCTCAACATAACCCTAACCCTAGGTCCAATCGTAACCCTAACCGGTTCTCTAACCCTAGCCCTCAACATAACCCTAACCCTAGGTCCAATCGTAACCCTAACCTGATCTCTAACCCTAGCCCTCAACATAACCCTAACCCTAGGTCCAATCGTAACCCTAACCGGATCTCTAACCCTAGCCCTCAACATAACCCTAACCCTAGGTCCAATCGTAACCCTAACCGGATCTCTAACCCTCGCCCTCAACATAACCCTAACCCTAGGTCCAATCGTAACCCTAACCGGATCTCTAACCCTAGCCCTCAACATAACCCTAACCCTAGGTCCAATCGTAACCCTAACCGGATCTCTAACCCTAGCCCTCAACATAACACTAACCCTAGGTCCAATCGTAACCCTAACCGGATCTCTAACCCTAGCCCTCAACATAACAATACCCTAGGTCCAATCGTAAGCATAACCGGATCTCTAACCCAAGCCCTCAACATAACCCTAATCCTAGGTCCAATCGTAACCCTAACCGTATCTCTAACCCAAGCCCTCAACATAACCCTAACCCTAGGTCCAATCGTAAGCATAACCGGATCTCTAACCCTAGCCCTCAACATAACCCTAACCCTAGGTCCAATCGTAACCCTAACCGGATCTCTAATCCTAGCCCTCAACATAACAATACCCTAGGTCCAATCGTAAGCATAACCGGATATCTAACCCAAGCCCTCAACATAACCCTAACCCTAGGTCCAATCGTAACCCTAACCGGATCTCTAACCCAAGCCCTCAACATAACCCTAACCCTAGGTCCAATCGTAAGCATAACCGGATCTCTAACCCTAGCCCTCAACATAACCCTAACCCTAGGTCCAATCGTAACCCTAACCGGATCCCTAACCCTAGCCCTCAACATAACCCTAACCCTAGGTCCAATCGTAAGCATAACCGGATCTCTAACCCTAGCCCTCAACATAACCCTAACCCTAGGTCCAATCGTAAGCATAACCGGATCTCTAACCCTAGCCCTCAACATAACCCTAACCCTAGGTCCAATCGTAAGCATAACCGGATCTCTAACCCTAGCCCTCAACATAACCCTAACCCTAGGTCCAATCGTAAGCATAAGCGGATCTCTAACCCTAGCCTTCAACATAACCCTAACCCTAGGTCCAATCGTAACCCTAACCGGATCTCTAACCCTAGACCTCAACATAACCCTAACCCTAGGTCCAATCGTAACCCTAACCGGATCTCTAACCCTAGCCCTCAACATAACCCTTACCCTAGGTCCAATCGTAACCCTAACCGGATCTCTAACCCTAGCCCTCAACATAACCCTAAACCGAGGTCCAATCGTAACCCTAACCGTATCTCTAACCCTAGCCCTCAACATAACCCTAAACCTAGGTCCAATCGTAAGCATAACCGGATCTCTAACCCTAGTCCTCAACATAACAATAGCCTAGGTCCAATCGTAAGCATAACCGGATCTCTAACCGAAGCCCTGAACATAACCCTAACCCTAGGTCCAATCGTAACCCTAACCGGATCTCTAACCCAAGCCCTCAACATAACCCTAACCCTAGGTCCAATCGTAACCCTAACCGAATCTCTAACCCTAGCCCTCAACATAACCCTAACCCTAGGTCCAATCGTAACCCTAACCGGATCTCTAACCCTGGCCCTCAACATAACCCTAACCCTAGGTCCAATCGTAACCCTAACCGGATCTCTAACCCTAGCCCTCAACATAACCCTAACCCTAGGTCCAATCGTAACCCTAACCGGATCTCTAACCCTAGCCCTCAACATAACAATACCCTAGGTCCAATCGTAAGCATAACCGGATCTCTAACCCAAGCCCTCAACATAACCCTAATCCTATGTCCAATCGTAACCCTAACCGTATCTCTAACCCTAGCCCTCAACATAACCCTAAACCTAGGTCCAATCGTAACCCTAACCGGATCTCTAACCCTAGCCCTCAACATAACCCTAACCCTAGGTCCAATCGTAACCCTAACCGGAACTCTAACCCTAGCCCTCAACATAACCCTAACCCTTGGTCCAATCGTAACCCTAACCGGAACTCTAACCCTAGCCCTCAACATAACCCTAACCCTAGGTCCAATCGTAACCCTAACCGGATCTCTAACCCTAGCCCTCAACATAACCCTAACCCTAGGTCCAATCGAAACCCTAACCGGATCTCTAACCCTAGCCCTCAACATAACCCTAACCCTAGGTCCAATCGTATCCCTAACCGGATCTCTAACCCTAGCCCTCCTCATAACCCTAACCCTAGGTCCAATCGTAACCCTAACCGGATCTCTAAACCTAGCCCTCAACATAACCCTAACCCTAGGTCCAATCGTAACCCTAACCGGATCTCTAACCCTAGCCCTCAACATAACCCTAACCCTAGGTCCAATCGTAACCTTAACCGGATCTCTAACCCTAGCCCTCAACATAACCCTAACCCTAGGTCCAATCGTAACCCAAACCGGATTTCTAACCCTATCCCTCAACATAACCCTAACCCTAGGTCCAATCGTAAGCATAACCGGATCTCTAACCCTACCCCTCAACATAACCCTAAACCTAGGACCAATCGTAAGCATAACCGTATCTCTAACCCTATCCCTCAACATAACCCTAACCCTAGGTCCAATCGTAACCCTAACCGGATCTCTAACCCAAGCCCTCAACATAACCCTAACCCTAGGTCCAATCGTAAGCATAACCGGATCTCTAACCCTAGCCCTCAACATAACCCTAACCCTAGGTCCAATCGTAACCCTAACCGGATCTCTAACCCAAGCCCTCAACATAACCCTAACCCTAGGTCCAATCGTAAGCATAACCGGATCTCTAACCCTAGCCCTCAACATAACCCTAACCCTAGGTCCAATCGTAACCCTAACCGGATCTCTAACCCTAGCCCTCAACATAAACCTAACCCTAGGTCCAATCGTAACCCTAACCGGATCTCTAACCCTAGCCCTCAACATAAACCTAACCCTAGGTCCAATCGTAACCCTAACCGGATCTCTAACCCTAGCCCTCAACATAACCGTAAACCGAGGTCCAATCGTAACCCTAACCGGATCTCTAACCCTAGCCCTCAACATAACCCTAACCCTAGGTCCAATCGTAACCCTAACCGGATCTCTAACCCTAGCCCTCAACATAACCCTAACCCTAGGTCCAATGGTAACCCTAACCGGATCTCTAATCCTAGCCCTCAACATAACAATACCCTAGGTCCAATCGTAAGCATAACCGGATATCTAACCCAAGCCCTCAACATAACCCTAACCCTAGGTCCAATCGTAACCCTAACCGGATCTCTAACCCAAGCCCTCAACATAACCCTAACCCTAGGTCCAATCGTAAGCATAACCGGATCTCTAACCCTAGCCCTCAACATAACCCTAACCCTAGGTCCAATCGTAACCCTAACCGGATCTCTAACCCAAGCCCTCAACATAACCCTAACCCTAGGTCCAATCGTAAGCATAACCGGATCTCTAACCCTAGCCCTCAACATAACCCTAACCCTAGGTCCAATCGTAACCCTAACCGGATCTCTAACCCTAGCCCTCAACATAACCCTAACCCTAGGTCCAATCGTAACCCTAACCGGATCTCTAACCCTAGCCCTCAACATAACCCTAACCCTAGGTCCAATCGTAACCCTAACCGGATCTCTAACCCTAGCCCTCAACATAACAATACCCTAGGTCCAATCGTAAGCATAACCGGATCTCTAACCCAAGCCCTCAACATAACCCTAATCCTATGTCCAATCGTAACCCTAACCGTATCTCTAACCCTAGCCCTCAACATAACCCTAACCCTAGGTCCAATCGTAACCCTAACCGGATCTCTAACCCTAGCCCTCAACATAACCCTAACCCTAGGTCCAATCGTAACCCTAACCGGAACTCTAACCCTAGCCCTCAACATAACCCTAACCCTAGGTCCAATCGTAACCCTAACCGGAACTCTAACCCTAGCCCTCAACATAACCCTAACCCTAGGTCCAATCGTAACCCTAACCGGATCTCTAACCCTAGCCCTCAACATAACCCTAACCCTAGGTCCAATCGAAACCCTAACCGGATCTCTAACCCTAGCCCTCAACATAACAATACCCTAGGTCCAATCGTAAGCATAACCGGATCTCTAACCCAAGCCCTCAACATAACCCTAATCCTATGTCCAATCGTAACCCTAACCGTATCTCTAACCCTAGCCCTCAACATAACCCTAACCCTAGGTCCAATCGTAACCCTAACCGGATCTCTAACCCTAGCCCTCAACATAACCCTAACCCTAGGTCCAATCGTAACCCTAACCGGAACTCTAACCCTAGCCCTCAACATAACCCTAACCCTAGGTCCAATCGTAACCCTAACCGGAACTCTAACCCTAGCCCTCAACATAACCCTAACCCTAGGTCCAATCGTAACCCTAAGCGGATCTCTAACCCTAGCCCTCAACATAACCCTAACCCTAGGTCCAATCGAAACCCTAACCGGATCTCTAACCCTAGCCCTCAACATAACCCTAACCCTAGGTCCAATCGTATCCCTAACCGGATCTCTAACCCTAGCCCTCCTCATAACCCTAACCCTAGGTCCAATCGTAACCCTAACCGGATCTCTAACCCTAGCCCTCAACATAACCCTAACCCTAGGTCCAATCGTAACCCTAACCGGATCTCTAACCCTAGCCCTCAACATAACCCTAACCCTAGGTCCAATCGTAACCCTAACCGGATCTCTAACCCTAGCCCTCAACATAACCCTAACCCTAGGTCCAATCGTAACCCTAACCGGATCGCTAACCCTAGCCCTCAACATAACCCTAACCCTAGGTCCAATCGTAACCCAAACCGGATCTCTAACCCTATCCCTCAACATAACCCTAACCCTAGGTCCAATCGTAAGCATAACCGGATCTCTAACCCTACCCCTCAACATAACCCTAAACCTAGGTCCAATCGTAAGCATAACCGTATCTCTAACCCTATCCCTCAACATAACCCTAACCCTAGGTCCAATCGTAAGCATTACCGGATCTCTAACCCTAGCCCTCAACATAACCCTAACCCTAGGTCCAATCATAAGCATAACCGGATCTCTAACCCTAGCCTTCAACATAACCCTAAACCTAGGTCCAATCGTAACCCTAACCGGATCTCTAACCCTAGCCCTCAACATAAACTTAACCCTAGGTCCAATCGTAACCCTAACCGGATCTCTAACCCTAGCCCTCAACATAACCGTAAACCGAGGTCCAATCGTAACCCTAACCGGATCTCTAACCCTAGCCCTCAACATAACCCTAACCCTAGGTCCAATCGTAACCCTAACCGGATCTCTAACCCTAGCCCTCAACATAACCCTAACCCTAGGTCCAATCGTAACCCTAACCGGATCTCTAATCCTAGCCCTCAACATAACAATACCCTAGGTCCAATCGTAAGCATAACCGGATATCTAACCCAAGCCCTCAACATAACCCTAACCCTAGGTCCAATCGTAACCCTAACCGGATCTCTAACCCAAGCCCTCAACATAACCCTAACCCTAGGTCCAATCGTAAGCATAACCGGATCTCTAACCCTAGCCCTCAACATAACCCTAACCCTAGGTCCAATCGTAACCCTAACCGGATCGCTAACCCTAGCCCTCAACATAACCCTAACCCTAGGTCCAATCGTAAGCATAACCGGATCTCTAACCCTAGCCCTCAACATAACCCTAACCCTAGGTCAAATCGTAAGCATAACCGGATCTCTAACCCTAGCCCTCAACATAACCCTAACCCTAGGTCCAATCGTAAGCATAACCGGATCTCTAAACCTAGCCCTCAACATTACCCTAACCCTAGGTCCAATCGTAACCCTAACCGGATCTCTAACCCTAGCCCTCAACATAACCCTTACCCTAGGTCCAATCGTAACCCTAACCGGATCTCTAACCCTAGCCCTCAACATAACCCTAAACCGAGGTCCAATCGTAACCCTAACCGGATCTCTAACCCTAGCCCTCAACATAACCCTAAACCTAGGTCCAATTGTAAGCATAACCGGATCTCTAACCCTAGTCCTCAACATAACAATAGCCTAGGTCCAATCGTAAGCATAACCGGATCTCTAACCGAAGCCCTGAACATAACCCTAACCCTAGGTCCAATCGTAACCCTAACCGGATCTCTAACCCAAGCCCTCAACATAACCCTAACCCTAGGTCCAATCGTAAGCATAACCGGATCTCTAACCCTAGCCCTCAACATAACCCTAACCCTAGGTCCAATCGTAACCCTAACCGGATCTCTAACCCTAGCCCTCAACATAACCCTAACCCTAGGTCCAATCGTAACCCTAACCGGATCTCTAACCCTAGCCCTCAACATAACCCTAACCCTAGGTCCAATCGTAATCCTAACCGGATCTCTAACCCTAGCCCTCAACATAACAATACCCTAGGTCCAATCGTAAGCATAACCGGATCTCTAACCCAAGCCCTCAACATAACCCTAATCCTATGTCCAATCGTAACCCTAACCGTATCTCTAACCCTAGCCCTCAACATAACCCTAACCCTAGGTCCAATCGTAACCCTAACCGGATCTCTAACCCTAGCCCTCAACATAACCCTAACCCTAGGTCCAATCGTAACCCTAACCGGATCTCTAACCCTAGCCCTCAACATAACCCTAACCCTAGGTCCAATCGTAACCCTAACCGGATCGTAACCCTAGCCCTCAACATAACCCTAACCCTAGGTCCAATCGTAAACCAAACCGGATGTCTAACCCTATCCCTCAACATAACCCTAACCCTAGGTCCAATCGTAACCCAAACCGGATCTCTAACCCTATCCCTCAACATAACCCTAACCCTAGGTCCAATCGTAAGCATAACCGGATCTCTAACCCTACCCCTCAACATAACCCTAAACCTAGGTCCAATCGTAAGCATAACCGTATCTCTAACCCTAGCCCTCAACATAACCCTAACCCTAGGTCCAATCATAAGCATAACCGGATCTCTAAACCTAGCCTTCAACATAACCCTAACCCTAGGTCCAATCGTAACCCTAACCGGATCTCTAACCCTAGCCCTCAACATAAACCTAACCCTAGGTCCAATCGTAACACTAACCGGATCTCTAACCCTAGCCCTCAACATAACCGTAAACCGAGGTCCAATCGTAACCCTAACCGGATCTCTAACCCTAGCCCTCAACATAACCCTAAACCTAGGTCCAATCGTAAGCATAACCGGATCTCTAACCCTAGCCCTCAACATAACAATAGCCTAGGTCCAATCGTAAGCATAACCGGATATCTAACCGAAGCCCTGAACATAACCCTAACCCTAGGTCCAATCGTAACCCTAACCGGACCTCTAACCCAAGCCCTCAACATAACCCTAACCCTAGGTCCAATCGTAAGCATAACCGGATCTCTAACCCTAGCCCTCAACATAACCCTAACCCTAGGTCCAATCGTAACCCTAACCGGATCTCTAACCCAAGCCCTCAACATAACCCTAACCCTAGGTCCAATCGTAACCCTAACCGGATCTCTAACCCTAGCCCTCAACATAACCCTAACCCTAGGTCCAATCGTAACCCTAACCGGATCTCTAACCCTAGCCCTCAACATAACCCTAACCCTAGGTCCAATCGTAACCCTAACCGGATCTCTAACCCTAGCCCTCAACATAACCCTAACCCTAGGTCCAATCGTAACCCTAACCGGATCTCTAACCCTAGCCCTCAACATAACAATACCCTAGGTCCAATCGTAAGCATAACCGGATCTCTAACCCAAGCCCTCAACATAACCCTAATCCTAGGTCCAATCGTAACCCTAACCGTATCTCTAACCCAAGCCCTCAACATAACCCTAACCCTAGGTCCAATCGTAAGCATAACCGGATCTCTAACCCTAGCCCTCAACATAACCCTAACCCTAGGTCCAATCGTAACCCTAACCGGATCTCTAACCCTAGCCCTCAACATAACCCTATCCCTAGGTCCAATCGTAAGCATAACCGGATCGCTAACCCAAGCCCTCAACATAACCCTAACCCTAGGTCCAATCGTAACACTATCCGGATCTCTAATCCAAGCCCTCAACATAACCCTAACCCTAGGTCCAATCGTAAGCATAACCGGATCTCTAACCCTAGCCCTGAACATAACCCTAACCCTAGGTCCAATCGTAACCCTAACCGTATCTCTAACCCTAGCCCTCAACATAACTCTAAACCGAGGTCCAATCGTAACCCTAACCGGATCTCTAACCCTAGCCCTCAACATAACCCTAACCCTAGGTCCAATCGTAACCCTAACCGGATCTCTAACCCTAGCCCTCAACATAACCCTAACCCTAGGTCCAATCGTAACCCTAACCGGATCTCTAACCCTAGCCCTCAACATAACCCTAACCCTAGGTCCAATCCTAACCCTAACCGGATCTCTAACCCTAGCCCTCAACATAACAATACCCTAGGTCCAATCGTAAGCATAACCGGATCTCTAACCCAAGCCCTCAACATAAACCTAATCCTAGGTCCAATCGTAACCCTAACCGGATCTCTAACCCAAGCCCTCAACATAACCCTAACCCTAGGTCCAATCGTAAGCATAACCGGATCTCGAACCCTAGCCCTCAACATAACCCTAACCCTAGGTCCACTCGTAACCCTAACCGGATCTCTAACCCTAGCCCTCAACATAACCCTAACCCTAGGTCCAATCGTAACCCTAACCGGATCTCTAACCCTAGCCCTCAACATAACCCTAACCCTAGGTCCAATTGTAAGCATAACCGGATCTCTAACCCTAGCCCTCAACATAACCCTAACCCTAGGTCCAATCGTAACCCTAACCGGATCTCTAACCCTAGCCCTCAACATAACCCTAACCCTAGGTCCAATCGTAACCCTAACCGGTTCTCTAACCCTAGCCCTCAACATAACCCTGACCCTAGGTCCAATCGTAACCCTAACCTGATCTCTAACCCTAGCCCTCAACATAACCCTAACCCTAGGTCCAATCGTAACCCTAACGGGATCTCTAACCCTAGCCCTCAACATAACCCTAACCCTAGGTCCAATCGTAACCCTAACCGGATCTCTAACCCTAGCCCTCAACATAACCCTAACCCTAGGTCCAATCGTAACCCTAACCGGATCTCTAACCCTAGCCCTCAACATAACCCTAACCCTAGGTCCAATCGTAACCCTAACCGGATCTCTAAACCTAGCCCTCAACATAACCCTAACCCTAGGTCCAATCGTAACCCTAATCGGATCTCTAACCCTAGCCCTCAACATAACCCTAACCCTAGGTCCAATCGTAACCCTAACCCCATCTCTAACCCAAGCCCTCAACATAACCCTAACCCTAGGTCCAATCGTAACCCTAACCGGATCTCTAACCCTAGCCCTCAACATAACCCTAACCCTAGGTCCAATCGTAAGCATAACCGGATCTCTAACCCTACCCCTCAACATAACCCTAACCCTAGGTCCAATCGTAAGCATAACCGGATCTCTAACCCTAGCCCTCAACATAACCCTAACCCTAGGTCCAATCGTAAGCATAACCGGATCTCTAACCCTAGCCCTCAACATAACCCTAACCCTAGGTCCAATCGTAACCCTAACCGGATCTCTAACCCTAGCCCTCAACATAACCCTAACCATAGGTCCAATCGTAACCCTAACCGGATCTCTAACCCTAGCCCTCAACATAACCCTAACCCTAGGTCCAATCGTAACCCTAACCGGATCTCTAACACAAGCCCTCAACATAACCCTAACCCTAGGTCCAATCGTAAGCATAACCGGATCTCTAACCCTAGCCCTCAACATAACCCTAACCCTAGGTCCAATCGTAACCCTAACCGGATCTCTAACCCAAGCCCTCAACATAACCCTAACCCTAGGTCCAATCGTAAGCATAACCGGATCTCTAACCCTAGCCCTCAACATAACCCTAACCCTAGGTCCAATCGTAACCCTAACCGGATCTCTAACCCTAGCCCTCAACATAACCCTAACCCTAGGTCCAATCGTAACCCTAACCGGATCTCTAACCCTAGCTCTCAACATAACCCTAACCCTAGGTCCAATCGTAACCCTAACCGGATCTCTAACCCTAGCCCTCAACATAACAATACCCTAGGTCCAATCGTAAGCATAACCGGATCTCTAACCCAAGCCCTCAACATAACCCTAATCCTATGTCCAATCGTAACCCTAACCGTATCTCTAACCCTAGCCCTCAACATAACCCTAACCCTAGTTCCAATCGTAACCCTAACCGGATCTCTAACCCTAGCCCTCAACATAACCCTAACCCTAGGTCCAATCGTAACCCTAACCGGAACTCTAACCCTAGCCCTCAACATAACCCTAACCCTAGGTCCAATCGTAACCCTAACCGGAACTCTAACCCTAGCCCTCAACATAACCCTAACCCTAGGTCCAATCGTAACCCTAACCGGATCTCTAACCCTAGCCCTCAACATAACCCTAACCCTAGGTCCAATCGAAACCCTAACCGGATCTCTAACCCTAGCCCTCAACATAACCCTAACCCTAGGTCCAATCGTATCCCTAACCGGATCTCTAACCCTAGCCCTCCTCATAACCCTAACCCTAGGTCCAATCGTAACCCTAACCGGATCTCTAACCCTAGCCCTCAACATAACCCTAACCCTAGGTCCAATCGTAACCCTAACCGGATCTCTAACCCTAGCCCTCAACATAACCCTAACCCTAGGTCCAATCGTAACCCTAACCGGATCTCTAACCCTAGCCCTCAACATAACCCTAACCCTAGGTCCAATCGTAACCCTAACCGGATCGCTAACCCTAGCCCTCAACATAACCCTAACCCTAGGTCCAATCGTAACCCAAACCGGATCTCTAACCCTATCCCTCAACATAACCCTAACCCTAGGTCCAATCGTAAGCATAACCGGATCTCTAACCCTACCCCTCAACATAACCCTAAACCTAGGTCCAATCGTAAGCATAACCGTATCTCTAACCCTATCCCTCAACATAACCCTAACCCTAGGTCCAATCGTAAGCATTACCGGATCTCTAACCCTAGCCCTCAACATAACCCTAACCCTAGGTCCAATCATAAGCATAACCGGATCTCTAACCCTAGCCTTCAACATAACCCTAACCCTAGGTCCAATCGTAACCCTAACCGGATCTCTAACCCTAGCCCTCAACATAAACTTAACCCTAGGTCCAATCGTAACCCTAACCGGATCTCTAACCCTAGCCCTCAACATAACCGTAAACCGAGGTCCAATCGTAACCCTAACCGGATCTCTAACCCTAGCCCTCAACATAACCCTAACCCTAGGTCCAATCGTAACCCTAACCGGATCTCTAACCCTAGCCCTCAACATAACCCTAACCCTAGGTCCAATCGTAACCCTAACCGGATCTCTAATCCTAGCCCTCAACATAACAATACCCTAGGTCCAATCGTAAGCATAACCGGATATCTAACCCAAGCCCTCAACATAACCCTAACCCTAGGTCCAATCGTAACCCTAACCGGATCTCTAACCCAAGCCCTCAACATAACCCTAACCCTAGGTCCAATCGTAAGCATAACCGGATCTCTAACCCTAGCCCTCAACATAACCCTAACCCTAGGTCCAATCGTAACCCTAACCGGATCGCTAACCCTAGCCCTCAACATAACCCTAACCCTAGGTCCAATCGTAAGCATAACCGGATCTCTAACCCTAGCCCTCAACATAACCCTAACCCTAGGTCCAATCGTAAGCATAACCGGATCTCTAACCCTAGCCCTCAACATAACCCTAACCCTAGGTCCAATCGTAAGCATAACCGGATCTCTAACCCTAGCCCTCAACATAACCCTAACCCTAGGTCCAATCGTAAGCATAAGCGGATCTCTAAACCTAGCCTTCAACATAACCCTAACCCTAGGTCCAATCGTAACTCTAACCGGATCTCTAACCCTAGCCCTCAACATAACCCTAACCCTAGGTCCAATCGTAACCCTAACCGGATCTCTAACCCTAGCCCTCAACATAACCCTTACCCTATTTCCAATCGTAACCCTAACCGGATCTCTAACCCTAGCCCTCAACATAACCCTAAACCGAGGTCCAATCGTAACCCTAACCGGATCTCTAACCCTAGCCCTCAACATAACCCTAAACCTAGGTCCAATCGTAATATAACCGGATCTCTAACCCTAGTCCTCAACATAACAATAGCCTAGGTCCAATCGTAAGCATAACCGGATCTCTAACCGAAGCCCTGAACATAACCCTAACCCTAGGTCCAATCTTAACCCTAACCGGATCTCTAACCCAAGCCCTCAACATAACCCTAACCCTAGGTCCAATCGTAAGCATAACCGGATCTCTAACCCTAGCCCTCAACATAACCCTAACCCTAGGTCCAATCGTAACCCTAACCGGATCTCTAACCCTAGCCCTCAACATAACCCTAACCCTAGGTCCAATCGTAACCCTAACCGGATCTCTAACCCTAGCCCTCAACATAACCCTAACCCTAGGTCCAATCGTAACCCTAACCGGATCTCTAACCCTAGCCCTCAACATAACAATACCCTAGGTCCAATCGTAAGCATAACCGGATCTCTAACCCAAGCCCTCAACATAACCCTAATCCTATGTCCAATCGTAACCCTAACCGTATCTCTAACCCTAGCCCTCAACATAACCCTAACCCTAGGTCCAATCGTAACCCTAACCGGATCTCTAACCCTAGCCCTCAACATAACCCTAACCCTAGGTCCAATCGTAACCCTAACCGGATCTCTAACCCTAGCCCTCAACATAACCCTAACCCTAGGTCCAATCGTAACCCTAACCGGATCGTAACCCTAGCCCTCAACATAACCCTAACCCTAGGTCCAATCGTAAACCAAACCGGATCTCTAACCCTATCCCTCAACATAACCCTAACCCTAGGTCCAATCGTAACCCAAACCGGATCTCTAACCCTATCCCTCAACATAACCCTAACCCTAGGTCCAATCGTAAGCATAACCGGATCTCTAACCCTACCCCTCAACATAACCCTAAACCTAGGTCCAATCGTAAGCATAACCGTATCTCTAACCCTAGCCCTCAACATAACCCTAACCCTAGGTCCAATCATAAGCATAACCGGATCTCTAAACCTAGCCTTCAACATAACCCTAACCCTAGGTCCAATCGTAACCCTAACCGGATCTCTAACCCTAGCCCTCAACATAACCCTAACCCTAGGTCCAATCGTAAGCATAACCGGATCTCTAACCCTAGCCCTCAACATAACCCTAACCCTAGGTCCAATCGTAAGCATAAGCGGATCTCTAAACCTAGCCTTCAACATAACCCTAACCCTAGGTCCAATCGTAACTCTAACCGGATCTCTAACCCTAGCCCTCAACATAACCCTAACCCTAGGTCCAATCGTAACCCTAACCGGATCTCTAACCCTAGCCCTCAACATAACCCTTACCCTATTTCCAATCGTAACCCTAACCGGATCTCTAACCCTAGCCCTCAACATAACCCTAAACCGAGGTCCAATCGTAACCCTAACCGGATCTCTAACCCTAGCCCTCAACATAACCCTAAACCTAGGTCCAATCGTAAGCATAACCGGATCTCTAACCCTAGTCCTCAACATAACAATAGCCTAGGTCCAATCGTAAGCATAACCGGATCTCTAACCGAAGCCCTGAACATAACCCTAACCCTAGGTCCAATCTTAACCCTAACCGGATCTCTAACCCAAGCCCTCAACATAACCCTAACCCTAGGTCCAATCGTAAGCATAACCGGATCTCTAACCCTAGCCCTCAACATAACCCTAACCCTAGGTCCAATCGTAACCCTAACCGGATCTCTAACCCTAGCCCTCAACATAACCCTAACCCTAGGTCCAATCGTAACCCTAACCGGATCTCTAACCCTAGCCCTCAACATAACCCTAACCCTAGGTCCAATCGTAACCCTAACCGGATCTCTAACCCTAGCCCTCAACATAACAATACCCTAGGTCCAATCGTAAGCATAACCGGATCTCTAACCCAAGCCCTCAACATAACCCTAATCCTATGTCCAATCGTAACCCTAACCGTATCTCTAACCCTAGCCCTCAACATAACCCTAACCCTAGGTCCAATCGTAACCCTAACCGGATCTCTAACCCTAGCCCTCAACATAACCCTAACCCTAGGTCCAATCGTAACCCTAACCGGATCTCTAACCCTAGCCCTCAACATAACCCTAACCCTAGGTCCAATCGTAACCCTAACCGGATCGTAACCCTAGCCCTCAACATAACCCTAACCCTAGGTCCAATCGTAAACCAAACCGGATCTCTAACCCTATCCCTCAACATAACCCTAACCCTAGGTCCAATCGTAACCCAAACCGGATCTCTAACCCTATCCCTCAACATAACCCTAACCCTAGGTCCAATCGTAAGCATAACCGGATCTCTAACCCTACCCCTCAACATAACCCTAAACCTAGGTCCAATCGTAAGCATAACCGTATCTCTACCCCTAGCCCTCAACATAACCCTAACCCTAGGTCCAATCATAAGCATAACCGGATCTCTAAACCTAGCCTTCAACATAACCCTAACCCTAGGTCCAATCGTAACCCTAACCGGATCTCTAACCCTAGCCCCAACATAAACCTAACCCTAGGTCCAATCGTAACCCTAACCGGATCTCTAACCCTAGCCCTCAACATAACCGTAAACCGAGGTCCAATCGTAACCCTAACCGGATCTCTAACCCTAGCCCTCAACATAACCCTAAACCTAGGTCCAATCGTAAGCATAACCGGATCTCTAACCCTAGCCCTCAACATAACAATAGCCTAGGTCCAATCGTAAGCATAACCGGATATCTAACCGAAGCCCTGAACATAACCCTAACCCTAGGTCCAATCGTAACCCTAACCGGATCTCTAACCCAAGCCCTCAACATAACCCTAACCCTAGGTCCAATCGTAAGCATAACCGGATCTCTAACCCTAGCCCTCAACATAACCCTAACCCTAGGTCCAATCGTAACCCTAACCGGATCTCTAACCCAAGCCCTCAACATAACCCTAACCCTAGGTCCAATCGTAACCCTAACCGGATCTCTAACCCTAGCCCTCAACATAACCCTGACCCTAGGTCCAATCGTAACCCTAACCGGATCTCTAACCCTAGCCCTCAACATAACCCTAACCCTAGGTCCAATCGTAACCCTAACCGGATATCTAACCCTAGCCCTCAACATAACCCTAACCCTAGGTCCAATCGTAACCCTAACCGGATCTCTAACCCTAGCCCTCAACATAACCCTAACCCTAGGTCCAATCGTAAGCATAACCGGATCTCTAACCCTAGCCGTCAACATAACCCTTACCCTAGGTCCAATCGTAAGCATAACTGGAACTCTAACCCTAGCCCTCAACATAACCGTAAACCTAGGTCCAATCGTAAGCATAACCGGATCTCTAACCCTAGCCCTCAACATAACCCTAACCCTAGGTCCAATCGTAACCCTAACCGGATCTCTAACCCTAGCCCTCAACATAACCCTAACCCTAGGTCCAATCGAAACCCTAACCTGATCTCTAAACCTAGCCCTCAACATAACCCTAACCCTAGGTCCAATCGTAAGCATAACCGGATCTCTAACCCTAGCCGTCAACATAACCCTTACCCTAGGTCCAATCGTAAGCATAACCGGATCTCTAACCCTAGCCCTCAACATAACCCTAAACCTAGGTCCAATCGTAAGCATAACCGGATCTCTAACCCTAGCCCTCAACATAACCCTAACCCTAGGACCAATCGTAACCCTAACCGGATCTCTAACCCTAGCCCTCAACATAACCCTAACCCTAGGTCCAATCGTAACCCTAACCGGATCTCTAACCCTAGCCCTCAACATAACCCTAACCCTAGGTCCAATCGTAAGCCTAACCGGATCTCTAACCCTAGCCCTCAACATAACCCTAACCCTAGGTCCAATCGTAACCCTAACCGGATCTCTAACCCTAGCCCTCAACATAACGCTAAACCGAGGTCCAATCGTAACCCTAACCGGATCTCTAACCCTAGCCCTCAACATAACCCTAACCCTAGGTCCAATCGTAACCCTAACAGGATCTCTAACCGAAGCACTGAACATAACCCTAACCCTAGGTCCAATCGTAACCCTAACAGAATCTCTAACCCTAGCCCTCAACATAACCCTAACCCTAGGTCCAATCGTAACCCTAACCGGATCTCTAACCCTAGCCCTCAACATAACCCTAACCCTAGGTCCAATCGTAAGCAGAACCGGATCTCTAACCCTAGCCGTCAACATAACCCTTACCCTAGGTCCAATCGTAAGCATAACTGGAACTCTAACCCTAGCCCTCAACATAACCGTAAACCTAGGTCCAATCGTAAGCATAACCGGATCTCTAACCCTAGCCCCCAACATAACCCTAACCCTAGGTCCAATCGAAACCCTAACCTGATCTCTAAACCTAGCCCTCAACATAACCCTAACCCTACGTCCAATCGTAAGCATAACCGGATCTCTAACCCTAGCCGTCAACATAACCCTTACCCTAGGTCCAATCGTAAGCATAACCGGATCTCTAACCCTAGCCCTCAACATAACCCTAAACCTAGGTCCAATCGTAAGCATAACCGGATCTCTAACCCTAGCCCTCAACATAACCCTAACCCTAGGACCAATCGTAACCCTAACCGGATCTCTAACCCTAGCCCTCAACATAACCCTAACCCTAGGTCCAATCGTAACCCTAACCGGATCTCTAACCCTAGCCCTCAACATAACCCTAACCCTAGGTCCAATCGTAAGCCTAACCGGATCTCTAACCCTAGCCCTCAACATAACCCTAACCCTAGGTCCAATCGTAACCCTAACCGGATCTCTAACCCTAGCCCTCAACATAACGCTAAACCGAGGTCCAATCGTAACCCTAACCGGATCTCTAACCCTAGCCCTCAACATAACCCTAACCCTAGGTCCAATCGTAAGCATAACAGGATCTCTAACCCTAGCCCTCAACATAACCCTAACCCTAGGTCCAATCGTAACCCTAACCGGATCTCTAACCCTAGCCCTCAACATAACCCTAAACCGCGGTCCAATCGTAACCCTAACCGGATCTCTAACCCTAGCCCTCAACATAACCCTAAACCTAGGTCCAATCGTAAGCATAACCGGATCTCTAACCCTAGCCCTCAACATAACAATAGCCTAGGTCCAATCGTAAGCATAACCGGATCTCTAACCGAAGCCCTGAACATAACCCTAACCCTAGGTCCAATCGTAAGCATAACCGGATCTCTAACCCTAGCCCTCAACATAACCCTAACCCTAGGTCCAATCGTAAGCATAACCGGATCTCTAACCCTAGCCCTCAACATAACCCTAACCCTAGGTCCAATCGTAACCCTAACCGGATCTCTAACCCTAGCCCTCAACATAACCCTAACCCTAGGTCCAATCGTAACCCTAACCGGATCTCTAACCCTAGCCCTCAACATAATCCTAACCGTAGGTCCAATCGTAACCCTAACCGGATCTCTAACCCTAGCCCTCAACATAACCCTAACCCTAGGTCCAATCGTAACCCTAACCGGATCTCTAACCCTAGCCCTCAACATAATCCTAACCGTAGGTCCAAGCATAACCCTAACCGGATCTCTAACCCTAGCCCTCAACATAACCCTAACCCTAGGTGCAATCGTAAGCATAACCGGATCTCTAACCCTAGCCTTCAACATAACCCTAACCCTAGGTCCAATCGTAACCCTAACCGGATCTCTAACCCTAGCCCTCAACATAACCCTAACCCTAGGTCCAATCGTAACCCTAACCGGATCTCTAACCCTAGCCCTCAACATAACCCTCACCCTAGGTCCAATCGTAACCCTAACCGGTTCTCTAACCCTAGCCCTCAACATAACCCTAAGCCTAGGTCCAATCGGAACCCTAACCGTATCTCTAACCCTAGCCCTCAACATAACCCTAACCCTAGGTCCAATCGTATCCCTAACCGGATCTCTAACCCTAGCCCCCAACATAACCCTAACCCTAGGTCCAATCGTAACCCTAACAGGATCTCTAACCGAAGCCCTGAACATAACCCTAACCCTAGGTCCAATCGTAACCCTAACAGAATCTCTAACCCTAGCCCTCAACATAACCCTAACCCTAGGTCCAATCGTAACCCTAACCGGATCTCTAACCCTAGCCCTCAACATAACCCTAACCCTAGGTCCAATCGTAAGCAGAACCGGATCTCTAACCCTAGCCGTCAACATAACCCTTACCCTAGGTCCAATCGTAAGCATAACTGGAACTCTAACCCTAGCCCTCAACATAACCGTAAACCTAGGTCCAATCGTAAGCATAACCGGATCTCTAACCCTAGCCCTCAACATAACCCTAACCCTAGGTCCAATCGAAACCCTAACCTGATCTCTAAACCTAGCCCTCAACATAACCCTAACCCTACGTCCAATCGTAAGCATAACCGGATCTCTAACCCTAGCCGTCAACATAACCCTTACCCTAGGTCCAATCGTAAGCATAACCGGATCTCTAACCCTAGCCCTCAACATAACCCTAAACCTAGGTCCAATCGTAAGCATAACCGGATCTCTAACCCTAGCCCTCAACATAACCCTAACCCTAGGACCAATCGTAACCCTAACCGGATCTCTAACCCTAGCCCTCAACATAACCCTAACCCTAGGTCCAATCGTAACCCTAACCGGATCTCTAACCCTAGCCCTCAACATAACCCTAACCCTAGGTCCAATCGTAAGCCTAACCGGATCTCTAACCCTAGCCCTCAACATAACCCTAACCCTAGGTCCAATCGTAACCCTAACCGGATCTCTAACCCTAGCCCTCAACATAACGCTAAACCGAGGTCCAATCGTAACCCTAACCGGATCTCTAACCCTAGCCCTCAACATAACCCTAACCCTAGGTCCAATCGTAAGCATAACAGGATCTCTAACCCTAGCCCTCAACATAACCCTAACCCTAGGTCCAATCGTAACCCTAACCGGATCTCTAACCCTAGCCCTCAACATAACCCTAAACCGCGGTCCAATCGTAACCCTAACCGGATCTCTAACCCTAGCCCTCAACATAACCCTAAACCTAGGTCCAATCGTAAGCATAACCGGATCTCTAACCCTAGCCCTCAACATAACAATAGCCTAGGTCCAATCGTAAGCATAACCGGATCTCTAACCGAAGCCCTGAACATAACCCTAACCCTAGGTCCAATCGTAAGCATAACCGGATCTCTAACCCTAGCCCTCAACATAACCCTAACCCTAGGTCCAATCGTAAGCATAACCGGATCTCTAACCCTAGCCCTCAACATAACCCTAACCCTAGGTCCAATCGTAACCCTAACCGGATCTCTAACCCTAGCCCTCAACATAACCCTAACCCTAGGTCCAATCGTAACCCTAACCGGATCTCTAACCCTAGCCCTCAACATAATCCTAACCGTAGGTCCAATCGTAACCCTAACCGGATCTCTAACCCTAGCCCTCAACATAACCCTAACCCTAGGTCCAATCGTAACCCTAACCGGATCTCTAACCCTAGCCCTCAACATAATCCTAACCGTAGGTCCAAGCATAACCCTAACCGGATCTCTAACCCTAGCCCTCAACATAACCCTAACCCTAGGTGCAATCGTAAGCATAACCGGATCTCTAACCCTAGCCTTCAACATAACCCTAACCCTAGGTCCAATCGTAACCCTAACCGGATCTCTAACCCTAGCCCTCAACATAACCCTAACCCTAGGTCCAATCGTAACCCTAACCGGATCTCTAACCCTAGCCCTCAACATAACCCTCACCCTAGGTCCAATCGTAACCCTAACCGGTTCTCTAACCCTAGCCCTCAACATAACCCTAACCCTAGGTCCAATCGGAACCCTAACCGTATCTCTAACCCTAGCCCTCAACATAACCCTAACCCTAGGTCCAATCGTATCCCTAACCGGATCTCTAACCCTAGCCCCCAACATAACCCTAACCCTAGGTCCAATCGTAACCCTAACCGGATCTTAACCCTAGCCCTCAACATAACCCTAACCCTAGGTCCAATCGTAACCCTAACCGGATCTCTAACCCTAGCCCTCAACATAACACTAACCCTAGGTCCAATCGTAACCCTAACCGGATCTCTAACACTAGCCCTCAACATAACCCTAACCCTAGGTCCAATCGTAACCCTAACCGGATCTCTAATCCTAGCCCTCAACATAACCCTAACCCTAGGTCCAATCGAAACCCTAACCGGATCTCTCACCCTAGCCCTCAACATAACCCTAACCCTAGGTCCAATCGTAACCCTAACCAGATCTCTAACCCTAGCCCTCCTCATAACCCTAACCCTAGGTCCAATCGTAACCCTAACCGGATCTCTAACCCTAGCCCTCAACATAACCCTAACCCTAGGTCCAATCGTAACCCTAACCGGATCTCTAACCCTAGCCCTCAACATAACCCTAACCCTAAGTCCAATCGTAACCCTAACCGGATCTCTAACCCTAGCCCTCAACATAACCCTAACCCTAGGTCCAATCGTAAGCATAACCGGATCTCTAACCCTACCCCTCAACATAACCCTAACCCTAGGTCCAATCGTAAGCATAACCGGATCTCTAACCCTAGCCCTCAACATAACCCTAACCCTAGGTCCAATCGTAACCCTAACCGGATCTCTAACCCTAGCCCTCAACATAACCCTAACCCTAGGTCCAATCGTAACCCTAACCGGATCTCTAACCCTAGCCCTCAACATAACCCTAAACCGAGGTCCAATCGTAACCCTAACCGGATCTCTAACCCTAGCCCTCAACATAACCCTAAACCTAGGTCCAATCGTAAGCATAACCGGATCTCTAACCCTAGCCCTCAACATAACAATAGCCTAGGTCCAATCGTAAGCATAACCCGATCTCTAACCGAAGCCCTGAACATAACCCTAACCCTAGGTCCAATCGTAACCCTAACCGGATCTCTAACCGAAGCCCTCAACATAACCCTAACCCTAGGTCCAATCGTAAGCATAACCGGATCTCTAACCCTAGCCCTCAACATAACCCTAACCCTAGGTCCAATCGTAACCCTAACCGGATCTCTAACCCTAGCCCTCAACATAACCCTAACCCTAGGTCCAATCGTAACCCTAACCGGATCTCTAAACCTAGCCCTCAACATAATCCTAACCGTAGGTCCAATCGTAACCCTAACCGGATCTCTAACCCTAGCCCTCAACATAACCCTAACCCTAGGTCCAATCGTAAGCATAACCGGATCTCTAACCCTAGCCCTTAACATAACAATAGCCTAGGTCCAATCGTAAGCATAACCGGATCTCTAACCGAAGCCCTGAACATAACCCTAACCCTAGGTCCAATCGTAAACCTAACCGGATCTCTAACCCAAGCCCTCAACATAACCCTAACCCTAGGTCCAATCGTAAGCATAACCGGATCTCTAACCCTAGCCCTCAACATAACCCTAACCCTAGGTCCAATCGTAACCCTAACCGGATCTCTAACCCTAGCCCTCAACATAACCCTAACCCTAGGTCCAATCGTAACCCTAACCGGATCTCTAACCCTAGCCCTCAACATAATCCTAACCGTAGGTCCAATCGTAACCCTAACCGGATCTCTAACCCTAGCCCTCAACATAACCCTAACCCTAGGTCCAATCGTAACCCTAACCGGATCTCTAACCCTAGCCCTCAACATAATCCTAACCGTAGGTCCAATCGTAACCCTAACCGGATCTCTAACCCTAGCCCTCAACATAACCCTAATCCTAGGTCCAATCGAAACCCTAACCGGATCTCTAACCCTAGCCCTCAACATAACAATACCTTAGGTCCAATCGTAAGCATAACCGGATCTCTAACCCAAGCCCTCAACATAACACTAACCCTAGGTCCAATCGTAACCCTAACCGGATCTCTAACCCAAGCCCTCAACATAACCCTAACCCTAGGTCCAATCGTAAGCATAACCGGATCTCTAACCCTAGCCCTCAACATAACCCTAACCCTAGGTCCAATCGTAACCCTAACCGGATCTCTAACCCTAGCCCTCAACATAACCCTAACCCTAGGTCCAATCGTAACCCTAACCGGATCTCTAACCCTAGCCCTCAACATAACCCTAACCCTAGGTCCAATCGTAACCCTAACCGGTTCTCTAACCCTAGCCCTCAACATAACCCTGACCCTAGGTCCAATCGTAACCCTAACCTGATCTCTAACCCTAGCCCTCAACATAACCCTAACCCTAGGTCCAATCGTAACCCTAACGGGATCTCTAACCCTAGCCCTCAACATAACCCTAACCCTAGGTCCAATCGTAACCCTAACCGGATCTCTAACCCTAGCCCTCAACATAACCCTAACCCTAGGTCCAATCGTAACCCTAACCGGATCTCTAACCCTAGCCCTCAACATAACCCTAACCCTAGGTCCAATCGTAACCCTAACCGGATCTCTAAACCTAGCCCTCAACATAACCCTAACCCTAGGTCCAATCGTAACCCTAATCGGATCTCTAACCCTAGCCCTCAACATAACCCTAACCCTAGGTCCAATCGTAACCCTAACCGGATCTCTAACCCTAGCCCTCAACATAACCCTAACCCTAGGTGCAATCGTAAGCATAACCGGATCTCTAACCCTAGCCTTCAACATAACCCTAACCCTAGGTCCAATCGTAACCCTAACCGGATCTCTAACCCTAGCCCTCAACATAACCCTAACCCTAGGTCCAATCGTAACCCTAACCGGATCTCTAACCCTAGCCCTCAACATAACCCTCACCCTAGGTCCAATCGTAACCCTAACCGGTTCTCTAAACCTAGCCCTCAACATAACCCTAACCCTAGGTCCAATCGTAACCCTAACCGTATCTCTAACCCTAGCCCTCAACATAACCCTAACCCTAGGTCCAATCGTATCCCTAACCGGATCTCTAACCCTAGCCCCCAACATAACCCTAACCCTAGGTCCAATCGTAACCCTAACCGGATCTTAACCCTAGCCCTCAACATAACCCTAACCCTAGGTCCAATCGTAACCCTAACCGGATCTCTAACCCTAGCCCTCAACATAACACTAACCCTAGGTCCAATCGTAACCCTAACCGGATCTCTAACCCTAGCCCTCAACATAACCCTAACCCTAGGTCCAATCGTAACCCTAACCGGATCTCTAATCCTAGCCCTCAACATAACCCTAACCCTAGGTCCAATCGAAACCCTAACCGGATCTCTCACCCTAGCCCTCAACATAACCCTAACCCTAGGTCCAATCGTAACCCTAACCGGATCTCTAACCCTAGCCCTCCTCATAACCCTAACCCTAGGTCCAATCGTAACCCTAACCGGATCTCTAACCCTAGCCCTCAACATAACCCTAACCCTAGGTCCAATCGTAACCCTAACCGGATCTCTAACCCTAGCCCTCAACATAACCCTAACCCTAGGTCCAATCGTAACCCTAACCGGATCTCTAACCCTAGCCCTCAACATAACCCTAACCCTAGGTCCAATCGTAAGCATAACCGGATCTCTAACCCTACCCCTCAACATAACCCTAACCCTAGGTCCAATCGTAAGCATAACCGGATCTCTAACCCTAGCCCTCAACATAACCCTAACCCTAGGTCCAATCGTAACCCTAACCGGATCTCTAACCCTAGCCCTCAACATAACCCTAAACCTAGGTCCAATCGTAACCCTAACCGGATCTCTAACCCTAGCCCTCAACATAACCCTAAACCGAGGTCCAATCGTAACCCTAACCGGATCTCTAAGCCTAGCCCTCAACATAACCCTAAACCTAGGTCCAATCGTAAGCATAACCGGATCTCTAATCCTAGCCCTCAACATAACAATAGCCTAGGTCCAATCGTAAGCATAACCGGATCTCTAACCGAAGCCCTGAACATAACCCTAACCCTAGGTCCAATCGTAACCCTAACCGGATCTCTAACCCAAGCCCTCAACATAACCCTAACCCTAGGTCCAATCGTAAGCATAACCGGATCTCTAACCCTAGCCCTCAACATAACCCTAACCCTAGGTCCAATCGTAACCCTAACCGGATCTCTAACCCTAGCCCTCAACATAACCCTAACCCTAGGTCCAATCGTAACCCTAACCGGATCTCTAACCCTAGCCCTCAACATAATCCTAACCGTAGGTCCAATCGTAACCCTAACCGGATCTCTAACCCTAGCCCTCAACATAACCCTAATCCTAGGTCCAATCGAAACCCTAACCTGATCTCTAAACCTAGCCCTCAACATAACCCTAACCCTAGGTCCAATCGAAACCCTAACCGGATCTCTAACCCTAGCCCTCAACATAACCCTAACCCTAGGTCCAATCGTAACCCTAACCGGATCTCTAACCCTAGCCCTCAACATAACCCTAACCCTAGGTCCAATCGTAACCCTAACCGGATCTCTAACCCTAGCCCTCAACATAACCCTAACCCTAGGTCCAATCGTAACCCTAACCGGATCTCTAACCCTAGCCCTCAACATAACCCTAACCCTAGGTCCAATCGTAACCCTAACCGGATCTCTAACCCTAGCCCTCAACATAACCCTAACCCTAGGTCCAATCGTAAGCATAACCGGATCTCTAAACCTAGCCCTCAACATAACCCTAACCCTAGGTCCAATCGTAACCCTAACCGGATCTCTAACCCTAGCCCTCAACATAACCCTAACCCTAGGTCCAATCGTAACCCTAACCGGATCTCTAACCCTAGCCCTCAACATAACCCTAACCCTAGGTCCAATTGTAAGCATAACGGGATCTCTAACCCTAGCCCTCAACATAACCCTAACCCTTGGTCCAATCGTAACCCTAACCGGTTCTCTAACCCTAGCCCTCAACATAACCCTAACCCTAGGTCCAATCGTAACCCTAACCTGATCTCTAACCCTAGCCCTCAACATAACCCTAACCCTAGGTCCAATCGTAACCCTAACCGGATCTCTAACCCTAGCCCTCAACATAACCCTAACCCTAGGTCCAATCGTAACCCTAACCGGATCTCTAACCCTAGCCCTCAACATAACCCTAACCCTAGGTCCAATCCTAACCCTAACAGGATCTCTAACCCTAGCCCTCAACATAACCCTAACCCTAGGTCCAATCGTAACCCTAACCGGATCTCTAACCCTAGCCCTCAACATAACCCTAACCCTAGGTCCAATCGTAACCCTAACCGGATCTCTAACCCTAGCCCTCAACATAACCCTAACCCTAGGTCCAATCGAAACCCTAACCGGATCTCTAACCCTAGCCCTCAACATAACCCTAACCCTAGGTCCAATCGTATCCCTAACCGGATCTCTAACCCTAGCCCTCCTCATAACCCTAATCCTAGGTCCAATCGTAACCCTAACCGGATCTCTAACCCTAGCCCTCAACATAACCCTAACCCTAGGTCCAATCGTAACCCTAACCGGATCTCTAACCCTAGCCCTCAACATAACCCTAACCCTAGGTCCAATCGTAACCCTAACCGGATCTCTAACCCTAGCCCTCAACATAACCCTAACCCTAGGTCCAATCGTAAGCATAACCGGATCTCTAACCCTAGCCCTCAACATAACCCTAACCCTAGGTCCAATCGTAACCCTAACCGGATCTCTAACCCTAGCCCTCAACATAACCCTAACCCTAGGTCCAATCGTAACCCTAACCGGATCTCTAACCCTAGCCCTCAACATAACCCTAACCCTAGGTCCAATTGTAAGCATAACCGGATATCTAACCCTAGCCCTCAACATAACCCTAACCCTAGGTCCAATCGTAACCCTAACCGGATCTCTAACCCTAGCCCTCAACATAACCCTAACCCTAGGTCCAATCGTAACCCTAACCGGTTCTCTAACCCTAGCCCTCAACATAACCCTAACCCTAGGTCCAATCGTAACCCTAACCTGATCTCTAACCCTAGCCCTCAACATAACCCTAACCCTAGTTCCTATCGTAACCCTAACCGGATCTCTAACCCTAGCCCTCAACATAACCCTAACCCTAGGTCCAATCGTAACCCTAACCGGATCTCTAACCCTAGCCCTCAACATAACCCTAACCCTAGGTCCAATCGTAACCCTAACCGTATCTCTAACCCTAGCCCTCAACATAACCCTAACCCTAGGTCCTATCGTAACCCTAACCGGATCTCTAACCCTAGCCCTCAACATAACCCTAACCCTAGGTCCAATCGTAACCCTAACCGGATCTCTAACCCTAGCCCTCAACATAACCCTAACCCTAGGTCCAATCGTAAGCATAACCGGATCTCTAAACCTAGCCCTCAACATAACCCTAACCCTAGGTCCAATCGTAACCCTAACCGGATCTCTAACCCTAGCCCTCAACATAACCCTAACCCTAGGTCCAATCGTAACCCTAACCGGATCTCTAACCCTAGCCCTCAACATAACCCTAACCCTAGGTCCAATTGTAAGCATAACGGGATCTCTAACCCTAGCCCTCAACATAACCCTAACCCTTGGTCCAATCGTAACCCTAACCGGTTCTCTAACCCTAGCCCTCAACATAACCCTAACCCTAGGTCCAATCGTAACCCTAACCTGATCTCTAACCCTAGCCCTCAACATAACCCTAACCCTAGGTCCAATCGTAACCCTAACCGGATCTCTAACCCTAGCCCTCAACATAACCCTAACCCTAGGTCCAATCGTAACCCTAACCGGATCTCTAACCCTAGCCCTCAACATAACCCTAACCCTAGGTCCAATCCTAACCCTAACAGGATCTCTAACCCTAGCCCTCAACATAACCCTAACCCTAGGTCCAATCGTAACCCTAACCGGATCTCTAACCCTAGCCCTCAACATAACACTAACCCTAGGTCCAATCGTAACCCTAACCGGATCTCTAACCCTAGCTCTCAACATAACAATACCCTAGGTCCAATCGTAAGCATAACCGGATCTCTAACCCAAGCCCTCAACATAACCCTAATCCTAGGTCCAATCGTAACCCTAACCGTATCTCTAACCCAAGCCCTCAACATAACCCTAACCCTAGGTCCAATCGTAAGCATAACCGGATCTCTAACCCTAGCCCTCAACATAACCCTAACCCTAGGTCCAATCGTAACCCTAACCGGATCTCTAATCCTAGCCCTCAACATAACAATACCCTAGGTCCAATCGTAAGCATAACCGGATATCTAACCCAAGCCCTCAACATAACCCTAACCCTAGGTCCAATCGTAACCCTAACCGGATCTCTAACCCAAGCCCTCAACATAACCCTAACCCTAGGTCCAATCGTAAGCATAACCGGATCTCTGACCCTAGCCCTCAACATAACCCTAACCCTAGGTCCAATCGTAACCCTAACCGGATCGCTAACCCTAGCCCTCAACATAACCCTAACCCTAGGTCCAATCGTAAGCATAACCGGATCTCTAACCCTAGCCCTCAACATAACCCTAACCCTAGGTCCAATCGTAAGCATAACCGGATCTCTAACCCTAGCCCTCAACATAACCCTAACCCTAGGTCCAATCGTAAGCATAACCGGATCTCTAACCCTAGCCCTCAACATAACCCTAACCCTAGGTCCAATCGTAAGCATAAGCGGATCTCTAACCCTAGCCTTCAACATAACCCTAACCCTAGGTCCAATCGAAACCCTAACCGGATCTCTAACCCTAGCCCTCAACATAACCCTAACCCTAGGTCCAATCGTAACCCTAACCGGATCTCTAACCCTAGCCCTCAACATAACCCTAAACCGAGGTCCAATCGTAACCCAAACCGGATCTCTAACCCTAGCCCTCAACATAACCCTAAACCGAGGTCCAATCGTAACCCTAACCGGATCTCTAACCCTAGCCCTCAACATAACCCTAAACCTAGGTCCAATCGTAAGCATAACCGGATCTCTAACCCTAGTCCTCAACATAACAATAGCCTAGGTCCAATCGTAAGCATAACCAGATCTCTAACCGAAGCCCTGAACATAACCCTAACCCTAGGTCCAATCGTAACCCTAATCGGATCTCTAACCCAAGCCCTCAACATAACCCTAACCCTAGGTCCAATCGTAAGCATAACCGGATCTCTAACCCTAGCCCTCAACATAACCCTAACCCTAGGTCCAATCGTAACCCTAACCGGATCTCTAACCCTAGCCCTCAACATAACCCTAACCCTAGGTCCAATCGTAACCCTAACCGGATCTCTAACCCTAGCCCTCAACATAACCCTAACCCTAGGTCCAATCGTAACCCTAACCGGATCTCTAACCCTAGCCCTCAACATAACAATACCCTAGGTCCAATCGTAAGCATAACCGGATCTCTAACCCAAGCCCTTAACATAACCCTAATCCTATGTCCAATCGTAACCCTAACCGTATCTCTAACCCAAGCCCTCAACATAACCCTAACCCTAGGTCCAATCGTAACCCTAACCGGTTCTCTAACCCTAGCCCTCAACATAACCCTAACCCTAGGTCCAATCGTAACCCTAACCGGATCTCTAACCCTAGCCCTCAACATAACCCTAACCCTAGGTCCAATCGTAACCCTAACCGGATCTCTAACCCTAGCCCTCAACATAACCCTAACCCTAGGTCCAATCGTAACCCTAACCGGATCTCTAACCCTAGCCTTCAACATAACCCTAACCCTAGGTCCAATCGTAACCCTAACCGGATCTCTAACCCTAGCCCTCAACATAACCCTAACCCTAGGTCCAATCGTAACCCTAATCGGAACTCTAACCCTAGCCCTCAACATAACCCTAACACTAGGTCCAATCGTAACCCTAACCGGAACTCTAACCCTAGCCCTCAACATAACCCTAACCCTAGGTCCAATCGTAACCCTAACCGGATCTCTAACCCTAGCCCTCAACATAACCCTAACCCTAGGTCCAATCGTAACCCTAACCGGTTCTCTAACTCTAGCCCTCAACATAACCCTAACCCTAGGTCCAATCGTAACCCTAACCTGATCTCTAACCCTAGCCCTCAACATAACCCTAACCGTAGGTCCAATCGTAACCCTAACCGGATCTCTAACCCTAGCCCTCAACATAACCCTAACCCTAGGTCCAATCGTAACCCTAACCGGATCTCTAACCCTAGCCCTCAACATAACCCTAACCCTAGGTCCAATCGTAACCCTAACCTGATCTCTAACCCTAGCCCTCAACATAACCCTAACCCTAGGTCCAATCGTAACCCTAACCGGATCTCTAACCCTAGCCCTCAACATAACCCTAACCCTAGGTCCAATCGTAACCCTAACCGGATCTCTAATCCTAGCCCTCAACATAACAATACCCTAGGTCCAATCGTAAGCATAACCGGATATCTAACCCAAGCCCTCAACATAACCCTAACCCTAGGTCCAATCGTAACCCTAACCGGATCTCTAACCCTAGCCCTCAACATAACCCTAACCCTAGGTCCAATCGAAACCCTAACCGGATCTCTAACCCTAGCCCTCAACATAACCCTAACCCTAGTTCCAATCGTAACCCTAACCGGATCTCTAACCCTAGCCCTCAACATAACACTAACCCTAGGTCCAATCGTAACCCTAACCGGATCTCTAACCCTAGCCCTCAACATAACAATACCCTAGGTCCAATCGTAAGCATAACCGGATCTCTAACCCAAGCCCTCAACATAACCCTAATCCTAGGTCCAATCGTAACCCTAACCGTATCTCTAACCCAAGCCCTCAACATAACCCTAACCCTAGGTCCAATCGTAAGCATAACCGGATCTCTAACCCTAGTCCTCAACATAACCCTAACCCTAGGTCCAATCGTAACCCTAACCGGATCTCTAAACCTAGCCCTCAACATAACCCTAACCCTAGGTCCAATCGTAAGCATAACCGGATCTCTAACCCTAGCCGTCAACATAACCCTTACCCTAGGTCCAATCCTAAGCATAACTGGAACTCTAACCCTAGCCCTCAACATAACCGTAAACCTAGGTCCAATCGTAAGCATAACCGGATCTCTAACCCTAGCCCTCAAAATAACCCTAACCCTAGGTCCAATCGTAACCCTAACCGGATCTCTAACCCTAGCCCTCAACATAACCCTAACCCTAGGTCCAATCGAAACCCTAACCTGATCTCTAAACCTAGCCCTCAACATAACCCTAACCCTAGGTCCAATCGAAACCCTAACCTGATCTCTAAACCTAGCCCTCAACATAACCCTAACCCTAGGTCCAATCGAAACCCTAACCGGATCTCTAACCCTAGCCCTCAACATAACCCTAACCCTAGGTCCAATCGCAACCCTAACCGGATCTCTAACCCTAGCCCTCAACATAACCCTAACCCTAGGTCCAATCGTAACCCTAACCGGATCTCTAACCCTAGCCCTCAACATAACCCTAACCCTAGGTCCAATCGTAACCCTAACCGGATCTCTAACCCTAGCCCTCAACATAACCCTAACCCTAGGTCCAATCGTAACCCTAACCGGATCTCTAACCCTAGCCCTCAACATAACCCTAACCCTAGGTCCAATCGTAAGCATAACCGGATCTCTAACCCTAGCCGTCAACATAACCCTTACCCTAGGTCCAATCGTAAGCATAACCGGATCTCTAACCCTAGCCCTCAACATAACCCTAAACCTAGGTCCAATCGTAAGCATAACCGGATCTCTAACCCTAGCCCTCAACATAACACTAACCCTAGGACCAATCGTAACCCTAACCGGATCTCTAACCCTAGCCCTCAACATAACCCTAACCCTAGGTCCAATCGTAACCCTAACCGGATCTCTAACCCTAGCCCTCAACATAACCCTAACCCTAGGTCCAATCGTAAGCCTAACCGGAACTCTAACCCTAGCCCTCAACATAACCCTAACCCTAGGTCCAATCGTAACCCTAACCGGATCTCTAACCCTAGCCCTCAACATAACCCTAACCCTAGGTCCAATCGTAAGCATAACAGGATCTCTAACCCTAGCCCTCAACATAACCCTAACCCTAGGTCCAATCGTAACCCTAACAGGATCTCAAACCGAAGCCCTGAACATAACCCTAACCCTAGGTCCAATCGTAACCCTAACCGGATCTCTAACCCAAGCCCTCAACATAACCCTAACCCTAGGTCCAATCGTAAGCATAACCGGATCTCTAACCCTAGCCCTCAACATAACCCTAACCCTAGGTCCAATCGTAACCCTAACCGGATCTCTAACCCAAGCCCTCAACATAACCCTAACCCTAGGTCCAATCGTAACCCTAACCGGATCTCTAACCCTAGCCCTCAACATAACCCTAACCCTAGGTCCAATCGTAACCCTAACCGGATCTCTAACCCAAGCCCTCAACATAACCCTAACCCTAGGTCCAATCGTAAGCATAACCGGATCTCTAACCCTAGCCATCAACATAACCCTAACCCTAGGTCCAATCGTAACCGTAACCGGATCTCTAACCCAAGCCCTCAACATAACCCTAACCCTAGGTCCAATCGTAACCCTAACCGGATCTCTAACCCTAGCCCTCAACATAACCCTAACCCTAGGTCCAATCGTAACCCTAACCGGATCTCTAACCCTAGCCCTCAACATAACCCTAACCCTAGGTCCAATCGTAACCCTAACCGGATCTCTAACCCTAGCCCTCAACATAACCCTAACCCTAGGTCCAATCGTAACCCTAACCGGATCTCTAATCCAAGCCCTCAACATAACCCTAACCCTAGGTCCAATCGTAACCCTAACCGGATCTCTAACCCTAGCCCTCAACATAACAATACCCTAGGTCCAATCGTAAGCATAACGGGATCTCTAACCCAAGCCCTCAACATAACCCTAACCCAAGGTCCAATCGTAACCCTAACCGGATCTCTAACCCAAGCCCTCAACATAACCCTAACCCTAGGTCCAATAGTAAGCATAACCGGATCTCTAACCCTAGCCCTCAACATAACCCTAACCCTAGGTCCAATCGTAACCCTAACCGGATCTCTAACCCTAGCCCTCAACATAACCCTAACCCTAGGTCCAATCGTAACCCTAACCGGATCTCTAACCCTAGCCCTCAACATAACCCTAACCCTAGGTCCAATCGTAACCCTAACCGGATCTCTAACCCTAGCCCTCAACATAACCCTAACCCTAGGTCCAATCGTAACCCTAACCGGATCTCTAACCCTAGCCCTCAACATAACCCTAACCCTAGGTGCAATCGTAAGCATAACCGGATCTCTAACCCTAGCCTTCAACATAACCCTAACCCTAGGTCCAATCGTAACCCTAACCGGATCTCTAACCCTAGCCCTCAACATAACCCTAACCCTAGGTCCAATCGTAACCCTAACCGGATCTCTAACCCTAGCCCTCAACATAACCCTAACCCTAGGTCCAATCGTAACCCTAACCGGTTCTCTAACCCTAGCCCTCAACATAACCCTAACCCTAGGTCCAATCGTAACCCTAACCGGATCTCTAACCCTAGCCCTCCACATAACCCTAACACTAGGTCCAATTGTATCCCTAACGGGATCTCTAACCCTAGCCCCCAACATAACCCTAACCCTAGGTCCAATCGTAAGCCTAACCGGATCTCTAACCCTAGCCCTCAACATAACCCTAACCCTAGGTCCAATCGTAACCCTAACCGGATCTCTAACCCTAGCCCTCAACATAACCCTAACCCTAGGTCCAATCGTAACCCTAACCGGATCTCTAACCCTAGCCCTCAACATAACCCTAACCCTAGGTCCAATCATAACCCTAACCGGATCTCTAACCCAAGCCCTCAACATAACCCTAACCCTAGGTCCAATCGAAACCCTAACCGGATCTCTCACCCTAGCCCTTAACATAACCCTAACCCTAGGTCCAATCGTAACCCTAACCGGATCTCTAACCCTAGCCCTCCTCATAACCCTAACCCTAGGTCCAATCGTAACCCTAACCGGATCTCTAACCCTAGCCCTCAACATAACCCTAACCCTAGGTCCAATCGTAACCCTAACCGGATCTCTAACCCTAGCCCTCAACATAACCCTAACCCTAGGTCCAATCGTAACCCTAACCGGATCTCTAACCCTAGCCCTCAACATAACCCTAACCCTAGGTCCAATCGTAAGCATAACCGGATCTCTAACCCTACCCCTCAACATAACCCTAACCCTAGGTCCAATCGTAAGCATAACCGGATCTCTAACCCTAGCCCTCAACATAACCCTAACCCTAGGTCCAATCGTAAGCATAACCGGATCTCTAACCCTAGCCCTCAACATAACCCTAACCCTAGGTCCAATCGTAACCCTAACCGGATCTCTAACCCTAGCCCTCAACATAACCCTAACCCTAGGTCCAATCGTAACCCTAACCGGATCTCTAACCCTAGCCCTCAACATAACCCTAACCCTAGGTCCAATTGTAACCCTAACCGGATCTCTAACCCTAGCCCTCAACAAAACACTAACCCTAGGTCCAATCGTAAGCATAACCGGATCTCTAACCCTAGCCGTCAACATAACCCTTACCCTAGGTCCAATCGTAAGCATAACCGGATCTCTAACCCTAGCCCTCAACATAACCCTAACCCTAGGTCCAATCGTAATCCTAACCGGATCTCTAACCCTAGCCCTCAACATAACCCTAACCCTAGGTCCAATCGTAACCCTAACCGGATCTCTAACACTAGCCCTCAACATACCCCTAACCCTAGGTCCAATCGTAACCCTAACCGGATCTCTAACCCTAGCCCTCAACATAACCCTAACCCTAGGTCCAATCGTAACCCTAACCGGATCTCTAACCCTAGCCCTCAACATAACACTAACCCTAGGTCCAATCGTAACCCTAACCGGATCTCTAACCCTAGACCTCAACATAACAATACCCTAGGTCCAATCGTAAGCATAACCGGATCTCTAACCCAAGCCCTCAACATAACCCTAATCCTAGGTCCAATCGTAACCCTAACCGTATCTCTAACCCAAGCCCTCAACATAACCCTAACCCTAGGTCCAATCGTAAGCATAACCGCATCTCTAACCCTAGCCCTCAACATAACCCTAACCCTAGGTCCAATCGTAACCCTAACCGGATCTCTAATCCTAGCCCTCAACATAACAATACCCTAGGTCCAATCGTAAGCATAACCGGATATCTAACCCAAGCCCTCAACATAACCCTAACCCTAGGTCCAATCGTAACCCTAACCGGATCTCTAACCCTAGCCCTCAACATAACCCTAACCCTAGGTCCAATCGTAACCCTAACCGGAACTCTAACCCTAGCCCTCAACATAACCCTAACCCTAGGTCCAATCGTAACCCTAACCGGAACTCTAACCCTAGCCCTCAACATAACCCTAACCCTAGGTCCAATCGTAACCCTAACCGGATCTCTAACCCTAGCCCTCAACATAACCTTAACCCTAGGTCCAATCGAAACCCTAACCGGATCTCTAACCCTAGCCCTCCTCATAACCCTAACCCTAGGTCCAATCGTAACCCTAACCGGATCTCTAACCCTAGCCCTCAACATAACCCTAACCATAGGTCCAATCGTAACCCTAACCGGATCTCTAACCCTAGCCCTCAACATAACCCTAACCCTAGGTCCAATCGTAACCCTAACCGGATCTCTAACCCTAGCCCTCAACATAACCCTAACCCTAGGTCCAATCGTAAGCATAACCGGATCTCTAACCCTAGCCCTCAACATAACCCTAACCCTAGGTCCAATCGTAACCCTAACCGGATCTCTAACCCTAGCCCTCAACATAACCCTAACCCTAGGTCCAATCGTAACCCTAACCGGATCTCTAACCCTAGCCCTCAACATAACCCTAACCCTAGGTCCAATTGTAAGCATAACCGGATCTCTAACCCTAGCCCTCAACATAACCCTAACCCTAGGTCCAATCGTAACCCTAACCGGATCTCTAACCCTAGCCCTCAACATAACCCTAACCCTAGGTCCAATCGTAACCCTAACCGGTTCTCTAACCCTAGCCCTCAACATAACCCTAACCCTAGGTCCAATCGTAACCCTAACCTAATCTCTAACCCTAGCCCTCAACATAACCCTAACCCTAGGTCCAATCGTAACCCTAACCGGATCTCTAACCCTAGCCCTCAACATAACCCTAACCCTAGGTCCAATCGTAACCCTAACCGGATCTCTAATCCTAGCCCTCAACATAACAATACCCTAGGTCCAATCGTAAGCATAACCGGATATCTAACCCAAGCCCTCAACATAACCCTAACCCTAGGTCCAATCGTAACCCTAACCGGATCTCTAACCCTAGCCCTCAACATAACCCTAACCCTAGGTCCAATCGAAACCCTAACCGGATCTCTAACCCTAGCCCTCAACATAACCCTAACCCTAGTTCCAATCGTAACCCTAACCGGATCTCTAACCCTAGCCCTGAACATAACACTAACCCTAGGTCCAATCGTAACCCTAACCGGATCTCTAACCCTAGCCCTCAACATAACAATACCCTAGGTCCAATCGTAAGCATAACCGGATCTCTAAACCTAGCCCTCAACATAACCCTAACCCTAGGTCCAATCGTAACCCTAACCGGATCTCTAAACCTAGCCATCAACATAACCCTAACCCTAGGTCCAATCGTAAGCATAACCGGATCTCTAACCCTAGCCGTCAACATAACCCTTACCCTAGGTCCAATCCTAAGCATAACTGGAACTCTAACCCTAGCCCTCAACATAACCGTAAACCTAGGTCCAATCGTAAGCATAACCGGATCTCTAACCCTAGCCCTCAAAATAACCCTAACCCTAGGTCCAATCGTAACCCTAACCGGATCTCTAACCCTAGCCCTCAACATAACCCTAACCCTAGGTCCAATCGAAACCCTAACCTGATCTCTAAACCTAGCCCTCAACATAACCCTAACCCTAGGTCCAATCGAAACCCTAACCGGATCTCTAACCCTAGCCCTCAACATAACCCTAACAATAGGTCCAATCGTAACCCTAACCGGATCTCTAACCCTAGCCCTCAACATAACCCTAACCCTAGGTCCAATCGCAACCCTAACCGGATCTCTAACCCTAGCCCTCAACATAACCCTAACCCTAGGTCCAATCGTAACCCTAACCGGATCTCTAACCCTAGCCCTCAACATAACCCTAACCCTAGGTCCAATCGTAACCCTAACCGGATCTCTAACCCTAGCCCTCAACATAACCCTAACCCTAGGTCCAATCGTAACCCTAACCGGATCTCTAACCCTAGCCCTCAACATAACCCTAACCCTAGGTCCAATCGTAAGCATAACCGGATCTCTAACCCTAGCCGTCAACATAACCCTTACCCTAGGTCCAATCGTAAGCATAACCGGATCTCTAACCCTAGCCCTCAACATAACCCTAAACCTAGGTCCAATCGTAAGCATAACCGGATCTCTAACCCTAGCCCTCAACATAACACTAACCCTAGGACCAATCGTAACCCTAACCGGATCTCTAACCCTAGCCCTCAACATAACCCTAACCCTAGGTCCAATCGTAACCCTAACCGGATCTCTAACCCTAGCCCTCAACATAACCCTAACCCTAGGTCCAATCGTAAGCCTAACCGGATCTCTAACCCTAGCCCTCAACATAACCCTAACCCTAGGTCCAATCGTAACCCTAACCGGATCTCTAACCCTAGCCCTCAACATAACCCTAACCCTAGGTCCAATTGTAAGCATAACAGGATCTCTAACCCTAGCCCTCAACATAACCCTAACCCTAGGTCCAATCGTAACCCTAACAGGATCTCAAACCGAAGCCCTGAACATAACCCTAACCCTAGGTCCAATCGTAACCCTAACCGGATCTCTAACCCAAGCCCTCAACATAACCCTAACCCTAGGTCCAATCGTAAGCATAACCGGATCTCTAACCCTAGCCCTCAACATAACCCTAACCCTAGGTCCAATCGTAACCCTAACCGGATCTCTAACCCAAGCCCTCAACATAACCCTAACCCTAGGTCCAATCGTAACCCTAACCGGATCTCTAACCCTAGCCCTCAACATAACCCTAACCCTAGGTCCAATCGTAACCCTAACCGGATCTCTAACCCAAGCCCTCAACATAACCCTAACCCTAGGTCCAATCGTAAGCATAACCGGATCTCTAACCCTAGCCATCAACATAACCCTAACCCTAGGTCCAATCGTAACCGTAACCGGATCTCTAACCCAAGCCCTCAACATAACCCTAACCCTAGGTCCAATCGTAACCCTAACCGGATCTCTAACCCTAGCCCTCAACATAACCCTAACCCTAGGTCCAATCGTAACCCTAACCGGATCTCTAACCCTAGCCCTCAACATAACCCTAACCCTAGGTCCAATCGTAACCCTAACCGGATCTCTAACCCTAGCCCTCAACATAACCCTAACCCTAGGTCCAATCGTAACCCTAACCGGATCTCTAATCCAAGCCCTCAACATAACCCTAACCCTAGGTCCAATCGTAACCCTAACCGGATCTCTAACCCTAGCCCTCAACATAACAATACCCTAGGTCCAATCGTAAGCATAACGGGATCTCTAACCCAAGCCCTCAACATAACCCTAACCCAAGGTCCAATCGTAACCCTAACCGGATCTCTAACCCAAGCCCTCAACATAACCCTAACCCTAGGTCCAATAGTAAGCATAACCGGATCTCTAACCCTAGCCCTCAACATAACCCTAACCCTAGGTCCAATCGTAACCCTAACCGGATCTCTAACCCTAGCCCTCAACATAACCCTAACCCTAGGTCCAATCGTAACCCTAACCGGATCTCTAACCCTAGCCCTCAACATAACCCTAACCCTAGGTCCAATCGTAACCCTAACCGGATCTCTAACCCTAGCCCTCAACATAACCCTAACCCTAGGTCCAATCGTAACCCTAACCGGATCTCTAACCCTAGCCCTCAACATAACCCTAACCCTAGGTGCAATCGTAAGCATAACCGGATCTCTAACCCTAGCCTTCAACATAACCCTAACCCTAGGTCCAATCGTAACCCTAACCGGATCTCTAACCCTAGCCCTCAACATAACCCTAACCCTAGGTCCAATCGTAACCCTAACCGGATCTCTAACCCTAGCCCTCAACATAACCCTAACCCTAGGTCCAATCGTAACCCTAACCGGTTCTCTAACCCTAGCCCTCAACATAACCCTAACCCTAGGTCCAATCGTAACCCTAACCGGATCTCTAACCCTAGCCCTCAACATAACCCTAACACTAGGTCCAATTGTATCCCTAACGGGATCTCTAACCCTAGCCCCCAACATAACCCTAACCCTAGGTCCAATCGTAAGCCTAACCGGATCTCTAACCCTAGCCCTCAACATAACCCTAACCCTAGGTCCAATCGTAACCCTAACCGGATCTCTAACCCTAGCCCTCAACATAACCCTAACCCTAGGTCCAATCGTAACCCTAACCGGATCTCTAACCCTAGCCCTCAACATAACCCTAACCCTAGGTCCAATCATAACCCTAACCGGATCTCTAACCCAAGCCCTCAACATAACCCTAACCCTAGGTCCAATCGAAACCCTAACCGGATCTCTCACCCTAGCCCTTAACATAACCCTAACCCTAGGTCCAATCGTAACCCTAACCGGATCTCTAACCCTAGCCCTCCTCATAACCCTAACCCTAGGTCCAATCGTAACCCTAACCGGATCTCTAACCCTAGCCCTCAACATAACCCTAACCCTAGGTCCAATCGTAACCCTAACCGGATCTCTAACCCTAGCCCTCAACATAACCCTAACCCTAGGTCCAATCGTAACCCTAACCGGATCTCTAACCCTAGCGCTCAACATAACCCTAACCCTAGGTCCAATCGTAAGCATAACCGGATCTCTAACCCTACCCCTCAACATAACCCTAACCCTAGGTCCAATCGTAAGCATAACCGGATCTCTAACCCTAGCCCTCAACATAACCCTAACCCTAGGTCCAATCGTAACCCTAACCGGATCTCTAACCCTAGCCCTCAACATAACCCTAACCCTAGGTCCAATCGTAACCCTAACCGGATCTCTAACCCTAGCCCTCAACATAACCCTAACCCTAGGTCCAATTGTAACCCTTACCGGATCTCTAACCCTAGCCCTCAACAAAACCCTAACCCTAGGTCCAATCGTAAGCATAACCGGATCTCTAACCCTAGCCGTCAACATAACCCTTACCCTAGGTCCAATCGTAAGCATAACCGGATCTCTAACCCTAGCCCTCAACATAACCCTAACCCTAGGTCCAATCGTAATCCTAACCGGATCTCTAACCCTAGCCCTCAACATAACCCTAACCCTAGGTCCAATCGTAACCCTAACCGGATCTCTAACACTAGCCCTCAACATACCCCTAACCCTAGGTCCAATCGTAACCCTAACCGGATCTCTAAACCTAGCCCTCAACATAACCCTAACCCTAGGTCCAATCGTAAGCATAACCGGATCTCTAACCCTAGCCGTCAACATAACCCTTACCCTAGGTCCAATCCTAAGCATAACTGGAACTCTAACCCTAGCCCTCAACATAACCGTAAACCTAGGTCCAATCGTAAGCATAACCGGTTCTCTAACCCTAGCCCTCAACATAACCCTAACCCTAGGTCCAATCGTAACCCTAACCGGATCTCTAACCCTAGCCCTCAACATAACCCTAACACTAGGTCCAATTGTATCCCTAACGGGATCTCTAACCCTAGCCCCTAACATAACCCTAACCCTAGGTCCAATCGTAACCCTAACCGGATCTCTAACCCTAGCACTCAACATAACCCTAACCCTAGGTCCAATCGTAACCCTAACCGGATCTCTAACCCTAGCCCTCCTCATAACCCTAACCCTAGGTCCAATCGTAACCCGAACCGGATCTCTAACCCTAGCCCTCAACATAACCCTAACCCTAGGTCCAATCGTAACCCTAACCGGATCTCTAACCCTAGCCCTCAACATAACCCTAACCCTAGGTCCAATCGTAACCCTAACCGGATCTCTAACCCTAGCCCTCAACATAACCCTAAGCCTAGGTCCAATCGTAACCCTAACCGGATCTCTAACCCTAGCCCTCAACATAACCCTAACCCTAGGTCCAATCGTAACCCTAACCGGATCTCTAACCCTAGCCCTCAACAAAACCCTAACCCTAGGTCCAATCGTAAGCATAACCGGATCTCTAACCCTAGCCGTCAACATAACCCTTACCCTAGGTCCAATCGTAAGCATAACCGGATCTCTAACCCTAGCCCTCAACATAACCCTAACCCTAGGTCCAATCGTAACCCTAACCGGATCTCTAACCCTAGCCCTCAACATAACCCTAACACTAGGTCCAATTTTATCCCTAACGGGATCTCTAACCCTAGCCCCCAACATAACCCTAACCCTAGGTCCAATCGTAACCCTAACCGGATCTCTAACCCTAGCCCTCAACATAACCCTAACCCTAGGTCCAATCGTAACCCTAACCGGATCTCTAACCCTAGCCCTCCTCATAACCCTAACCCTAGGTCCAATCGTAACCCTAACCGGATCTCTAACCCTAGCCCTCAACATAACCCTAACCCTAGGTCCAATCGTAACCCTAACCGGATCTCTAACCCTAGCCCTCAACATAACCCTAACCCTAGGTCCAATCGTAAGCATAACCGGATCTCTAACCCTACCCCTGAACATAACCCTAACCCTAGGTCCAATCGTAAGCATAACCGGATCTCTAACCCTAGCCCTCAACATAACCCTAACCCTAGGTCCAATCGTAAGCATAACCGGATCTCTAACCCTAGCCCTCAACATAACCCTAACCCTAGGTCCAATCGTAACCCTAACCGGATCTCTAACCCTAGCCCTCAACATAACCCTAACCCTAGGTCCAATCGTAACCCTAACCGGATCTCTAACCCTAGCCCTCAACATAACCCTAACCCTAGGTCCAATCGTAACCCTAACCGGATCTCTAACCCTAGCCCTCAACAAAACCCTAACCCTAGGTCCAATCGTAAGCATAACCGGATCTCTAACCCTAGCCGTCAACATAACCCTTACCCTAGGTCCAATCGTAAGCATAACCGGATCTCTAACCCTAGCCCTCAACATAACCCTAACCCTAGGTCCAATCGTAACCCTAACCGGATCTCTAACCCTAGCCCTCAACATAACCCTAACCCTAGGTCCAATCGAAACCCTAACCGGATCTCTCACCCTAGCCCTTAACATAACCCTAACCCTAGGTCCAATCGTAACCCTAACCGGATCTCTAACCCTAGCCCTCCTCATAACCCTAACCCTAGGTCCAATCGTAACCCTAACCGGATCTCTAACCCTAGCCCTCAACATAACCCTAACCCTAGGTCCAATCGTAACCCTAACCGGATCTCTAACCCTAGCCCTCAACATAACCCTAACCCTAGGTCCAATCGTAACCCTAACCGGATCTCTAACCCTAGCCCTCAACATAACCCTAACCCTAGGTCCAATCGTAAGCATAACCGGATCTCTAACCCTACCCCTCAACATAACCCTAACCCTAGGTCCAATCGTAAGCATAACCGGATCTCTAACCCTAGCCCTCAACATAACCCTAACCCTAGGTCCAATCGTAAGCATAACCGGATCTCTAACCCTAGCCCTCAACATAACCCTAACCCTAGGTCCAATCGTAACCCTAACCGGATCTCTAACCCTAGCCCTCAACATAACCCTAACCCTAGGTCCAATCGTAACCCTAACCGGATCTCTAACCCTAGCCCTCAACATAACCCTAACCCTAGGTCCAATCGTAACCCTAACCGGATCTCTAACCCTAGCCCTCAACAAAACCCTAACCCTAGGTCCAATCGTAAGCATAAACGGATCTCTAACCCTAGCCGTCAACATAACCCTTACCCTAGGTCCAATCGTAAGCATAACCGGATCTCTAACCCTAGCCCTCAACATAACCCTAACCCTAGGTCCAATCGTAATCCTAACCGGATCTCTAACCCTAGCCCTCAACATAACCCTAACCCTAGGTCCAATCGTAACCCTAACCGGATCTCTAACACTAGCCCTCAACATAACCCTAACCCTAGGTCCAATCGTAACCCTAACCGGATCTCTAAACCTAGCCCTCAACATAACCCTAACCCTAGGTCCAATCGTAAGCATAACCGGATCTCTAACCCTAGCCGTCAACATAACCCTTACCCTAGGTCCAATCCTAAGCATAACTGGAACTCTAACCCTAGCCCTCAACATAACCGTAAACCTAGGTCCAATCGTAAGCATAACCGGTTCTCTAACCCTAGCCCTCAACATAACCCTAACCCTAGGTCCAATCGTAACCCTAACCGGATCTCTAACCCTAGCCCTCAACATAACCCTAACACTAGGTCCAATTGTATCCCTAACGGGATCTCTAACCCTAGCCCCCAACATACCCTAACCCTAGGTCCAATCGTAACCCTAACCGGATCTCTAACCCTAGCCCTCAACATAACCCTAACCCTAGGTCCAATCGTAACCCTAACCGGATCTCTAACCCTAGCCCTCCTCATAACCCTAACCCTAGGTCCAATCGTAACCGTAACCGGATCTCTAACCCTAGCCCTCAACATAACCCTAACTCTAGGTCCAATCGTAAGCCTAACCGGATCTCTAACCCTAGCCCTCAACATAACCCTAACCCTAGGTCCAATCGTAACCCTAACCGGATCTCTAACCCTAGCCCTCAACATAACCCTAACCCTAGGTCCAATCGTAAGCATAACCGGATCTCTAACCCTACCCCTCAACATAACCCTAACCCTAGGTCCAATCGTAAGCATAACCGGATCTCTAACCCTAGCCCTCAACATAACCCTAACCCTAGGTCCAATCGTAAGCATAACCGGATCTCTAACCCTAGCCCTCAACATAACCCTAACCCTAGGTCCAATCGTAACCCTAACCGGATCTCTAACCCTAGCCCTCAACATAACCCTAACCCTAGGTCCAATCGTAACCCTAACCGGATCTCTAACCCTAGCCCTCAACATAACCCTAACCCTAGGTCCAATCGTAACCCTAACCGGATCTCTAACCCTAGCCCTCAACAAAACCCTAACCCTAGGTCCAATCGTAAGCATAACCGGATCTCTAACCCTAGCCGTCAACATGACCCTTACCCTAGGTCCAATCGTAAGCATAACCGGATCTCTAACCCTAGCCCTCAACATAACCCTAACCCTAGGTACAATCGTAACCCTAACCGGATCTCTAACCCTAGCCCTCAACATAACCCTAACACTAGGTCCAATTGTATCCCTAACGGGATCTCTAACCCTAGCCCCCAACATAACCCTAACCCTAGGTCCAATCGTAACCCTAACCGGATCTCTAACCCTAGCCCTCAACATAACCCTAACCCTAGGTCCAATCGTAACCCTAACCGGATCTCTAACCCTAGCCCTCCTCATAACCCTAACCCTAGGTCCAATCGTAACCCTAACCGGATCTTTAACCCTAGCCCTCAACATAACCCTAACCCTAGGTCCAATCGTAACCCTAACCGGATCTCTAACCCTAGCCCTCAACATAACCCTAACCCTAGGTCCAATCGTAACCCTAACCGGATCTCTAACCCTAGCCCTCAACATAACCCGAACCCTAGGTCCAACCGTAAGCATAACCGGATCTCTAACCCTACCCCTCAACATAACCCTAACCCTAGGTCCAATCGTAAGCATAACCGGATCTCTAACCCTAGCCCTCAACATAACCCTAACCCTAGGTCCAACCGTAAGCATAACCGGATCTCTAACCCTAGCCCTCAACATAACCCTAACCCTAGGTCCAATCGTAACCCTAACCGGATCTCTAACCCTAGCCCTCAACATAACCCTAACCCTAGGTCCAATCGTAACCCTAACCGGATCTCTAACCCTAGCCCTCAACATAACCCTAACCCTAGGTCCAATCGTAACCCTAACCGGATCTCTAACCCTAGCCCTCAACAAAACCCTAACCCTAGGTCCAATCGTAAGCATAACCGGATCTCTAACCCTAGCCGTCAACATAACCCTTACCCTAGGTCCAATCGTAAGCATAACCGGATCTCTAACCCTAGCCCTCAACATAACCCTAACCCTAGGTCCAATCGTAATCCTAACCGGATCTCTAACCCTAGCCCTCAACATAACCCTAACCCTAGGTCCAATCGTAACCCTAACCGGATCTCTAACACTAGCCCTCAACATAACCCTAACCCTAGGTCCAATCGTAACCCTAACCGGATCTCTAAACCTAGCCCTCAACATAACCCTAACCCTAGGTCCAATCGTAAGCATAACCGGATCTCTAACCCTAGCCGTCAACATAACCCTTACCCTAGGTCCAATCCTAAGCATAACTGGAACTCTAACCCTAGCCCTCAACATAACCCTAACCCAAGGTCCAATCGTAACCCTAACCGGATCTCTAACCCTAGCCCTCAACATAACCCTAACCCTAGGTGCAATCGTAAGCATAACCGGATCTCTAACCCTAGCCTTCAACATAACCCTAACCCTAGGTCCAATCGTAACCCTAACCGGATCTCTAACCCTAGCCCTCAACATAACCCTAACCCTAGGTCCAATCGTAACCCTAACCGGATCTCTAACCCTAGCCCTCAACATAACCCTAACCCTAGGTCCAATCGTAACCCTAACCGGTTCTCTAACCCTAGCCCTCAACATAACCCTAACCCTAGGTCCAATCGTAACCCTAACCGGATCTCTAACCCTAGCCCTCAACATAACCCTAACACTAGGTCCAATTGTATCCCTAACGGGATCTCTAACCCTAGCCCCCAACATAACCCTAACCCTAGGTCCAATCGTAACCCTAACCGGATCTCTAACCCTAGCCCTCAACATAACCCTAACCCTAGGTCCAATCGTAACCCTAACCGGATCTCTAACCCTAGCCCTCAACATAACCCTAACCCTAGGTCCAATCGTAACCCTAACCGGATCTCTAACCCTAGCCCTCAACATAACCCTAACCCTAGGTCCAATCGTAACCCTAACCGGATCTCTAATCCTAGCCCTCAACATAACCCTAACCCTAGGTCCAATCGAAACCCTAACCGGATCTCTCACCCTAGCCCTCAACATAACCCTAACCCTAGGTCCAATCGTAACCCTAACCGGATCTCTAACCCTAGCCCTCCTCATAACCCTAACCCTAGGTCCAATCGTAACCCTAACCGGATCTCTAACCCTAGCCCTCAACATAACCCTAACCCTAGGTCCAATCGTAACCCTAACCGGATCTCTAACCCTAGCCCTCAACATAACCCTAACCCTAGGTCCAATCGTAACCCTAACCGGATCTCTAACCCTAGCCCTCAACATAACCCTAACCCTAGGTCCAATCGTAAGCATAACCGGATCTCTAACCCTACCCCTCAACATAACCCTAACCCTAGGTCCAATCGTAAACATAACCGGATCTCTAACCCTAGCCCTCAACATAACCCTAACCCTAGGTCCAATCGTAAGCATAACCGGATCTCTAACCCTACCCCTCAACATAACCCTAACCCTAGGTCCAATCGTAAGCATAACCGGATCTCTAACCCTAGCCCTCAACATAACCCTAACCCTAGGTCCAATCGTAACCCTAACAGGATCTCTAACCGAAGCCCTGAACATAACCCTAACCCTAGGTCCAATCGTAACCCTAACCGGATCTCTAACCCAAGCCCTCAACATAACCCTAACCCTAGGTCCAATCGTAAGCATAACCGGATCTCTAACCCTAGCCCTCAACATAACACTAACCCTAGGTCCAATCGTAACCCTAACCGGATCTCTAACCCAAGCCCTCAACATAACCCTAACCCTAGGTCCAATCGTAACCCTAACCGGATCTCTAACCCTAGCCCTCAACATAACCCTAACCCTAGGTCCAATCGTAACCCTAACCGGATCTCTAACCCAAGCCCTCAACATAACCCTAACCCTAGGTCCAATCGTAAGCATAACCGGATCTCTAACCCTAGCCATCAACATAACCCTAACCCTAGGTCCAATCGTAACCGTAACCGGATCTCTAACCCAAGCCCTCAACATAATCCTAACCCTAGGTCCAATCGTAACCCTAACCGGATCTCTAACCCTAGCCCTCAACATAACCCTAACCCTAGGTCCAATCGTAACCCTAACCGGATCTCTAACCCTAGCCCTCAACATAACCCTAACCCTAGGTCCAATCGTAACCCTAACCGGATCTCTAAACCTAGCCCTCAACATAACCCTAACCCTAGGTCCAATCGTAACCCTAACCGGATCTCTAATCCAAGCCCTCAACATAACCCTAACCCTAGGTCCAATCGTAACCCTAACCGGATCTCTAACCCTAGCCCTCAACATAACAATACCCTAGGTCCAATCGTAAGCATAACGGGATCTCTAACCCAAGCCCTCAACATAACCCTAACCCAAGGTCCAATCGTAACCCTAACCGGATCTCTAACCCAAGCCCTCAACATAACCCTAACCCTAGGTCCAATCGTAAGCATAACCGGATCTCTAACCCTAGCCCTCAACATAACCCTAACCCTAGGTCCAATCGTAAGCATAACCGGATCTCTAACCCTAGCCCTCAACATAACACTAACCCTAGGTCCAATCGTAACCCTAACCGGATCTCTAACCCAAGCCCTCAACATAACCCTAACCCTAGGTCCAATCGTAACCCTAACCGGATCTCTAACCCTAGCCCTCAACATAACCCTAACCCTAGGTCCAATCGTAACCCTAACCGGATCTCTAACCCAAGCCCTCAACATAACCCTAACCCTAGGTCCAATCGTAAGCATAACCGGATCTCTAACCCTAGCCATCAACATAACCCTAACCCTAGGTCCAATCATAACCGTAACCGGATCTCTAACCCAAGCCCTCAACATAATCCTAACCCTAGGTCCAATCGTAACCCTAACCGGATCTCTAACCCTAGCCCTCAACATAACCCTAACCCTAGGTCCAATCGTAACCCTAACCGGATCTCTAACCCTAGCCCTCAACATAACCCTAACCCTAGGTCCAATCGTAACCCTAACCGGATCTCTAACCCTAGCCCTCAACAAAACCCTAACCCTAGGTCCAATCGTAAGCATAACCGGATCTCTAACCCTAGCCGTCAACATAACCCTTACCCTAGGTCCAATCGTAAGCATAACCGGATCTCTAACCCTAGCCCTCAACATAACCCTAACCCTAGGTCCAATCGTAATCCTAACCGGATCTCTAACCCTAGCCCTCAACATAACCCTAACCCTAGGTCCAATCGTAACCCTAACCGGATCTCTAACACTAGCCCTCAACATAACCCTAACCCTAGGTCCAATCGTAACCCTAACCGGATCTCTAAACCTAGCCCTCAACATAACCCTAACCCTAGGTCCAATCGTAAGCATAACCGGATCTCTAACCCTAGCCGTCAACATAACCCTTACCCTAGGTCCAATCCTAAGCATAACTGGAACTCTAACCCTAGCCCTCAACATAACCCTAACCCAAGGTCCAATCGTAACCCTAACCGGATCTCTAACCCTAGCCCTCAACATAACCCTAACCCTAGGTGCAATCGTAAGCATAACCGGATCTCTAACCCTAGCCTTCAACATAACCCTAACCCTAGGTCCAATCGTAACCCTAACCGGATCTCTAACCCTAGCCCTCAACATAACCCTAACCCTAGGTCCAATCGTAACCCTAACCGGATCTCTAACCCTAGCCCTCAACATAACCCTAACCCTAGGTCCAATCGTAACCCTAACCGGTTCTCTAACCCTAGCCCTCAACATAACCCTAACCCTAGGTCCAATCGTAACCCTAACCGGATCTCTAACCCTAGCCCTCAACATAACCCTAACACTAGGTCCAATTGTATCCCTAACGGGATCTCTAACCCTAGCCCCCAACATAACCCTAACCCTAGGTCCAATCGTAACCCTAACCGGATCTCTAACCCTAGCCCTCAACATAACCCTAACCCTAGGTCCAATCGTAACCCTAACCGGATCTCTAACCCTAGCCCTCAACATAACCCTAACCCTAGGTCCAATCGTAACCCTAACCGGATCTCTAACCCTAGCCCTCAACATAACCCTAACCCTAGGTCCAATCGTAACCCTAACCGGATCTCTAATCCTAGCCCTCAACATAACCCTAACCCTAGGTCCAATCGAAACCCTAACCGGATCTCTCACCCTAGCCCTCAACATAACCCTAACCCTAGGTCCAATCGTAACCCTAACCGGATCTCTAACCCTAGCCCTCCTCATAACCCTAACCCTAGGTCCAATCGTAACCCTAACCGGATCTCTAACCCTAGCCCTCAACATAACCCTAACCCTAGGTCCAATCGTAACCCTAACCGGATCTCTAACCCTAGCCCTCAACATAACCCTAACCCTAGGTCCAATCGTAACCCTAACCGGATCTCTAACCCTAGCCCTCAACATAACCCTAACCCTAGGTCCAATCGTAAGCATAACCGGATCTCTAACCCTACCCCTCAACATAACCCTAACCCTAGGTCCAATCGTAAACATAACCGGATCTCTAACCCTAGCCCTCAACATAACCCTAACCCTAGGTCCAATCGTAAGCATAACCGGATCTCTAACCCTACCCCTCAACATAACCCTAACCCTAGGTCCAATCGTAAGCATAACCGGATCTCTAACCCTAGCCCTCAACATAACCCTAACCCTAGGTCCAATCGTAACCCTAACAGGATCTCTAACCGAAGCCCTGAACATAACCCTAACCCTAGGTCCAATCGTAACCCTAACCGGATCTCTAACCCAAGCCCTCAACATAACCCTAACCCTAGGTCCAATCGTAAGCATAACCGGATCTCTAACCCTAGCCCTCAACATAACACTAACCCTAGGTCCAATCGTAACCCTAACCGGATCTCTAACCCAAGCCCTCAACATAACCCTAACCCTAGGTCCAATCGTAACCCTAACCGGATCTCTAACCCTAGCCCTCAACATAACCCTAACCCTAGGTCCAATCGTAACCCTAACCGGATCTCTAACCCAAGCCCTCAACATAACCCTAACCCTAGGTCCAATCGTAAGCATAACCGGATCTCTAACCCTAGCCATCAACATAACCCTAACCCTAGGTCCAATCGTAACCGTAACCGGATCTCTAACCCAAGCCCTCAACATAATCCTAACCCTAGGTCCAATCGTAACCCTAACCGGATCTCTAACCCTAGCCCTCAACATAACCCTAACCCTAGGTCCAATCGTAACCCTAACCGGATCTCTAACCCTAGCCCTCAACATAACCCTAACCCTAGGTCCAATCGTAACCCTAACCGGATCTCTAAACCTAGCCCTCAACATAACCCTAACCCTAGGTCCAATCGTAACCCTAACCGGATCTCTAATCCAAGCCCTCAACATAACCCTAACCCTAGGTCCAATCGTAACCCTAACCGGATCTCTAACCCTAGCCCTCAACATAACAATACCCTAGGTCCAATCGTAAGCATAACGGGATCTCTAACCCAAGCCCTCAACATAACCCTAACCCAAGGTCCAATCGTAACCCTAACCGGATCTCTAACCCAAGCCCTCAACATAACCCTAACCCTAGGTCCAATCGTAAGCATAACCGGATCTCTAACCCTAGCCCTCAACATAACCCTAACCCTAGGTCCAATCGTAAGCATAACCGGATCTCTAACCCTAGCCCTCAACATAACACTAACCCTAGGTCCAATCGTAACCCTAACCGGATCTCTAACCCAAGCCCTCAACATAACCCTAACCCTAGGTCCAATCGTAACCCTAACCGGATCTCTAACCCTAGCCCTCAACATAACCCTAACCCTAGGTCCAATCGTAACCCTAACCGGATCTCTAACCCAAGCCCTCAACATAACCCTAACCCTAGGTCCAATCGTAAGCATAACCGGATCTCTAACCCTAGCCATCAACATAACCCTAACCCTAGGTCCAATCATAACCGTAACCGGATCTCTAACCCAAGCCCTCAACATAATCCTAACCCTAGGTCCAATCGTAACCCTAACCGGATCTCTAACCCTAGCCCTCAACATAACCCTAACCCTAGGTCCAATCGTAACCCTAACCGGATCTCTAACCCTAGCCCTCAACATAACCCTAACCCTAGGTCCAATCGTAACCCTAACCGGATCTCTAAACCTAGCCCTCAACATAACCCTAACCCTAGGTCCAATCGTAACCCTAACCGGATCTCTAATCCAAGCCCTCAACATAACCCTAACCCTAGGTCCAATCGTAACCCTAACCGGATCTCTAACCCTAGCCCTCAACATAACAATACCCTAGGTCCAATCGTAAGCATAACGGGATCTCTAACCCAAGCCCTCAACATAACCCTAACCCAAGGTCCAATCGTAACCCTAACCGGATCTCTAACCCAAGCCCTCAACATAACCCTAACCCTAGGTCCAATCGTAAGCATAACCGGATCTCTAACCCTAGCCCTCAACATAACCCTAACCCTAGGTCCAATCGTAACCCTAACCGGATCTCTAACCCTAGCCCTCAACATAACCCTAACCCTAGGTCCAATCGTAACCCTAACCGGATCTCTAACCCTAGCCCTCAACATAACCCTAACCCTAGGTCCAATCGTAAGCATAACCGGATCTCTAACCCTAGCCCTCAACATAACCCTAACCCTAGGTCCAATCGTAACCCTAACCGGATCTCTAACCCTAGCCCTCAACATAACCCTAACCCTAGGTGCAATCGTAAGCATAACCGGATCTCTAACCCTAGCCTTCAACATAACCCTAACCCTAGGTCCAATCGTAACCCTAACCGGATCTCTAACCCTAGCCCTTAACATAACCCTAACCCTAGGTCCAATCGTAACCCTAACCGGATCTCTAACCCTAGCCCTCAACATAACCCTAACCCTAGGTCAAATCGTAACCCTAACCGGATCTCTAATCCTAGCCCTCAACATAACCCTAACCCTAGGTCCAATCGAAACCCTAACCGGATCTCTCACCCTAGCCCTCAACATAACCCTAACCCTAGGTCCAATCGTAACCCTAACCGGATCTCTAACCCTAGGCCTCCTCATAATCCTAACCTTAGGTCCAATCGTAACCCTAACCGGATCTCTAACCCTAGCCCTCAACATAACCCTAACCCTAGGTCCAATCGTAACCCTAACCGGATCTCTAACCCTAGCCCTCAACATAACCCTAACCCTAGGTCCAATCGTAACCCTAACCGGATCTCTAACCCTAGCCCTCAACATAACCCTAACCCTAGGTCCAATCGTAAGCATAACCGGATCTCTAACCCTACCCCTCAACATAACCCTAACCCTAGGTCCAATCGTAAGCATAACCGGATCTCTAACCCTAGCCCTCAACATAACCCTAACCCTAGGTCCAATCGTAAGCATAACCGGATCTCTAACCCTAGCCCTCAACATAACCCTAACCCTAGGTCCAATCGTAACCCTAACCGGATCTCTAACCCTAGCCCTCAACATAACCCTAACCCTAGGTCCAATCGTAACCCTAACCGGATCTCTAAACCTAGCCCTCAACATAACCCTAACCCTAGGTCCAATCGTAACCCTAACCGGATCTCTAACCCTAGCCCTCAACATAACCCTAACCCTAGGTCCAATCGTAAGCATAACCGGATCTCTAACCCTAGCCGTCAACATAACCCTTACCCTAGGTCCAATCGTAAGCATAACCGGATCTCTAACCCTAGCCCTCAACATAACCCTAAACCTAGGTCCAATCGTAAGCATAACCGGATCTCTAACCCTAGCCCTCAACATAACCCTAACCCTAGGACCAATCGTAACCCTAACCGGGTCTCTAACCCTAGCCCTCAACATAACCCTAACCCTAGGTCCAATCGTAACCCTAACCGGATCTCTAACCCTAGCCCTCAACATAACCCTAACCCTAGGTCCAATCGTAAGCCTAACCGGATCTCTAACCCTAGCCCTCAACATAACCCTAACCCTAGGCCCAATCGTAAGCCTAACCGGATCTCTAACCCTAGCCCTCAACATAACCCTAACCCTAGGTCCAATCGTAACCCTAACCGGATCTCTAACCCTAGCCCTCAACATAACACTAAACCGAGGTCCAATCGTAACCCTAACCGGATCTCTAACCCTAGCCCTCAACATAACCCTAAACCTAGGTCCAATCGTAACCCTAACAGGATCTCTAACCGAAGCCCTGAACATAACCCTAACCCTAGGTCCAATCGTAACCCTAACCGGATCTCTAACCCAAGCCCTCAACATAACCCTAACCCTAGGTCCAATCGTAAGCATAACCGGATCTCTAACCCTAGCCATCAACATAACCCTAACCCTAGGTCCAATCGTAACCGTAACCGGATCTCTAACCCAAGCCCTCAACATAACCCTAACCCTAGGTCCAATCGTAACCCTAACCGGATCTCTAACCCAAGCCCTCAACATAACCCTAACCCTAGGTCCAATCGTAAGCATAACCGGATCTCTAACCCTAGCCATCAACATAACCCTAACCCTAGGTCCAATCGTAACGGTAACCGGACCTCTAACCCAAGCCCTCAACATAACCCTAACCCTAGGTCCAATCGTAACCCTAACCGGATCTCTAACCCTAGCCCTCAACATAACCCTAACCCTAGGTCCAATCGTAACCCTAACCGGATCTCTAACCCTAGCCCTCAACATAACCCTAACCCTAGGTCCAATCGTAACCCTAACCGGATCTCTAACCCTAGCCCTCAACATAACCCTAACCCTAGGTCCAATCGTAACCCTAACCGGATCTCTAACCCTAGCCCTCCTCATAACCCTAACCCTAGGTCCAATCGTAACCCTAACCGGATCTCTAACCCTAGCCCTCAACATAACCCTTACCCTAGGTCCAATCGTAACCCTAACCGGATCTCTAACCCTAGCCCTCAACATAACCCTAACCCTAGGTCCAATCGTAACCCTAACCGGATCTCTAACCCTAGCCCTCAACATAACCCTAACCCTAGGTCCAATCGTAACCCTAACCGGATCTCTAACCCTAGCCCTCCTCATAACCCTAACCCTAGGTCCAATCGTAACCCTAACCGGATCTCTAACCCTAGCCCTCAACATAACCCTAACCCTAGGTCCAATCGTAAGCATAACCGGATCTCTAACCCTACCCCTCAACATAACCCTAACCCTAGGTCCAATCGTAAGCATAACCGGATCTCTAACCCTAGCCCTCAACATAACCCTAACCCTAGGTCCAATCGTAAGCATAACCGGATCTCTAACCCTAGCCCTCAACATAACCCTAACCCTAGGTCCAATCGTAACCCTAACCGGATCTCTAACCCTAGCCCTCAACATAACCCTAACCCTAGGTCCAATCGTAACCCTAACCGGATCTCTAACACTAGCCCTCAACATAACCCTAACCCTAGGTCCAATCGTAACCCTAACCGGATCTCTAAACCTAGCCCTCAACATAACCCTAACCCTAGGTCCAATCGTAAGCATAACCGTATCTCTAACCCTAGCCGTCAACATAACCCTTACCCTAGGTCCAATCCTAAGCATAACTGGAACTCTAACCCTAGCCCTCAACATAACCGTAAACCTAGGTCCAATCGTAAGCATAACCGGATCTCTAACCCTAGCCCTCAACATAACCCTAACCCTAGGTCCAATCGTAACCCTAACCGGATCTCTAACCCTAGCCCTCAACATAACCTTAACCCTAGGTCCAATCGAAACCCTAACCTGATCTCTAAACCTAGCCCTCAACATAACCCTAACCCTAGGTCCAATCGAAACCCTAAACGGATCTCTAACCCTAGCCCTCAACATAACCCTAACCCTAGCTCCAATCGTAACCCTAACCGGATCTCTAACCCTAGCCCTCAACATAACCCTAACCCTAGGTCCAATCGCAACCCTAACCGGATCTCTAACCCTAGCCCTCAACATAACCCTAACCCTAGGTCCAATCGTAACCCTAACCGGATCTCTAACCCTAGCCCTCAACATAACCCTAACCCTAGGTCCAATCGTAACCCTAACCGGATCTCTAACCCTAGCCCTCAACATAACCCTAACCCTAGGTCCAATCGTAACCCTAACCGGATCTCTAACCCTAGCCCTCAACATAACCCTAACCCTAGGTCCAATCGTAAGCATAACCGGATCTCTAACCCTAGCCGTCAACATAACCCTTACCCTAGGTCCAATCGTAAGCATAACCGGATCTCTAACCCTAGCCCTCAACATAACCCTAAACCTAGGTCCAATCGTAAGCATAACCGGATCTCTAACCCTAGCCCTCAACATAACACTAACCCTAGGACCAATCGTAACCCTAACCGGATCTCTAACCCTAGCCCTCAACATAACCCTAACCCTAGGTCCAATCGTAACCCTAACCGGATCTCTAACCCTAGCCCTCAACATAACCCTAACCCTAGGTCCAATCGTAAGCCTAACCGGATCTCTAACCCTAGCCCTCAACATAACCCTAACCCTAGGTCCAATCGTAACCCTAACCGGATCTCTAACCCTAGCCCTCAACATAACCCTAACCCTAGGTCCAATCGTAAGCATAACAGGATCTCTAACCCTAGCCCTCAACATAACCCTAACCCTAGGTCCAATCGTAACCCTAACAGGATCTCTAACCGAAGCCCTGAACATAACCCTAACCCTAGGTCCAATCGTAACCCTAACCGGATCTCTAACCCAAGCCCTCAACATAACCCTAACCCTAGGTCCAATCGTAAGCATAACCGGATCTCTAACCCTAGCCCTCAACATAACACTAACCCTAGGTCCAATCGTAACCCTAACCGGATCTCTAACCCAAGCCCTCAACATAACCCTAACCCTAGGTCCAATCGTAACCCTAACCGGATCTCTAACCCTAGCCCTCAACATAACCCTAAACCGAGGTCCAATCGTAACCCTAACCTGATCTCTAACCCTAGCCCTCAACATAACCCTAAACCTAGGTCCAATCGTAAGCATAACCGGATCTCTAACCCTAGCCCTCAACATAACAATAGCCTAGGTCCAATCGTAAGCATAACCGGATCTCTAACCGAAGCCCTCAACATAACCCTAACCCTAGGTCCAATCGTAACCCTAACCGGATCTCTAACCCAAGCCCTCAACATAACCCTAACCCTAGGTCCAATCGTAAGCATAACCGGATCTCTAACCCTAGCCATCAACATAACCCTAACCCTAGGTCCAATCGTAACCGTAACCGGATCTCTAACCCAAGCCCTCAACATAACCCTAATCCTAGGTCCAATCGTAACCCTAACCGGATCTCTAACCCTAGCCCTCAACATAACCCTAACCCTAGGTCCAATCGTAACCCTAACCGGATCTCTAACCCTAGCCCTCAACATAACCCTATCCCTAGGTCCAACCGTAACCCTAACCGGATCTCTAACCCTAGCCCTCAACATAACCCTAACCCTAGGTCCAATCGTAACCCTAACCGGATCTCTAACCCAAGCCCTCAACATAACCCTAACCCTAGGTCCAATCGTAACCCTAACCGGATCTCTAACCCTAGCCCTCAACATAACAATACCCTAGGTCCAATCGTAAGCATAACCGGATCTCTAACCCAAGCCCTCAACATAACCCTAACCCTAGGTCCAATCGTAACCCTAACCGGATCTCTAACCCAAGCCCTCAACATAACCCTAACCCTAGGTCCAATCGTAAGCATAACCGGATCTCTAACCCTAGCCCTCAACATAACCCTAACCCTAGGTCCAATCGTAACCCTTACCGGATCTCTAACCCTAGCCCTCAACATAACGCTAAACCGAGATCCAATCGTAACCCTAACCGGATCTCTAACCCTAGCCCTCAACATAACCCTAACCCTAGGTCCAATCGTAACCCTAACAGGATCTCTAACCGAAGCCCTGAACATAACCCTAACCCTAGGTCCAATCGTAACCCTAACCGGATCTCTAACCCAAGCCCTCAACATAACCCTAACCCTAGGTCCAATCGTAAGCATAACCGGATCTCTAACCCTAGCCCTCAACATAACCCTAACCCTAGGTCCAATCGTAACCCTAACCGGATCTCTAACCCAAGCCCTCAACATAACCCTAACCCTAGGTCCAATCGTAACCCTAACTGGATCTCTAACCCTAGCCCTCAACATAACCCTAACCCTAGGTGCAATCGTAACCCTAACCGGATCTCTAACCCTAGCCCTCAACATAACCCTAACCCTAGGTCCAATCGTAACCCTAACCGGATCTCTAACCCTAGCCCTCAACATAACCCTAACCCTAGGTCCAATCGTAACCCTAACCGGATCTCTAACCCTAGCCCTCAACATAACCCTAAACCGAGGTCCAATCGTAAACCTAACCGGATCTCTAACCCTAGCCCTCAACATAACCCTAAACCTAGGTCCAATCGTAAGCATAACCGGATCTCTAACCCTAGCCCTCAACATAACAATAGCCTAGGTCCAATCGTAAGCATAACCGGATCTCTAACCGAAGCCCTGAACATAACCCTAACCCTAGGTCCAATCGTAACCCTAACCGGATCTCTAACCCAAGCCCTCAACATAACCCTAACCCTAGGTCCAATCGTAAGCATAACCGGATCTCTAACCCTAGCCATCAACATAACCCTAACCCTAGGTCCAATCGTAACCGTAACCGGATCTCTAACCCAAGCCCTCAACATAACCCTAACCCTAGGTCCAATCGTAACCCTAACCGGATCTCTAACCCTAGCCCTCAACATAACCCTAACCCTAGGTCCAATCGTAACCCTAACCGGATCTCTAACCCTAGCCCTCAACATAACCCTAACCCTAGGTCCAATCGTAACCCTAACCGGATCTCTAACCCTAGCCCTCAACATAACCCTAACCCTAGGTCCAATCGTAACCCTAACCGGATCTCTAACCCAAGCCCTCAACATAACCCTAACCCTAGGTCCAATCGTAACCCTAACCGGATCTCTAACCCAAGCCCTCAACATAACCCTAACCCTAGGTCCAATCGTAAGCATAACCGGATCTCTAACCCTAGCCCTCAACATAACCCTAACCCTAGGTCCAATCGTAACCCTAACCGGATCTCTAACCCTAGCCCTCAACATAACCCTAACCCTAGGTCCAATCGTAACCCTAACCGGATCTCTAACCCTAGCCCTCAACATAACCCTAACCCTAGGTCCAATCGTAAGCATAACCGGATATCTAACCCTAGCCCTCAACATAACCCTAACCCTAGGTGCAATCGTAACCCTAACCGGATCTCTAACCCTAGCCCTCAACATAACCCTAACCCTAGGTCCAATCGTAACCCTAACCGGATCTCTAACCCTAGCCCTCAACATAACCCTAACCCTAGGTCCAATCGTAACCCTAACCGGATCTCTAACCCTAGCCCTCAACATAACCCTAAACCGAGGTCCAATCGTAAACCTAACCGGATCTCTAACCCTAGCCCTCAACATAACCCTAAACCTAGGTCCAATCGTAAGCATAACCGGATCTCTAACCCTAGCCCTCAACATAACAATAGCCTAGGTCCAATCGTAAGCATAACCGGATCTCTAACCGAAGCCCTGAACATAACCCTAACCCTAGGTCCAATCGTAACCCTAACCGGATCTCTAACCCAAGCCCTCAACATAACCCTAACCCTAGGTCCAATCGTAAGCATAACCGGATCTCTAACCCTAGCCATCAACATAACCCTAACCCTAGGTCCAATCGTAACCGTAACCGGATCTCTAACCCAAGCCCTCAACATAACCCTAACCCTAGGTCCAATCGTAACCCTAACCGGATCTCTAACCCTAGCCCTCAACATAACCCTAACCCTAGGTCCAATCGTAACCCTAACCGGATCTCTAACCCTAGCCCTCAACATAACCCTAACCCTAGGTCCAATCGTAACCCTAACCGGATCTCTAACCCTAGCCCTCAACATAACCCTAACCCTAGGTCCAATCGTAACCCTAACCGGATCTCTAACCCAAGCCCTCAACATAACCCTAACCCTAGGTCCAATCGTAACCCTAACCGGATCTCTAACCCAAGCCCTCAACATAACCCTAACCCTAGGTCCAATCGTAAGCATAACCGGATCTCTAACCCTAGCCCTCAACATAACCCTAACCCTAGGTCCAATCGTAACCCTAACCGGATCTCTAACCCTAGCCCTCAACATAACCCTAACCCTAGGTCCAATCGTAACCCTAACCGGATCTCTAACCCTAGCCCTCAACATAACCCTAACCCTAGGTCCAATCGTAAGCATAACCGGATATCTAACCCTAGCCCTCAACATAACCCTAACCCTAGGTCCAATCGTAACCCTAACCGGATCTCTAACCCTAGCCCTCAACATAACCCTAACCCTAGGTGCAATCGTAAGCATAACCGGATCTCTAACCCTAGCCTTCAACATAACCCTAACCCTAGGTCCAATCGTAACCCTAACCGGATCTCTAACCCTAGCCCTCAACATAACCCTAATCCTAGGTCCAATCGTAACCCTAACCGGATCTCTAACCCTAGCCCTCAACATAACCCTAACCCTAGGTCCAATCGTAACCCTAACCGGATCTCTAACCCTAGCCCTCAACATAACCCTAACCCTAGGTCCAATCGTAACCCTAACCGGATCTCTAACCCTAGCCCTCAACATAACCCTAACCCTAGGTCCAATCGTAACCCTAACCGGATCTCTAACCCTAGCCCTCAACATAACCCTAACCCTAGGTCCAATCGTAACCCTAACCGGATCTCTAACCCAAGCCCTCAACATAACCCTAACCCTAGGTCCAATCGAAACCCTAACCGGATCTCTAACCCTAGCCCTCAACATAACCCTAACCCTAGGACCAATCGTAACCCTAACCGGATCTCTAACCCTAGCCCTCAACATAACCCTAACCCTAGGTCCAATCGTAACCCTAACCGGATCTCTAACCCTAGCCCTCAACATAACCCTAACCCTAGGTCCAATCGTAAGCCTAACCGGATCTCTAACCCTAGCCCTCAACACAACCCTAACCCTAGGTCCAATCGTAAGCCTAACCGGATCTCTAACCCTAGCCCTCAACATAACCCTAACCCTAGATCCAATCGTAACCCTAACCGGATCTCGAACCCTAGCCCTCAACATAACGCTAAACCGAGGTCCAATCGTAACCCTAACCGGATCTCTAACTCTAGCCCTCAACATAACCCTAACCCTAGGTCCAATCGTAACCCTAACAGGATCTCTAACCGAAGCCCTGAACATAACCCTAACCCTAGGTCCAATCGTAACCCTAACCGGATCTCTAACCCAAGCCCTCAACATAACCCTAACCCTAGGTCCAATCGTAAGCATAACCGGATCTCTAACCCTAGCCCTCAACATAACCCTAACCCTAGGTCCAATCGTAACCCTAACTGGATCTCTAACCCTAGCCCTCAACATAACCCTAACCCTAGGTCCAATCGTAACCCTAACCGGATCTCTAACCCTAGCCCTCAACATAACCCTAACCCTAGGTCCAATCGTAACCCTAACCGGATCTCTAACCCAAGCCCTCAACATAACCCTAACCCTAGGTCCAATCGTAACCCTAACTGGATCTCTAACCCTAGCCCTCAACATAACCCTAACCCTAGGTCCAATCGTAACCCTAACCGGATCTCTAACCCTAGCCCTCAACATAACCCTAACCCTAGGTCCAATCGTAACCCTAACCGGATCTCTAACCCTAGCCCTCAACATAACCCTAACCCTAGGTCCAATCGTAACCCTAACCGGATCTCTAACCCTAGCCCTCAACATAACCCTAACCCTAGGTCCAATCGTAACCCTAACCGGATCTCTAACCCTAGCCCTCAACATAACCCTAACCCTAGGTCCAATCGTAACCCTAACCGGATCTCTAACCCAAGCCCTCAACATAACCCTAACCCTAGGTCCAATCGTAAGCATAACCGGATCTCTAACCCTAGCCATCAACATAACCCTAACACTAGGTCCAATCGTAAGCATAACCGGATCTCTAACCCAAGCCCTCAACATAACCCTAACCCTAGGTCCAATCGTAACCCTAACCGGATCTCTAACCCTAGCCCTCAACATAACCCTAACCCTAGGTCCAATCGTAACCCTAACCGGATCTCTAACCCTAGCCCTCAACATAACCCTAACCCTAGGTCCAATCGTAACCCTAACCGGATCTCTAACCCTAGCCCTCAACATAACCCTAACCCTAGGTCCAATCGTAACCCTAACCGGATCTCTAACCCAAGCCCTCAACATAACCCTAACCCTAGGTCCAATCGTAACCCTAACCGGATCTCTAACCCTAGCCCTCAACATAACAATACCCTAGGTCCAATCGTAAGCATAACCGGATCTCTAACCCAAGCCCTCAACATAACCCTAACCCTAGGTCCAATCGTAACCCTAACCGGATCTCTAACCCAAGCCCTCAACATAACCCTAACCCTAGGTCCAATCGTAAGCATAACCGGATCTCTAACCCAAGCCCTCAACATAACCCTAACCCTAGGTCCAATCGTAACCCTAACCGGATCTCTAACCCTAGCCCTCAACATAACCCTAACCCTAGGTCCAATCGTAACCCTAACCGGATCTCTAACCCTAGCCCTCAACATAACCCTAACCCTAGGTCCAATCGTAAGCATAACCGGATATCTAACCCTAGCCCTCAACATAACCCTAACCCTAGGTCCAATCGTAACCCTAACCGGATCTCTAACCCTAGCCCTCAACATAACCCTAACCCTAGGTGCAATCGTAAGCATAACCGGATCTCTAACCCTAGCCTTCAACATAACCCTAACCCTAGGTCCAATCGTAACCCTAACCGGATCTCTAACCCTAGCCCTCAACATAACTCTAACCCTAGGTCCAATCGTAACCGTAACCAGATCTCTAACCCTAGCCCTCAACATAACCCTAACCCTAGGTCCAATCGTAACCCTAACCGGTTCTCTAACCCTAGCCCTCAACATAACCCTAACCCTAGGTCCAATCGTAACCCTAACCGGATCTCTAACCCTAGCCCTCAACATAACCCTAACCCTAGGTCCAATCGTATCCCTAACCGGATCTCTAACCCTAGCCCCCAACATAACCCTAACCCTAGGTCCAATCGTAACCCTAACCGGATCTCTAACCCTAGCCCTAAACATAACCCTAACCCTACGTCCAATCGTAACCCTAACCGGATCTCTAACCCTAGCCCCCAACATAACCCTAACCCTAGGTCCAATCGTAACCCTAACCGGATCTCTAACCCTAGCCCCCAACATAACCCTAACCCTAGGACCAATCGTAACCCTAACCGGATCTCTAACCCTAGCCCTCAACATAACCCCAACCCTAGGTCCAATCGAAACCCTAACCGGATCTCTAAACCTAGCCCTCAACATAACCCTAACCCTAGGTCCAATCGTAACCCTAACCGGATCTCTAACCCTAGCCCTCCTCATAACCCTAACCCTAGGTCCAATCGTAACCCTAACCGGATCTCTAACCCTAGCCCTCAACATAACCCTAACCCTAGGTCCAATCGTAACCCTAACCGGATCTCTAACCCTAGCCCTCAACATAACCCTAACCCTAGGTCCAATCGTAACCCTAACCGGATCTCTAACCCTAGCCCTCAACATAACCCTAACCCTAGGTCCAATCGTAAGCATAACCGGATCTCTAACCCTAGCCCTCAACATAACCCTAACCCTAGGTCCAATCGTAAGCATAACCGGATCTCTAACCCTAGCCCTCAACATAACCCTAACCCTAGGTCCAATCGTAACCCGAACCGGATCCCTAACCCTAGCCCTCAACATAACACTTACCCTAGGTCCAATCGTAAGCATAACCGGATCTCTAACCCTAGCCCTCAACATAACCCTAAACCTAGGTCCAATCGTAAGCATAACCGGATCTCTAACCCTAGCCCTCAACATAACCCTAACCCTAGGTCCAATCGTAAGCATAACCGGATCTCTAACCCTAGCCCTCAACATAACCCTAACCCTAGGTCCAATCGTAACCCTAACCGGATCTCTAACCCGAGCCCTCAACATAACCCTAACCCTAGGTCCAATCGTAACCCTAACCGGATCTCTAACCCTAGCCCTCAACATAACCCTAAACCGAGGTCCAATCGTAACCCTAACCGGATCTCTAACCCTAGCCCTCAACATAACCCTAAACCTAGGTCCAATCGTAAGCATAACCGGATCTCTAACCCTAGCCCTCAACATAACCCTAACCCTAGGTCCAATCGTAAGCATAACCGGATCTCTAAACATAGCCCTCAACATAACCCTAACCCTAGGTCCAATCGTAACCCTAACCGGATCTCTAACCCTAGCCCTCAACATAACCCTAACCCTAGGTCCAATCGTATCCCTAACCGGATCTCTATCCCTAGCCCCCAACATAACCCTAACCCTAGGTCCATTCGTAACCCTAACCGGATCTCTAACCCTAGCCCTCAACATAACCCTAACCCTAGGTCCAATCGTAACCCTAACCGGATCTCTAACCCTAGCCCTCAACATAACCCTAACCCTAGGTCCAATCGTAACCCTAACCGGATCTCTAACCCTAGCCCTCAACATAACACTAACCCTAGGTCCAATCGTAACTCTAACCGGATCTCTAACCCTAGCCCTCAACATAACCCTAACCCTAGGTCCAATCGAAACCCTAACCGGATCTCTAACCCTAGCCCTCAACATAACCCTAACCCTAGGACCAATCGTAACCCTAACCGGATCTCTAACCCTAGCCCTCAACATAACCCTAACCCTAGGTCCAATCGTAACCCTAACCGGATCTCTAACCCTAGCCCTCAACATAACCCTAACCCTAGGTCCAATCGTAAGCCTAACCGGATCTCTAACCCTAGCCCTCAACATAACCCTAACCCTAGGTCCAATCGTAAGCCTAACCGGATCTCTAACCCTAGCCCTCAACATAACCCTAACCCTAGATCCAATCGTAACCCTAACCGGATCTCTAACCCTAGCCCTCAACATAACGTTAAACCGAGGTCCAATCGTAACCCTAACCGGATCTCTAACCCTAGCCCTCAACATAACCCTAACCCTAGGTCCAATCGTAACCCTAACAGGATCTCTAACCGAAGCCCTGAACATAACCCTAACCCTAGGTCCAATCGTAACCCTAACCGGATCTCTAACCCAAGCCCTCAACATAACCCTAACCCTAGGTCCAATAGTAAACATAACCGGATCTCTAACCCTAGCCCTCAACATAACCCTAACCCTAGGTCAAATCGTAACCCTAACCGGATCTCTAACCCAAGCCCTCAACATAACCCTAACCCTAGGTCCAATCGTAACCCTAACTGGATCTCTAACCCTAGCCCTCAACATAACCCTAACCCTAGGTCCAATCGTAACCCTAACCGGATCTCTAACCCTAGCCCTCAACATAACCCTAACCCTAGGTCCAATCGTAACCCTAACCGGATCTCTAACCCTAGCCCTCAACATAACCCTAACCCTAGGTCCAATCGTAACCCTAACCGGATCTCTAACCCTAGCCCTCAACATAACCCTAACCCTAGGTCCAATCGTAACCCTATCCGGATCTCTAACCCTAGCCCTCAACATAACCCTAACCCTAGGTCCAATCGTAACCCTAACCGGATCTCTAACCCAAGCCCTCAACATAACCCTAACCCTAGGTCCAATCGTAACCCTAACCGGATCTCTAACCCAAGCCCTCAACATAACCCTAACCCTAGGTCCAATCGTAAGCATAACCGGATATCTAACCCTAGCCCTCAACATAACCCTAACCCTAGGTCCAATCGTAACCCTAACAGGATCTCTAACCGAAGCCCTGAACATAACCCTAACCCTAGGTCCAATCGTAACCCTAACCGGATCTCTAACCCAAGCCCTCAACCTAACCCTAACCCTAGGTCCAATCGTAAGCATAACCGGAACTCTAACCCTAGCCCTCAACATAACCCTAACCCTAGGTCCAATCGAAACCCTAACCGGATCTCTAACCCAAGCCCTCAACATAACCCTAACCCTAGGTCCAATCGTAACCTTAACTGGATCTCTAACCCTAGCCCTCAACATAACCCTAACCCTAGGTCCAATCGTAACCCTAACCGGATCTCTAAACCTAGCCCTCAACATAACCCTAACCCTAGGTCCAATCGTAACCCTAACCGGATCTCTAACCCTAGCCCTCAACATAACCCTAACCCTAGGTCCAATCGTAACCCTAACCGGATCTCTAACCCTAGCCCTCAACATAACCCTAACCCTAGGTCCAATCGTAACCCTAACCGGATCTCTAACCCTAGCCCTCAACATAACCCTAACCCTAGGTCCAATCGTAACCCTAACCGGATCTCTAACCCAAGCCCTCAACATAACCCTAACCCTAGGTCCAATCGAAACCCTAACCGGATCTCTAACCCTAGCCCTCAACATAACCCTAACCCTAGGTCCAATCGTAACCCTAACCGGATCTCTAACCCTAGCCCTCAACATAACCCTAACCCTAGGTCCAATCGTAACCCTAACCGGATCTCTAACCCTAGCCCTCAACATAACCCTAACCCTAGGTCCAATCGAAACCCTAACCGGATCTCTAACCCTAGCCCTCAACATAACCCTAACCCTAGGACCAATCGTAACCCTAACCGGATCTCTAACCCTAGCCCTCAACATAACCCTAACCCTAGGTCCAATCGTAACCCTAACCGGATCTCTAACCCTAGCCCTCAACATAACCCTAACCCTAGGTCCAATCGTAAGCCTAACCGGATCTCTAACCCTAGCCCTCAACATAACCCTAACCCTAGGTCCAATCGTAAGCCTAACCGGATCTCTAACCCTAGCCCTCAACATAACCCTAACCCTAGATCCAATCGTAACCCTAACCGGATCTCTAACCCTAGCCCTCAACATAACGTTAAACCGAGGTCCAATCGTAACCCTAACCGGATCTCTAACCTTAACCCTCAACATAACCCTAACCCTAGGTCCAATCGTAACCCTAACAGGATCTCTAACCGAAGCCCTGAACATAACCCTAACCCTAGGTCCAATCGTAACCCTAACCGGATCTCTAACCCAAGCCCTCAACATAACCCTAACCCTAGGTCCAATCGTAAGCATAACCGGATCTCTAACCCTAGCCCTCAACATAACCCTAACCCTAGGTCAAATCGTAACCCTAACCGGATCTCTAACCCAAGCCCTCAACATAACCCTAACCCTAGGTCCAATCGTAACCCTAACCGGATCTCTAACCCTAGCCCTCAACATAATCCTAACCCTAGGTCCAATCGTAACCCTAACCGGATCTCTAACCCTAGCCCTCAACATAATCCTAACCCTAGGTCCAATCGTAACCCTAACCGGATCTCTAACCCTAGCCCTCAACATAACCCTAACCCTAGGTCCAATCGTAACCCTAACCGGATCTCTAACCCTAGCCCTCAACATAACCCTAACCCTAGGTCCAATCGTAACCCTAACCGGATCTCTAACCCTAGCCCTCAACATAACCCTAACCCTAGGTCCAATCGTAACCCTAACCGGATCTCTAACCCTAGCCCTCAACATAACCCTAACCCTAGGTCCAATCGTAACCCTAACCGGATCTCTAACCCAAGCCCTCAACATAACCCTAACCCTAGGTCCAATCGTAACCCTAACCGGATCTCTAACCCAAGCCCTCAACATAACCCTAACCCTAGGTCCAATCGTAAGCATAACCGGATATCTAACCCTAGCCCTCAACATAACCCTAACCCTAGGTCCAATCGTAAGCATAACCGGATCTCTAACCCAAGCCCTCAACATAACCCTAACCCTAGGTCCAATCGTAAGCATAACCGGATCTCTAACCCTAGCCCTCAACATAACCCTAACCCTAGGTCCAATCGTAAGCATAACCGGATCTCTAACCCTAGCCCTCAACATAACCCTAACCCTAGGTCCAATCGTAACCCTAACCGGATCCCTAACCCTAGCCCTCAACATAACACTTACCCTAGGTCCAATCGTAAGCATAACCGGATCTCTAACCCTAGCCCTCAACATAACCCTAAACCTAGGTCCAATCGTAAGCATAACCGGATCTCTAACCCTAGCCCTCAACATAACCCTAACCCTAGGTCCAATCGTAAGCATAACCGGATCTCTAACCCTAGCCCTCAACATAACCCTAACCCTAGGTCCAATCGTAACCCTAACCGGATCTCTAACCCGAGCCCTCAACATAACCCTAACCCTAGGTAAAATCGTAACCCTAACCGGATCTCTAACCCTAGCCCTCAACATAACCCTAAACCGAGGTCCAATCGTAACCCTAACCGGATCTCTAACCCGAGCCCTCAACATAACCCTAACCCTAGGTCCAATCGTAACCCTAACCGGATCTCTAACCCTAGCCCTCAACATAACCCTAAACCGAGGTCCAATCGTAACCCTAACCGGATCTCTAACCCTACCCCTCAACATAACCCTAACCCTAGGTTCAATCGTAACCCTAACAGGATCTCTAACCGAAGCCCTGAACATAACCCTAACCCTAGGTCCAATCGTAACCCTAACCGGATCTCTAACCCAAGCCCTCAACATAACCCTAACCCTAGGTCCAATAGTAAACATAACCGGATCTCTAACCCTAGCCCTCAACATAACCCTAACCCTAGGTCAAATCGTAACCCTAACCGGATCTCTAACCCAAGCCCTCAACATAACCCTAACCCTAGGTCCAATCGTAACCCTAACTGGATCTCTAACCCTAGCCCTCAACATAACCCTAACCCTAGGTCCAATCGTAACCCTAACCGGATCTCTAACCCTAGCCCTCAACATAACCCTAACCCTAGGTCCAATCGTAACCCTAACCGGATCTCTAACCCTAGCCCTCAACATAACCCTAACCCTAGGTCCAATCGTAACCCTAACCGGATCTCTAACCCTAGCCCTCAACATAACCCTAACCCTAGGTCCAATCGTAACCCTATCCGGATCTCTAACCCTAGCCCTCAACATAACCCTAACCCTAGGTCCAATCGTAACCCTAACCGGATCTCTAACCCAAGCCCTCAACATAACCCTAACCCTAGGTCCAATCGTAACCCTAACCGGATCTCTAACCCAAGCCCTCAACATAACCCTAACCCTAGGTCCAATCGTAAGCATAACCGGATATCTAACCCTAGCCCTCAACATAACCCTAACCCTAGGTCCAATCGTAACCCTAACAGGATCTCTAACCGAAGCCCTGAACATAACCCTAACCCTAGGTCCAATCGTAACCCTAACCGGATCTCTAACCCAAGCCCTCAACCTAACCCTAACCCTAGGTCCAATCGTAACCCTAACCGGAACTCTAACCCTAGCCCTCAACATAACCCTAACCCTAGGTCCAATCGAAACCCTAACCGGATCTCTAACCCAAGCCCTCAACATAACCCTAACCCTAGGTCCAATCGTAACCTTAACTGGATCTCTAACCCTAGCCCTCAACATAACCCTAACCCTAGGTCCAATCGTAACCCTAACCGGATCTCTAAACCTAGCCCTCAACATAACCCTAACCCTAGGTCCAATCGTAACCCTAACCGGATCTCTAACCCTAGCCCTCAACATAACCCTAACCCTAGGTCCAATCGTAACCCTAACCGGATCTCTAACCCTAGCCCTCAACATAACCCTAACCCTAGGTCCAATCGTAACCCTAACCGGATCTCTAACCCTAGCCCTCAACATAACCCTAACCCTAGGTCCAATCGTAACCCTAACCGGATCTCTAACCCAAGCCCTCAACATAACCCTAACCCTAGGTCCAATCGAAACCCTAACCGGATCTCTAACCCTAGCCCTCAACATAACCCTAACCCTAGGTCCAATCGTAACCCTAACCGGATCTCTAACCCTAGCCCTCAACATAACCCTAACCCTAGGTCCAATCGTAACCCTAACCGGATCTCTAACCCTAGCCCTCAACATAACCCTAACCCTAGGTCCAATCGAAACCCTAACCGGATCTCTAACCCTAGCCCTCAACATAACCCTAACCCTAGGACCAATCGTAACCCTAACCGGATCTCTAACCCTAGCCCTCAACATAACCCTAACCCTAGGTCCAATCGTAACCCTAACCGGATCTCTAACCCTAGCCCTCAACATAACCCTAACCCTAGGTCCAATCGTAAGCCTAACCGGATCTCTAACCCTAGCCCTCAACATAACCCTAACCCTAGGTCCAATCGTAAGCCTAACCGGATCTCTAACCCTAGCCCTCAACATAACCCTAACCCTAGATCCAATCATAACCCTAACCGGATCTCTAACCCTAGCCCTCAACATAACGTTAAACCGAGGTCCAATCGTAACCCTAACCGGATCTCTAACCTTAACCCTCAACATAACCCTAACCCTAGGTCCAATCGTAACCCTAACAGGATCTCTAACCGAAGCCCTGAATATAACCCTAACCCTAGGTCCAATCGTAACCCTAACCGGATCTCTAACCCAAGCCCTCAACATAACCCTAACCCTAGGTCCAATCGTAAGCATAACCGGATCTCTAACCCTAGCCCTCAACATAACCCTAACCCTAGGTCAAATCGTAACCCTAACCGGATCTCTAACCCAAGCCCTCAACATAACCCTAACCCTAGGTCCAATCGTAACCCTAACTGGATCTCTAACCCTAGCCCTCAACATAATCCTAACCCTAGGTCCAATCGTAACCCTAACCTGATCTCTAACCCTAGCCCTCAACATAACCCTAACCCTAGGTCCAATCGTAAACCTAACCGGATCTCTAACCCTAGCCCTCAACATAACCCTAACCCTAGGTCCAATCGTAACCCTAACCGGATCTCTAACCCTAGCCCTCAACATAACCCTAACCCTAGGTCCAATCGTAACCCTAACCGGATCTCTAACCCTAGCCCTCAACATAACCCTAACCCTAGGTCCAATCGTAACCCTAACCGGATCTCTAACCCAAGCCCTCAACATAACCCTAACCCTAGGTCCAATCGTAACCCTAACCGGATCTCTAACCCAAGCCCTCAACATAACCCTAACCCTAGGTCCAATCGTAAGCATAACCGGATATCTAACCCTAGCCCTCAACATAACCCTAACCCTAGGTCCAATCGTAACCCTAACAGGATCTCTAACCGAAGCCCTGAACATAACCCTAACCCTAGGTCCAATCGTAACCCTAACCGGATCTCTAACCCAAGCCCTCAACCTAACCCTAACCCTAGGTCCAATCGTAAGCATAACCGGAACTCTAACCCTAGCCCTCAACATAACCCTAACACTAGGTCCAATCGAAACCCTAACCGGATCTCTAACCCAAGCCCTCAACATAACCCTAACCCTAGGTCCAATCGTAACCCTAACTGGATCTCTAACCCTAGCCCTCAACATAACCCTAACCCTAGGTCCAATCGTAACCCTAACCGGATCTCTAAACCTAGCCCTCAACATAACCCTAACCCTAGGTCCAATCGTAACCCTAACCGGATCTCTAACCCTAGCCCTCAACATAACCCTAACCCTAGGTCCAATCGTAACCCTAACCGGATCTCTAACCCTAGCCCTCAACATAACCCTAACCCTAGGTCCAATCGTAACCCTAACCGGATCTCTAACCCTAGCCCTCAACATAACGTTAAACCGAGGTCCAATCGTAACCCTAACCGGATCTCTAACCTTAACCCTCAACATAACCCTAACCCTAGGTCCAATCGTAACCCTAACAGGATCTCTAACCGAAGCCCTGAATATAACCCTAACCCTAGGTCCAATCGTAACCCTAACCGGATCTCTAACCCTAGCCCTCAACATAACCCTAACCCTAGGTCCAATCGTAAGCATAACCGGATCTCTAACCCAAGCCCTCAACATAACCCTAACCCTAGGTCCAATCGTAACCCTAACCGGATCTCTAACCCAAGCCCTCAACATAACCCTAACCCTAGGTCCAATCGTAAGCATAACCGGATCTCTAACCCTAGCCCTCAACATAACCCTAACCCTAGGTCCAATCGTAACCCTAACCGGATCTCTAACCCTAGCCCTCAACATAACCCTAACCCTAGGTCCAATCGTAACCCTAACCGGATCTCTAACCCTAGCCCTCAACATAACCCTAACCCTAGGTCCAATCATAAGCATAAGTGGATATCTAACCCTAGCCCTCAACATAACCCTAACCCTAGGTCCAATCGTAACCCTAACCGGATCTCTAACCCTAGCCCTCAACATAACCCTAACCCTAGGTGCAATCGTAAGCATAACCGGATCTCTAACCCTAGCCTTCAACATAACCCTAACCCTAGGTCCAATCGTAACCCTAACCGGATCTCTAACCCTAGCCCTCAACATAACCCTAACCCTAGGTCCAATCGTAACATTAACCAGATCTCTAACCCTAGCCCTCAACATAACCCTAACCCTAGGTCCAATCGTAACCCTAACCGGTTCTCTAACCCTAGCCCTCAACATAACCCTAACCCTAGGTCCAATCGTAACCCTAACCGGATCTCTAACCCTAGCCCTCAACATAACCCTAACCCTAGGTCCAATCGTATCCCTAACCGGATCTCTAACCCTAGCCCCCAACATAACCCTAACCCTAGGTCCAATCGTAACCCTAACCGGATCTCTAACCCTAGCCCTCAACATAACCCTAACCCTAGGTCCAATCGTAACCCTAACCGGATCTCTAACCCTAGCCCTCAACATAACCCTAACCCTAGGTCCAATCGAAACCCTAACCGGATCTCTAACCCTAGCCCTCAACATAACCCTAACCCTAGGTCCAATCGTAACCCTAACCGGATCTCTAACCCTAGCCCTCCTCATATCCCTAACCCTAGGTCCAATCGTAACCCTAACCGGATCTCTAACCCTAGCCCTCAACATAACCCTAACCCTAGGTCCAATCGTAACCCTAACCGGATCTCTAACCCTAGCCCTCAACATAACCCTAACCCTAGGTCCAATCGTAACCCTAATCGGATCTCTAACCCTAGCCCTCAACATAACCCTAACCCTAGGTCCAATCGTAAGCATAACCGGATCTCTAACCCTAGCCCTCAACATAACCCTAACCCTAGGTCCAATCGTAAGCATAACCGGATCTCTAACCCTAGCCCTCAACATAACCCTAACCCTAGGTCCAATCGTAACCCTAACCGGATCCCTAACCCTAGCCCTCAACATAACACTTACCCTAGGTCCAATCGTAAGCATAACCGGATCTCTAACCCTAGCCCTCAACATAACCCTAAACCTAGGTCCAATCGTAAGCATAACCGGTTCTCTAACCCTAGCCCTCTACATAACCCTAACCCTAGGTCCAATCGTAACCCTAACCGGATCTCTAACCCTAGCCCTCAACATAACCCTAACCCTAGGTCCAATCGTAAGCATAACCGGATCTCTAACCCTAGCCTTCAACATAACCCTAACCCTAGGTCCAATCGTAACCCTAACCGGATCTCTAACCCTAGCCCTCAACATAACCCTAACCCTAGGTCCAATCGTAACCTTAACCGGATCTCTAACCCTAGCCCTCAACATAACCCTAACCCTAGGTCCAATCGTAACCCTAACCGGATCTCTAACCCTAGCCCTCAACATAACCCTAACCCTAGGTCCAATCGAAACCCTAACCTGATCTCTACCTAGCCCTCAACATAACCCTAACCCTAGGTCCAATCGAAACCCTAACCGAATCTCTAACCCTAGCCCTCAACATAACCCTAACCCTAAGTCCAATCGTAACCCTAACCGGATCTCTAACCCTAGCCCTCAACATAACCCTAACCCTAGGTCCAATCGCAACCCTAACCGGATCACTAACCCTAGCCCTCAACATAACCCTAACCCTAGGTCCAATCGTAACCCTAACCGGATCTCTAACAGTAGCCCTCAACATAACCCTAACCCTAGGTCCAATCGTAACCCTAACCGGATCTCTAACCCTAGCCCTCAACATAACCCTGACCTTAGGTTCAATCGTAACCCTAACCGGATCTCTAACCCTAACCCTCAACATAACACTAACCCTAGGTCCAATCGTAAGCATAACCGGATCTCTAACCCTAGCCCTCAACATAACCCTTACCCTAGGTCCAATCGTAAGCATAACCGGATCTCTAACCCTAGCCCTCAACATAACCCTAAACCTAGGTCCAATCGTAAGCATAACCGGATCTCTAACCCTAGCCCTAGGTCCAATCGTAACCCTAACCGGATCTCTAACCATAGCCCTCAACATAACCCTAACCCTAGGTCCAATCGTAACCCTAACCGGATCTCTAACCCTAGCCCTCAACATAACCCTGACCCTAGGTCCAATCGTAACCCTAACCGGATCTCTAACCCTAGCCCTCAACATAACCCTGACCCTAGGTCCAATCGTAAGCATAACCGGATCTCTAACCCTAGCCCTCAACATAACCCTTACCCTAGGTCCAATCGTAAGCATAACCGGATCTCTAACCCTAGCCCTCAACATAACCCTAAACCTAGGTCCAATCGTAAGCATAACCGGATCTCTAACCCTAGCCCTCAACATAACCCTTACCCTAGGTCCAATCGTAACCCTAACCGGATCTCTAACCCTAGCCCTCAACATAACAATACCCTAGGTCCAATCGTAAGCATAACCGGATCTCTAACCGAAGCCCTCAACATAACCCTAACCCTAGGTCCAATCGGAACCCTAACCGGATCTCTAACCCTAGCCCTCAACATAACCCTAACCCTAGGTCCAATCGTAAGCATAACCGGATTTCTAACCCTAGCACTCAACATAACCCTAACCCTAGGTCCAATCGTAACCCTAACCGGATCGCTAACTCTAGCCCTCAACATAACCCTAACCCTAGGTCCAATCGTAAGCATAACCGGATCTCTAACCCTAGCCCTAGGTCCAATCGTAACCCTAACCGGATCTCTAACCATAGCCCTCAACATAACCCTAACCCTAGGTCCAATCGTAACCCTAACCGGATCTCTAACCCTAGCCCTCAACATAACCCTGACCCTAGGTCCAATCGTAACCCTAACCGGATCTCTAACCCTAGCCCTCAACATAACCCTGACCCTAGGTCCAATCGTAAGCATAACCGGATCTCTAACCCTAGCCCTCAACATAACCCTTACCCTAGGTCCAATCGTAAGCATAACCGGATCTCTAACCCTAGCCCTCAACATAACCCTAAACCTAGGTCCAATCGTAAGCATAACCGGATCTCTAACCCTAGCCCTCAACATAACCCTTACCCTAGGTCCAATCGTAACCCTAACCGGATCTCTAACCCTAGCCCTCAACATAACAATACCCTAGGTCCAATCGTAAGCATAACCGGATCTCTAACCGAAGCCCTCAACATAACCCTAACCCTAGGTCCAATCGGAACCCTAACCGGATCTCTAACCCTAGCCCTCAACATAACCCTAACCCTAGGTCCAATCGTAAGCATAACCGGATTTCTAACCCTAGCACTCAACATAACCCTAACCCTAGGTCCAATCGTAACCCTAACCGGATCGCTAACTCTAGCCCTCAACATAACCCTAACCCTAGGTCCAATCGTAACCCTAACAGGATCTCTAAACCTAGCCCTCAACATAACCCTAACCCTAGGTCCAATCGTAACCCTAACCGGATCTCTAACCCTAGCCCTCAACATAACCCTAACCCTAGGTCCAATCGTAACCCTAACCGGATCTCTAACCCTAGCCCTCAACATATCTCTAACCCTAGGTCCAATCGTAAGCATAACCGGATCTCTAACCCTAGCCCTCAACATAACCCTAACCCTAGGTCCAATCGTAAGCATAAGCAGATCTCTAACCCTAGCCCTCAACATAACCCTAACCCTAGGTCCAATCGTAACCCTAACCGGATCTCTAACCCTAGCCCTCAACATAACCCTAAACCTAGGTCCAATCGTAAGCATAACCGGATCTCTAACCCTAGCCCTCAACATAACCATAACCCTAGGTCCAATCGTAAGCATAACCGGATCTCTAAACCTAGCCCTCAACATAACCCTAACCCTAGGTCCAATCGTAACCCTAACCGGATCTCTAACCCTAGCCCTCAACATAACCCTAACCCTAGGTCCAATCGTAACCTTAACCGGATCTCTAACCCTAGCCCTCAACATAACCCTAACCCTAGGTCCAATCGTAACCCTAACCGGATCTCTAACCCTAGCCCTCAACATAACCCTAACCCTAGGTCCAATCGAAACCCTAACCTGATCTCTAAACCTAGCCCTCAACATAACCCTAACCCTAGGTCCAATCGAAACCCTAACCGAATCTCTAACCCTAGCCCTCAACATAACCCTAACCCTAAGTCCAATCGTAACCCTAACCGGATCTCTAACCCTAGCCCTCAACATAACCCTAACCCTAGGTCCAATCGCAACCCTAACCGGATCACTAACCCTAGCCCTCAACATAACCCTAACCCTAGGTCCAATCGTAACCCTAACCGGATCTCTAACCCTAGCCCTCAACATAACCCTAACCCAGGTCCAATCGTAACCCTAACCGGATCTCTAACCCTAGCCCTCAACATAACCCTGACCTTAGGTTCAATCGTAACCCTAACTGGATCTCTAACCCTAGCCCTCAACATAACCCTAACCCTAGGTCCAATCGTAACCCTAACCGGATCTCTAAACCTATCCCTCAACATAACCCTAACCCTAGGTCCAATCGTAACCCTAACCGGATCTCTAACCCTAGCCCTCAACATAAGCCTAACCCTAGGTCCAATCGTAACCCTAACCGGATCTCTAACCCTAGCCCTCAACATAACCCTAACCCTAGGTCCAATCGTAACCCTAACCGGATCTCTAACCATAGCCCTCAACATAACCCTAACCCTAGGTCCAATCGTAACCCTAACCGGATCTCTAACCCTAGCCCTCAACATAACCCTGACCCTAGGTCCAATCGTAACCCTAACCGGATCTCTAACCCTAGCCCTCAACATAACCCTGACCCTAGGTCCAATCGTAAGCATAACCGGATCTCTAACCCTAGCCCTCAACATAACCCTTACCCTAGGTCCAATCGTAAGCATAACCGGATCTCTAACCCTAGCCCTCAACATAACCCTAAACCTAGGTCCAATCGTAAGCATAACCGGATCTCTAACCCTAGCCCTCAACATAACCCTTACCCTAGGTCCAATCGTAACCCTAACTGGATCTCTAACCCTAGCCCTCAACATAACAATACCCTAGGTCCAATCGTAAGCATAACCGGATCTCTAACCGAAGCCCTCAACATAACCCTAACCCTAGGTCCAATCGGAACCCTAACCGGATCTCTAACCCTAGCCCTCAACATAACCCTAACCCTAGGTCCAATCGTAAGCATAACCGGATTTCTAACCCTAGCCCTCAAAATAACCCTAACCCTAGGTCCAATCGTAACCCTAACCGGATCGCTAACTCTAGCCCTCAACATAACCCTAACCCTAGGTCCAATCGTAAGCATAACCGGATCTCTAACCCTAGCCCTCAACATAACCCTAACCCTAGGTCCAATCGTAACCCTAACAGGATCTCTAAACCTAGCCCTCAACATAACGCTAACCCTAGGTCCAATCGTAACCCTAACCGGATCTCTAACCCTAGCCCTCAACATAACCCTAACCCTAGGTCCAATCGTAACCCTAACCGGATCTCTAACCCTAGCCCTCAACATATCTCTAACCCTAGGTCCAATCGTAAGCATAACCGGATCTCTAACCCTAGCCCTCAACATAACCCTAACCCTAGGTCCAATCGTAAGCATAAGCAGATCTCTAACCCTAGCCCTCAACATAACCCTAACCCTAGGTCCAATCGTAACCCTAACCGGATCTCTAACCCTAGCCCTCAACATAACCCTAAACCTAGGTCCAATCGTAAGCATAACCGGATCTCTAACCCTAGCCCTCAACATAACCATAACCCTAGGTCCAATCGTAAGCATAACCGGATCTCTAAACCTAGCCCTCAACATAACCCTAACCCTAGGTCCAATCATAAGCATAACCGGACCTCTAACCCTAGCCTTCAACATAACCCTAACCCTAGGTCCAATCGTAACCCTAACCGGATCTCTAACCCTAGCCCTCAACATAACCCTAACCCTAGGTCCAATCGAAACCCTAACCTGATCTCTAAACCTAGCCCTCAACATAACCCTAACCGTAGGTCCAATCGAAACCCTAACCGGATCTCTAACCCTAGCCCTCAACATAACCCTAACCCTAAGTCCAATCGTAACCCTAACCGGATCTCTAACCCTAGCCCTCAACATAACCCTAACCCTAGGTCTAATTGCAACCCTAACGGGATCACTAACCCTAGCCCTCAACATAACCGTAACCCTAGGTCCAATCGTAACCCTAACCGGATCTCTAACCCTAGCCCTCAACATAACCCTAACCCTAGGTCCAATCGTAACCCTAACCGGATCTCTAACCCTAGCCCTCAACATAACCCTAACCCTAGGTCCAATCGTAACCCTAACCGGATCTCTAACCCTAGCCCTCAACATAACCCTAACCCTAGGTCCAATCGTAAGCATAACCGGATCTCTAACCCTAGCCGTCAACATAACCCTTACCCTAGGTCCAATCGTAAGCATAACCGGATCTCTAACCCTAGCCTTCAACATAACCCTTACCCTAGGTCCTATCGTAACCCTAACCGGATCTCTAACCCTAGCCCTCAACATAACAATACCCTAGGTCCAATCGTAAGCATAACCGGATCTCTAACCCAAGCCCTCAACATAACCCTAACCCTAGGTCCAATCGTAACCCTAACCGGATCTCTAACCCTAGCCCTCAACATAACCCTAACCCTAGGTCCAATCGTAAGCATAACCGGATTTCTAACCCTAGCCCTCAACATAACCCTAACCCTAGGTCCAATCGTAACCCTAACCGGATCACTAACTCTATCCCTCAACATAACCCTAACCCTAGGTCCAATCGTAAGCATAACCGGATCTCTAACCCTAGCCCTCAACATAACCCTAACCCTAGGTCCAATCGTAACCCTAACAGGATCTCTAAACCTAGCCCTCAACATAACCCTAACCCTAGGTCCAATCGTAACCCTAACCGGATCTCTAACCCTAGCCCTCAACATAACCCTAACCCTAGGTCCAATCGTTACCCTAACCGGATCTCTAACCCTAGCCCTCAACATATCTCTAACCCTAGGTCCAATCGTAAGCATAACCGGATCTCTAACCCTGGCCCTCAACATAACCCTAACACTAGGTCCAATCGTAACCCTATCCGGATCTCTAACCCTAGCCCTCAACATAACCCTAACCCTAGGTCCAATCGTAAGCATAACCGGATCTCTAACCCTAGCCCTCAACATAACCCTAACCCTAGGTCCAATCGTAACCCTAACCGGATCTCCAACCCTAGCCCTCAACATAACCCTAACCCTAGGTCCAATCATAACCCTAACCGGATCTCTAACCCTAGCCCTCAACATAAGCCTAACCCTAGGTCCAATCGTAACCCTAACCGTATCTCTAACACTAGCCCTCAACATAACCCTAACCCTAGGTCCAATCGTAACCCTAACCGGATCTCTAACCCTAGCCCTCAACATAACCCTAACCCTAGGTCCAATCGTAACCCTAACCGGATCGCTAACCCTATCCCTCAACATCACCCTAACCCTAGGTCCAATCCTAACCCTAACCGTATCTCTAACCCCAGCCCCCAACATAACCCTAACCCTAGGTCCAATCGTAACCGTAACCGGATCTCTAACCCTAGCCCTCAACATAAGCCTAACCCTAGGTCCAATCGTAACCCTAACCGGATCTCTAACCCTAGCTCTCAACATAACCCTAACCCTAAGTCCAATCGTAACCGTAATCGGATCTCTAAACCTAGCCCTCAACATAACCCTAACCCTAGGTCCAATCGTAACCCTAACCAGATCGCTAACACTGGCCCTCAACATAACCCTAACCCTAGGTCCAATCGAACCCCTAACCGGATCTCTAACCCTAGCCATCAACATAACCCTAACCCTAGGTCCAATCGTAACCCTAACCGGATCTCTAACCCTAGCCCTCAACATAACCCTAACCCTAGGTCCAATCGTAACCCTAACCGGATCTCTAAACCTAGCCCTCAACATAACCCTAACCCTAGGTCCAATCGTAACCCTAACCGGATCTCTAACCCTAACCCTCAACACAACCCTAACCCTAGGTCCAATCGTAACCCTAACCGGATCTCTAACCTTAGCCCTCAACATAACCCTAACCCTAGGTCCAATCGTAACCCTAACCGGATCTCTAACCCTAGCCCTCAACATAACCCTAACCCTAGGTCCAATCGTAACCCTAACCGGATCTCTAACCCTAGCCCTCAACATAACCCTAACCCTTGGTCCAATCGTAAGCATAACCAGATCTCTAACCCTAGCCCTCAACATAACCCTAACCCTAGGTCCAATCGTAACCCTAACCGGATCTCTAACCCTAGCCCTCAACATAACCCTAACCCTAGGTCCAATCGTAACCCTAACCGGATCTCTAACCCTAGCCCTCAACATAACCCTAACCCTAGGTCCAATCGTAACCATAACCGGATCTCTAACCCTAGCCCTCAACATAACCCTAACCCTAGGTCCAATCGTAACCTTAACCGGACCTCTAAACCTAGCCCTCAACATAACCCTAACCCTAGGTCCAATCGTAAGCATAACCGGATCTCTAACCCTAGTCCTCAACATAACCCTAACCCTAGGTCCAATCGTAACCCTAACCGGATCTCTAACCCTAGCCCTCAACATAACCCTAACCCTAGGTCCAATCGTAACCCTAACCGGATCTCTAACCCTAGCCCACAACATAACCCTAACCCTAGGACCAATCGTAAGCATAACCGGATCTCTAACCCTAGCCCTCAACATAACCCTAACCCTAGGTCCAATCGTAACCCTAACCGGATCTCTAACCCTAGCCCTCAACATAACCCTAACCCTAGGTCCAATCGTAACCCTAACCGGATCTCTAACCCTAGCCCTCAACATAACCCTAACCCTAGGTCCAATCGTAACCCTAACCGGATCTCTAACCCTAGCCCTCAACATAACCCTAACCCTAGGTCCAATCGTAACCCTAACCGGATCTCTAAACCTAGCCCTCAACATAACCCTAACCCTAGGTCCAATCGTAAGCATAACCGGATCTCTAACCCTAGTCCTCAACATAACCCTAACCCTAGGTCCAATAGTAACCCTAACCGGATCTCTAACCCTAGCCCTCAACATAACCCTAACCCTAGGTCCAATCGTAACCCTAACCGGATCTCTAAACCTAGCCCTCAACATAACCCTAACCCTAGGTCCAATCGTAAGCATAACCGGATCTCTAACCCTAGCCCTCAACATAACCCTAACCCTAGGTCCAATCGTAACCCTAACCGGATCTCTAACCCTAGCCCTCAACATAACCCTAACCCAAGGTCCAATCGTAACCCTAACCGGATCTCTAACCCTAGCCCTCAACATAACCCTAACCCTAGGTCCAATCGTAACCCTAACCGGATCTCTAACCCTAGCCCTCAACATAACCCTAACCCTAGGTACAATCGTAACCCTAAACGGATCGCTAACCCTATCCCTCAACATCACCCTAACCCTAGGTCCAATCGTAACCCTAACCGGATCTCTAACCCTAGCCCCCAACATAACCCTAACCCTAGGTCCAATCGTAACCGTAACCGGATCTCTAACCCTAGCCCTCAACATAAGCCTAACCCTAGGTCCAATCGTAACCCTAACCGCATCTCTAACCCTAGCTCTCAACATAACCCTAACCCTAGGTCCAATCGTAACCGTAATCGGATCTCTAAACCTAGCCCTCAACATAACCCTAACCCTAGGTCCAATCGTAACCCTAACCAGATCTCTAACCCTAGCCATCAACATAACCCTAACCCTAGGTCCAATCGTAACCCTAACCGGATCTCTAAACCTAGCCCTCAACATAACCCTAACCCTAGGTCCAATCGTAACCCTAACCGGATCTCTAAACCTAGCCCTCAACATAACCCTAACCCTAGGTCCAATAGTAATCATAACAGGATCTCTAACCCTAGCCCTCAACATAACCCTAACCCTAGGGCCAATCGTAACCCTAACCGTCTCTCTAACCCGAGCCCTCAACATAACCCTAACCCTAGATCCAATTGTAACCCTAACCGTCTCTCTAACGCTAGCCCTCAACATAACCCTAACCCTAGGTCCAATAGTAAGCCTAACCTGATCTCTAACCCTAGCCCTCAACATAACCCTAACCTTAGGTCCAATAGTAACCCTAACCGTCTCTCTAACCGAAGCCTTCAACATAAACCTAACCCTAGGTCCAATGATAACCCTAACCGGATCTCTTACCCTAGCCCTCAACATAACCCTAACCCTAGGTCCAATTGTAACCCTAACCGTCTCTAACCCTAGCCCTCAACATAACCCTAACCCTAGGTCCAATCGTAACGCTAACCGAATCTCTAAACCTAGCCCTCAACCTAACACTAACCCTACGTCCAATCGTAACCCTAACTGGATCTCTAACCCAGGAATCAACATAACCCTAACCCTAGGTCCAATCGTAACCCTAATCGGATCTCTAAACCTAGCCCTCAACATAACCCTAACCCTAGGTCCAATAGTAATCCTAACAGGATCTCTAACCCTAGCCCTCAACATAACCCTAACCCTAGGGCCAATCGTAACCCTAACCGTCTCTCTAACCCGAGCCCTCAACATAACCCTAACCCTAGGTCCAATTGTAACCCTAACCGTCTCTATAACGCTAGCCCTCAACATAACCCTAACCCTAGGTCCAATTGTAACCCTAACCAGATCTCTAACCCTATCCCTCAACATAACCCGAACCCTAGGTCCAATTGTAACCCTAACCGGATCTCTAAGCCTAACCCTCAACATAACCCTAAACCTAGGTCCAATTGTAACCCTAACCAGATCTCTAACCCTAGCCCTCAACATAACCCTAACCGTAGGTCAAATCGTTACCCTAACCGTCTCTCTAAACCTAGCCACAACATAACCCTAACCCTAGGTCCAATACTAACCCTAATCGGATCTATAACACTAGACCTCAACATAACCCCAACCCTAGGTCCAATCGTAACCCCAACCGTCTCTCTAACCCTAGCCTACAACATAACCCTAACCCTAGGTCCAATAGTAACCCTAAACTGATCTCTAACCCTAGCTCTGAACATAACCCTAACCCTAGGTCCGATAGTAACACTAACCGGACCTTTAACCCTATCCCTCAACATAACCCTAACCCTAGGTCCAATCGTAACCCTAACCGGATCTCAAACCCTAGCCCTCAACATAACCCTAACCCTAGGGCCAATCGTAACCCTAACCGTCTCTCTAACCCGAGCCCTCAACATAACCCTAACCCTAGGTCCAATTGTAACCCTAACCGTCTCTATAACGCTAGCCCTCAACATAACCCTAACCCTAGGTCCAATTGTAACCCTAACCAGATCTCTAACCCTATCCCTCAACATAACCCGAACCCTAGGTCCAATCGTAACCCTAACCGGATCTCTAAGCCTAACCCTCAACATAACCCTAAACCTAGGTCCAATTGTAACCCTAACCAGATCTCTAACCCTAGCCCTCAACATAACCCTAACCGTAGGTCAAATCGTTACCCTAACCGTCTCTCTAAACCTAGCCACAACATAACCCTAACCCTAGGTCCAATACTAACCCTAATCGGATCTATAACACTAGACCTCAACATAACCCCAACCCTAGGTCCAATCGTAACCCCAACCGTCTCTCTAACCCTAGCCTACAACATAACCCTAACCCTAGGTCCAATAGTAACCCTAAACTGATCTCTAACCCTAGCTCTCAACATAACCCTAACCCTAGGTCCGATAGTAACACTAACCGGACCTTTAACCCTATCCCTCAACATAACCCTAACCCTAGGTCCAATCGTAACCCTAACCGGATCTCAAACCCTATCCCTCAACATAACCCTAACCCTAGGACCAATCGTAACCCTAACCGGATCTCTAACCCTAGGCCTCAACATAACTTTAACCCTAGGTCCAATCTTAACCCTAACCGTCTCTCTAACCCTAGCCCTCAGCATAACCCTAACCCTAGGTCCGAAAGTAACCCTAACCGTCTCTCTAACCCTATCCCTCAACATAACCCTAACCCTAGAACCAATCGTAACCCTAGCCCTCAATATAACCGTATCCCTGGGTCCAATCGTAACCCTAACCGGCTCTCTAAACCTAGGCCTCAACATAACCCTAACCGTAGATCAAATCGTAACCCTAGCCCTCAATATAACCGTATCCCTGGGTCCAATCGTAACCCTAACCGGCTCTCTAACCCTAGGCCTCAACATAACTTTAACCCTAGGTCCAATCTTAACCCTAACCGTCTCTCTAACCCTAGCCCTCAGCATAACCCTAACCCTAGGTCCGAAAGTAACCCTAACCGTCCTTCTAACCCTAGCCCTCAACATAACCCTAACCCTAGATCCAATCGTAACCCTAGCCCTCAATATCACCGTATCCCTGGGTCCAATAGTAACCCTAACCGGCTCTCTAAACCTAGGCCTCAACATAACTTTAACCCTAGGTCCAATCTTAACCCTAACCGTCTCTCTAACCCTAGCCCTCAGCATAACCCTAACCCTAGGTCCGAAAGCAACCCTAACCGTCTCTCTAACCCTAGCCCTCAACATAACCCTAACCATAGGTCCTATCGTAACCCTAACCTGATCTCTAACTCTAGCCCTCAACATAACCCTAACCGTAGGTCCTATCGTAACCCTAGCCGTCTCTCTAAACCTAGCCCTCAACATAACCTTAACCCTAGGTCCGATAGTAACACTAACCAGACCTTTAACCCTAGCCCTCAACATAACCCTAACCCTAGGTCCAATAGTAACCCTAACCGGATCTCTAACCCTAGCCCTCAAATTAACCCTAAGCCTAGGTCCAATAGTAACCCTAACAGTCTCTGTAACCTTAGCCCTCAATATAACCCTATCCCTGGGTCCAATCTTAACCCTAACAATCTCTAACCCTAGTCCTCAGCATAACCCTAACCCTAGGTCCAAAATTAACCCTAACCGTCTCTCTAATCCTAGCCCTCAACAAAACCCTAACCCTAGGTCCAATAGTAACCCTAACTGGAACTCTAACCCTAGCCCTCAACATAACCCTAACCATAGGTCCTATCGTAACCCTAACCTGATCTCTAACCCTAGCCCTCAACATAACCTTAACCATAGGTCCTATCGTAACCCTAACCGTCTCTCTAACCCTAGCCCTCAGCATAACCCTAACCCTAGGTACAAAAGTAACCCTAACCGTCTCTCTATCCCTATTCCTCAGCATAACCCTAACCCTAGGTCCAAAAGTAACGCTAACCGTTCTCTAACCCTAGCCCTCAACATAACCCTAACCCTAGGTCCAATAGTAACCCTAACCGGATCTCTAACCCTGGCCCTCAACATAATCCTAACCCTAGGTCCAATTGTAACCCTAACCGTCTCTCTAACCCTAGCCCTAAACATAACCCTAAACCTAGGTCCAATAGTATCCCTAACCGGATCTCTAACCTTAGCCCTCAACATAACCCTAACCATAGGTCCTATCGTAACCCTAACCTGATCTCTAACCCTAGCCCTCAACATAACCTTAACCATAGGTCCTAACGGAACCCTAACCGTCTCTCTAACCCTAGCCCTCAACATAACCCTAACCCTAGGTCCAATAGTAACCCTAATCGGATATCTAACCCTAGCCCTCAACATAATTCTAACCCTGGGTCCAATTGTAACCCTAACTGTCTCTCTAACCCTAGCCCTCAACATAACCCTAACCCTAGGTCCAATCGTCTCCCTAACCGTCTCTCTAAACCTAGCCTTAAACATAACCCTAACCCTAGGTCCAATAGTAACCCTAACCGGATCTCTAACCCTAGCCCTCAACATAACCCTAACCCTAGGTCCAATAGTAACCCTAACCGGATCTCTAACCCTAGACCTCAACATAACCTTAACCATAGGTCCTATCGTAACCCTAACCGTCTCTCTAACCCTAGCCCTCAACATAACCCTAACCATAGGTCCTATCGTAACCCTAACCTGATCTCTAAACCTATCTCTCAACATAACCTTAACAATAGGTCCTATCGTAACCCTAACCATCTCTCTAACCCTAGCCCTCAGCATAACCCTAACCCTAGGTCCAATAGTAACCCTAACCAGATCTCTAAACCTAGCCCTCAACATACCCTAACCCTAGGTCCAATTGTAACCCTAAACTGATCTCTAACCCTAGCCCTCAACATAACCTTACCCATAGGTCCTATCGTAACCCTAACCGTCTCTCTAACCCTAGCCCTCAACATAACCCTAACCCTAGGTCCAATAGTAACCCTAACCGTCTCTCTAACCCTAGCCCTCAACATAACCCTAACCCTAGGTCCAATAGTAACCCTAACCTGATCTCTAACCCTAGCCCTCAACATAACCTTACCCATAGGTCCTATCGTAACCCTAACCGTCTCTCTAACCCTAGCCCTCAACATAACCCTAACCCTAGGTCCAATAGTAACCCTAACGGGATCTCTAACCCTAGCCCTCAACATAATCCTAACGTAGGTCCAATTGTAACCCTAACCGTCTCTCTAACCCGAGGCCTCAACATAACCCACACCCTAGGTCCAATAGTAACCATAACCTGATCTCTAACCCAAGCCCTCAACATAACCTTAACCATAGGTCCTATCGTAACCCTAACCGTCTCTCTAACCTTAGCCCTCAACATAACTCTAAACCTACGTCCAATAGTAACCCTAACCGGATCTCTAAACCTAGCCCTGAACATAACCATAACCCTAGGTGTAATAGGAACCCTAACCGTCTCTCTAAGCCTAGCCCTCAACATAACCCTAACCCTAGGTCCAATCGTAACCCTAACCGTCTCTCTAATCCTAGACTTCAACATAACCCTAACCCTAGGTCCAATAGGAACCCTAACCTGATTTCTAACCCTAACCCTCAACATAACCCTAACCCTAGATCCAATCGTAACCCTAGCCGTCTCTCTAACCCTATCCCTCAATATAACCCTAACCCTAGGTCCAATAGTAACCCTAACCAGATCTCTAACCCTAGCCCTCAACATAACCCTAACCTTGGGTTCAACCCTAACGCTAACCATATCTCTAACCCTAGCTCTCAACATAACCTTAACGCTAGGTCCAATCCTAACCCTAACCATCTCTCTAAACCTAGCCCTCAACTAACCCTAACCCAAGGTCCAATCATAAACCTAACTGTCTCTCTAACCCGAGCCCTCAGCATAACCCAAACCCTAGGTCCAATCCTCACCCTAACCTCCTCTCTAACCCTAGCCATGAACATAACGCTAACCCTAAGTCCAATCCTAACCCTAACAGTCTCTCTAAACTTCGCTATCAACATAACCCTAACCCTAGGTCCAATCTTAACCCTAACCGTTTCTCTAAACCAAGCCCTCAACATAACCCTAACCCTAGGTCCAATCCTAACCCTAACCGTCTCTCTAACCCTAGCCCTCAACATAACCCTAACCCTAGGTGCAATAGTAACCGTAACCGGATCTTTAACCCTACTCCTCTACATAACACTAACCATAGGACCTATTGTAACCGTAACCTGATCTCTAACCTTAGCCTTCAACATAACCTTAACCATAGGTCCTATCGTAATCCTACCCGTCTCTCTAACCCTAGCCCTCAACATAACCCTAACCCTAGGTCCAATAGTAACCCTAACAGGATCTCTAACCCTAGCCCTCAACACAATCCTAACCATAGGTCCTATCGTAACCCTAACCTGATCTCCAACCCTAGCACTCAACATAACCCTAACCCTAGGTCCAATCCTAACCCTAACCGTCTCTCTAACCCTAGCCCTCAACATAACCCTAACCCTAGGTCCAATAGTAACCCTAATCGGATCTATAACACTAGACCTCAACATAACCCCAAACCTAGGTCCAATCGTAACCCCAATTGTCTCTCTAACCCTAGCCTTCAACATAACCCTAACCCTAGGTCCAACAGTAATCCTAACCTGATCTCTAACCCTAACCCTCAACATAAACCTAACCCTAGATCCAATCGTAACCCTAGCCGTCTCTCTAACCCTAGCCCTCAGCATAACCCTATCCCTAGGTCCAAAAGTAACCCTAACTGTCTCTCTAACCCTAGCATTCAACATTACACTAACCCTAAGTCCAATACTAACCCTAACCAGATCTCTAACTCTAGCCCTCAACATAACCCTAACCATAGGTCCAAGCGTAACCCTAGCCGTCTATCTAACCCTAGCCCTCAACATAACCCTAACCCTAGGTCCAATAGTAACCCTAACCGGATCTCTAACCCTAGCCCTCAACATAATCCTAACCCTAGGTCCAATGGTAACCCTAACCGTCTCTCTAACCCTAGCCCTCAACATAACCCTAACCCTAGGTCCAATAGTAACCCTAACCGGATCTCTAACCCTAGCCCTCAACATAATCCTAACCTTGGGTCCAATTGTAACCCTAACTGTCTCTCTAACCCTAGACTTCAACATAACCCTAACGCTAGGTCCAATAGTAACCCTAGCCGGATCTCTAACCCTAGCCCTCAACATAACCCTAACCACAGGTCCTATCGTAACCCTAACCTGATCTCTAACCCTAGACGTCAACATAACCTTAACCATAGGTCCTATCGTAACCCTAAAAGGCTCTCTAACCCTAGCCCTCAACATAACCCTAACCCTAGGTGCAATAGTAACCCTAACCGGATCTTTAACCCTAGACCTCAACATAACCTTAACCATAGGTCCTATCGTAACCCTAACCGTCTCTCTAACCCTAGCCCTCAACATAACCCTAACCATAGGTCCTATCGTAACCCTAACCTGATCTCTAAACCTATCCCTCAACATAACCTTAACAATAGGTCCTATCGTAACCCTACCCGTCTCTCTAACCCTAGCCCTCAACATAACCCTAACCCTAGGTTCAATAGTAACCCTAACCGGATCTCTAAACCTAGCCCTCAACATAACCCTAACCCTAGGTCCAATTGTAACCCTAACCGGATCTCTAACCCTAGCCCTCAACATAACCTTAACCATAGGTCCTATCGTAACCCTAACCGTCTCTCTAACCCTAGCCCTCAACATAACCCTATCCCTAGGTCCAATAGTAACCCTAACCGGATCTCTAACCCTAGCCCTCAACATAATCCTAACCCTAGGTCCAATTGTAACCCTAACCGTCTCTCTAACCCGAGGCCTCAACAAAACCCTAACCCTAGGTCCAATAGTAACCCTAACTGGATCTCTAACCCTAGCCCTCAACATAACCCTAACCATAGGTCCTATCGTAACCCTAACCTGATCTCTAAACCTAGCCCTCAACATAACCTTAACCATAGGTCCTATTGTAACCCTAACCGTCTCTCTAACCCTAGCCCTCAACATAACTCTTACCCTAGGTCCAATAGTAACCCTAACCGAATCTCTAAACCTAGCCCTGAACATAACCATAACCCTAGGTCTAATAGGAACCCTAACCGTCTATCTAACCCTAGCCCTCAACATAACCCTAACCGTAGTTCCAATCGTAACCCTAACCGTCTCTCTAACCCTTGCCTTCAACATAACCCTTACCCTAGGTCCAATTGTAACCCTAACCGTCTCTGTAACCCTAGACCTCAACATAACCCTAACCCTAGGTCCCATCGTAACCCTAACCGAATCTCTAACCCTCGGCCTCAACATAACCTTAACCCTAGGTCCAATCCTAACCCTAACCGTCTCTCTAACCCTAGTTCTCAGCATAACCCTAACCCTAGGTCCAAAAGTAACCCTAACCAGATCTGTAACCCTAGGTCTCAACATAACCCTAACCCTAGGACCAATAGTAACGCTAACCGGATCTCTAACCCTAGCCCTCAACATCATCCTAACCCTAGGTCCAATTGTAACCCTAACCGTCTCTCTAACCCTAGCATTTAACATAACACTAACCCTAAGTCCAATAGTAACCCTAACCAGATCTCTTACCCTAGCCCTCAACATAACCCTAACCATAGGTCCAATCGTAACCCTAGCCGTCTCTCTAACCCTAGCCCACAACATAACCGTAACCCTAGGTCCAATAGTAACCCTAACCGGATCTCTAACCCTAGCCCTCAACATAACCCTAACCCTAGGTCCAATAGTAACCCTCCTCGGATCTCTAACCCTAGACTTCAACATAACCCTAACCCTAGGTCCAATCGTAACCCTAACCGTCTCTCTAAACCTAGCCTTCAACATAACCCTAACCCTAGGTCCAATAGTAACCCTAACCTGATCTCTAACTCTAGCCCTGAACATAACCCTAACCCTAGTTCCGATAGTAACACTAACCGGACCTTTAATCCTATCCCTCAACATAACCCTAACCTTAGGTCCAATTGTTAACCTAACCAGATCTCTAACCCTAGCCCTCAACATAATCCTAACCCTAGTTCCAATAGTAACCCTAACCGGATCTCTAACCCTAGCCCTCAACATAACCCTAACCTTAGAGTCAATTCTAACCCTAATCGTCTCTCTAAACCCAGCCCTCAATATAACCCTAACCCTAGGTCCAATCCTAACCCTAACCGTCTCTCTAACCCTATCCCTCAACATAACCCTAACCCTATGTCCAATCGTAACTCTAACCGTCTCTCCAAACCTATCCCTCAACATAACCCTAACTCTTGGTCCATGTACAAAAGATCGGGCATGTACAAAAGATCACTTCTATTGTTTGCAGAGTGCAAGATCATGATTGACTTCATGTTCTCAAAGAAGCCCTTATATTTCCAAGTGACCTGAAGTAGGACTTTCACAAAAACATGTGTTTGCGTGTCTCCTTTGAAAGGAGCTCTAAGTTGTGTATTCAGTGCTGTAGAGTGACACACTCTACATAGGTTACACAGCGTTTTCAGAGCACCAACATGCTGCAGACTGAAACTGCTACAAGGTGTGTGTAGCATGCAGAAAGAAGGTTTATCATTCCAAAGAAAGAAGAGGAAACCAAAATCCAGGTAGTGAAACGAGCACCCCAGTATGGGAGATGTGCATGTGGACAGTTTCAAGCAGCAGCTCTTTGTGGGCACTTGGAAACAAGGCTGTGAAAAAATTTCGTACGAAGCGGATTTGGCCAAAGTTGAAAGACCTTCCAAAACCAACCCTAAAGAACTTAGCCAAACAATGCAAGTTCCAATAAGCTCCTGCAGGAAAGGTGCATCTATGACACAACGCCCGAGCAGGTAGCTACATTCTGCACAGTACAAAATGCATATGAATTCCAGCATGAAAACTCACTCCAGAAGAATGAAATGCATGTGTTTCTCTCTGAAAGGACACTCAGCCACTATTCTTTTGCTTGCTCCTTCCAAGTGTTTGTAGAAACGTGTGTTTTCACTGCTGCAATAAGTTTTGGGATGCATTGTTTCAGTCTCTTGCAAGCCTCATGTTGTTTCTTAGACAATGTGGAAAAACAAGGAGAATGTTTCCTAAATCACTTGAAATTCAGGAAAACGCACACTGCATAACTCTTGCTCAAACACGCTCTATCTCCTAATGTGTTGTGAACTATCAGAAAACCAGAAAACAAGGGCATTTTGCAGTGAAATTCAGACATCTATGTACAAGAGTTCATTCCTATTGGTTGCAAAGTGCAAAAGCATGATTGACTTCATGTTCTCCATGAAACCCTTACATTTCCAAGTGAAAAGAACTAGGACTTTTACAAAAAGATGTGTTTGCGTGTCTGTGGGGAAAGGAGCTGTAAGTTGTGTATTCAGTGCTGGAGATTGACACACTCAACACAGGTTACTCAGAGATTTCAGACCAGCAACATGCTGCAAAGAGAAACTGCTTCAAGGTGTGTGTAGCTTGCTGAATGAAGGCTTGTCATTTCAAAGAAAGACAAGGAAACCAAAATCCAGGTAGTGAAACGAGCACACCAGTATGGGAGATGTGCATGTGGACAGTTTCGAGCAGCAGCTCTTTGTGGGCACTTGGAAACAGCTCTGTTAAAAACATTCCTAAGAAGCGGGATTTGGACAAAGTTGAAAGACCTTCCAAAACCAACCCTAAAGAACTTAGCCAAACAATGCAAGTTCCAATAAGCTCCTGCAGGAAAGGTGCTTCTAAGGCACAATTCCCGAGCAGGTAGCTACATTCTGCACAGTACAAAATGCATATGAATTCCATTGTGAAAACACTCCAGAAGGAAGATATGAGTGTGTTTCTCTCTGAAAGAACCCTCAGCCCCAAGGCTTTTGCTTTCTCCTTCCAAGTCTTTGTAGAAACGTGTGTTTTCACTACTGGAATACGTTTTGGGATGCATTGTTTCAGTCTCTTGCAAGCCTCATGTTGTTTCTTAGACAATGTGGAAAAACGCGGATTATGTTCCCCAAATCCCTTGAAATCCAGGAAAACGCACAATGCCTCACTGTTCCTCAAACACGCTCTTTCCCCTAACGCTTTGAGAACATTCAAGAAAGCAGAAGAGAAGGGCATTTTGCAGGGAAACTCAGACTGGCATGTACAAAAAGCCATTGCTTTCGGTTGCAGGGTGCAAAACCATAATTTTCTTCATGTTCTGGAAGAAACCCTTACATTTCCAAGTTACCTGAATTAGGACTTTCCCAAAAAGATGTGTTTGAGTGTCTGTGGTGAAAGGAGCTCTAAGTTCTGTATTCAGTGCTGTAGAGTAACACACTCTACATAGGTTACACAGAGTTTTGAGAGCACCAACATGCTGCAGACTGAAACTGCTTCAAGGTCTGTGTAGCATGCAGAAAGAAACTGCTCATTTCAAAGAAAGAAGAGGAAACCAAAATCCAGGTGGTGAAAGGAGCACCCCAGTATGGGAGATGTGCATGTGGACAGTTTCAAGCAGCAACTCTTTGTCGGCACTTGGAAACAGGGCTGTGAAAAAATTTCCTAGGAAGCGGGATTGGGCCAAAGTTGAAAGACCTTCCAAAACCAACCCTAAAGAACTTAGCCAAACAATGAATGTTCCAATAAGCTCCTGGAGAAAAGGTGCTTCTATGACACAACCCCCCAGCAGGTAACTACATTCTGCACGGTACAAATGCATATGAATTCCAGGCTGAAAATTCACTCCAGAAGGATGAAATGGGTGTTTCTCTCTGAAAGGACACTCAGCCACTATTTTTGCTTGCTCCTTCCAAGTCTTTGTAGAAACGTGTGTTTCACTGCTGGAATAAGTTTTAGGATGCATTGTTTCAATCTCTTGCAAGCCTCATATTGTTTCTTAGACGTTGTGGAAAAACAAGGAGTATGTTTCCCAAACCACATGAAATCCAGGAAAATGCACACTGCATCAGTCTTCTTCAAGACACTCTTTCTCCTAATGTGTTGGGAACTTTCAACAAACCAGAAAAGAAGGGCATTTTCATGTGAAATTCAGACGGGTATGTAGAAGAGTTCATTCCTATTGGTTGCAGAGTACAAAACCATGATTGACTTCATGTTCTCGATGAAACCCTTACATTTCCAAGTGAAAAGAAGTAGGATTTTACAAAAAGATGTGTTTGCGTGTCTGTGGTGAAAGGGGCTCGAAGTTGTGTATTCAGTGCTGGAGATTGACACACTCTACACAGGTTACTCAGCGTTTTCAGACCACCAACATGCTGCAAACAAAAACTGCTTCAAGGTGTGTGTAGCATGCAGAAAGAAGGCTTGTCATTTCAAAGAAAGAAGAGAAAACCAAAATCCAGGTAGTGAAACGAGCACACCAGTATGGGAGATGTGCATGTTGACAGTTTCAAGCAGCAGCTCCTTGTCAGCACTTGGAAACAGGGCTGTGATAAAATTTCCAAGGAAGGGCGATTTGGCCAAAGTGAAAAGACCTTCCAAAACCAACCCTAAAGAACTTAGCCAAACAATGAATGTTGCAATAAGCTCCTGTAGGAAAGGTGCTTCTATGACACAACCCCGAGCAGGTAGCTACATTCTGCACAATACAAATGCATATGAATTCCAGGCTGAAAATTCACTCCAGAAGGATGAGAGCCATTGGCTTTTGCTTGCTCCTTCAAAGTCTTTGTAGAAACGTGTGCTTTCACCGCGGGAGTACGTTTTGGGATGCATTGTTTCAATCTCTTGCAAGCCTCACTGTTTCTTACACAATGTGGAAAAATAAGGAGTATGTTTCCCAAATCACTTGAAATCTAGGGAAACGCACAATGCAACACTCTTCCTCAAACACGCTCTTTCCCCTAATGCTTTGAGGACATTCAAGAAAGCAGCAGAGAAGGGCATTTGCAGGGAAATTCAGACTGGCATGTACAAAAAGCCATTTCTTTCGGTTGCAGGGTGCAAAAGCATGATTTTCTTCATGTTCTCGATGAAACCCTTACATTTCCAAGTTACCTGAGTCAGGACATTCCCAAAAAGATGTGTTTGCGTGTCTGTGGTGAAAGGAGCTCTAAGTTGTGTATTCAGTCCTGGAGAGTGACACACTCTACATAGGATACACAGTTTTTTGAGAGCACCAACATGCTTCAAACTGAAACTGCTACAAGGTGTGTGTAGCATGCTGAATGAAGACTTGTCATTTCAAAGAAAGAAGAGAAAACAAAACGCACCTAGTGAAACGAGCACACCAGTACGGGAGATGTGCATGTGTACAGTTTAGAGCAGCAGCTCTTTGTGGAGACTTGGAAAGAGCGCTGTCAAAAACTTTCGTAAGAAGCGGGATTTGGGCAACGTTGAAAGAGCTTCCAAAACCAACCCTAAAGAACTTAGCCAAACAATGAATGTTCCAATAAGCTCCTGCAGAAATGGTGTTTCTATGACACAACCCCCCAGCAGGTAGCTACATTCTGCACAGCACAAAATGCATATGAATTCCAGGCTGAAAATTCTCTCCAGAAGGATTAAATTCGTGTGTTTCTCTCTGAAAGAACACTCAGCCATTGGCTTTTGCTTGCTCCTTCAAAGTCTTTGTAGAAACAAGTGGCTTTCACGGCTGGAGTACGTTTTGGGATGCATTTTTTCAAACTCTTGCAAGCCTCATGTTGTTTCGTAGACAATGTGGAAAAACAAAGAGTATGTTTCCCAAATCACTTCAACTCCAGGAAAACGCACACTGTATCAGTCTTCGTCAAAGATGCTCTTTCACCTATTGCGTTAAGAACATTCAAGAAAGCAGAAAAGAAGGGCATTTTGCAGTGAAATTCAGACGGGCATGTACAAAAGATCACTTCTATTGTTTGCAGAGTGCAAGATCATGATTGACTTCATGTTCTCAAAGAAGCCCTTATATTTCCAAGTGACCTGAAGTAGGACTTTCACAAAAACATGTGTTTGCGTGTCTCCTTTGAAAGGAGCTCTAAGTTGTGTATTCAGTGCTGTAGAGTGACACACTCTACATAGGTTACACAGCGTTTTCAGAGCACCAACATGCTGCAGACTGAAACTGCTACAAGGTGTGTGTAGCATGCAGAAAGAAGGTTTATCATTCCAAAGAAAGAAGAGGAAACCAAAATCCAGGTAGTGAAACGAGCACCCCAGTATGGGAGATGTGCATGTGGACAGTTTCAAGCAGCAGCTCTTTGTGGGCACTTGGAAACAAGGCTGTGAAAAAATTTCGTACGAAGCGGATTTGGCCAAAGTTGAAAGACCTTCCAAAACCAACCCTAAAGAACTTAGCCAAACAATGCAAGTTCCAATAAGCTCCTGCAGGAAAGGTGCATCTATGACACAACCCCCGAGCAGGTAGCTACATTCTGCACAGTACAAAATGCATATGAATTCCAGCATGAAAACTCACTCCAGAAGAATGAAATGCATGTGTTTCTCTCTGAAAGGACACTCAGCCACTATTCTTTTGCTTGCTCCTTCCAAGTGTTTGTAGAAACGTGTGTTTTCACTGCTGCAATAAGTTTTGGGATGCATTGTTTCAGTCTCTTGCAAGCCTCATGTTGTTTCTTAGACAATGTGGAAAAACAAGGAGAATGTTTCCTAAATCACTTGAAATTCAGGAAAACGCACACTGCATAACTCTTGCTCAAACACGCTCTATCTCCTAATGTGTTGTGAACTATCAGAAAACCAGAAAACAAGGGCATTTTGCAGTGAAATTCAGACATCTATGTACAAGAGTTCATTCCTATTGGTTGCAAAGTGCAAAAGCATGATTGACTTCATGTTCTCCATGAAACCCTTACATTTCCAAGTGAAAAGAACTAGGACTTTTACAAAAAGATGTGTTTGCGTGTCTGTGGGGAAAGGAGCTGTAAGTTGTGTATTCAGTGCTGGAGATTGACACACTCAACACAGGTTACTCAGAGATTTCAGACCAGCAACATGCTGCAAAGAGAAACTGCTTCAAGGTGTGTGTAGCTTGCTGAATGAAGGCTTGTCATTTCAAAGAAAGACAAGGAAACCAAAATCCAGGTAGTGAAACGAGCACACCAGTATGGGAGATGTGCATGTGGACAGTTTCGAGCAGCAGCTCTTTGTGGGCACTTGGAAACAGCTCTGTTAAAAACATTCCTAAGAAGCGGGATTTGGACAAAGTTGAAAGACCTTCCAAAACCAACCCTAAAGAACTTAGCCAAACAATGCAAGTTCCAATAAGCTCCTGCAGGAAAGGTGCTTCTAAGGCACAATTCCCGAGCAGGTAGCTACATTCTGCACAGTACAAAATGCATATGAATTCCATTGTGAAAACACTCCAGAAGGAAGATATGAGTGTGTTTCTCTCTGAAAGAACCCTCAGCCCCAAGGCTTTTGCTTTCTCCTTCCAAGTCTTTGTAGAAACGTGTGTTTTCACTACTGGAATACGTTTTGGGATGCATTGTTTCAGTCTCTTGCAAGCCTCATGTTGTTTCTTAGACAATGTGGAAAAACGCGGATTATGTTCCCCAAATCCCTTGAAATCCAGGAAAACGCACAATGCCTCACTGTTCCTCAAACACGCTCTTTCCCCTAACGCTTTGAGAACATTCAAGAAAGCAGAAGAGAAGGGCATTTTGCAGGGAAACTCAGACTGGCATGTACAAAAAGCCATTGCTTTCGGTTGCAGGGTGCAAAACCATAATTTTCTTCATGTTCTGGAAGAAACCCTTACATTTCCAAGTTACCTGAATTAGGACTTTCCCAAAAAGATGTGTTTGAGTGTCTGTGGTGAAAGGAGCTCTAAGTTCTGTATTCAGTGCTGTAGAGTAACACACTCTACATAGGTTACACAGAGTTTTGAGAGCACCAACATGCTGCAGACTGAAACTGCTTCAAGGTCTGTGTAGCATGCAGAAAGAAACTGCTCATTTCAAAGAAAGAAGAGGAAACCAAAATCCAGGTGGTGAAAGGAGCACCCCAGTATGGGAGATGTGCATGTGGACAGTTTCAAGCAGCAACTCTTTGTCGGCACTTGGAAACAGGGCTGTGAAAAAATTTCCTAGGAAGCGGGATTGGGCCAAAGTTGAAAGACCTTCCAAAACCAACCCTAAAGAACTTAGCCAAACAATGAATGTTCCAATAAGCTCCTGGAGAAAAGGTGCTTCTATGACACAACCCCCCAGCAGGTAACTACATTCTGCACGGTACAAATGCATATGAATTCCAGGCTGAAAATTCACTCCAGAAGGATGAAATGGGTGTTTCTCTCTGAAAGGACACTCAGCCACTATTTTTGCTTGCTCCTTCCAAGTCTTTGTAGAAACGTGTGTTTCACTGCTGGAATAAGTTTTAGGATGCATTGTTTCAATCTCTTGCAAGCCTCATATTGTTTCTTAGACGTTGTGGAAAAACAAGGAGTATGTTTCCCAAACCACATGAAATCCAGGAAAATGCACACTGCATCAGTCTTCTTCAAGACACTCTTTCTCCTAATGTGTTGGGAACTTTCAACAAACCAGAAAAGAAGGGCATTTTCATGTGAAATTCAGACGGGTATGTAGAAGAGTTCATTCCTATTGGTTGCAGAGTACAAAACCATGATTGACTTCATGTTCTCGATGAAACCCTTACATTTCCAAGTGAAAAGAAGTAGGATTTTACAAAAAGATGTGTTTGCGTGTCTGTGGTGAAAGGGGCTCGAAGTTGTGTATTCAGTGCTGGAGATTGACACACTCTACACAGGTTACTCAGCGTTTTCAGACCACCAACATGCTGCAAACAAAAACTGCTTCAAGGTGTGTGTAGCATGCAGAAAGAAGGCTTGTCATTTCAAAGAAAGAAGAGAAAACCAAAATCCAGGTAGTGAAACGAGCACACCAGTATGGGAGATGTGCATGTTGACAGTTTCAAGCAGCAGCTCCTTGTCAGCACTTGGAAACAGGGCTGTGATAAAATTTCCAAGGAAGGGCGATTTGGCCAAAGTGAAAAGACCTTCCAAAACCAACCCTAAAGAACTTAGCCAAACAATGAATGTTGCAATAAGCTCCTGTAGGAAAGGTGCTTCTATGACACAACCCCGAGCAGGTAGCTACATTCTGCACAATACAAATGCATATGAATTCCAGGCTGAAAATTCACTCCAGAAGGATGAGAGCCATTGGCTTTTGCTTGCTCCTTCAAAGTCTTTGTAGAAACGTGTGCTTTCACCGCGGGAGTACGTTTTGGGATGCATTGTTTCAATCTCTTGCAAGCCTCACTGTTTCTTACACAATGTGGAAAAATAAGGAGTATGTTTCCCAAATCACTTGAAATCTAGGGAAACGCACAATGCAACACTCTTCCTCAAACACGCTCTTTCCCCTAATGCTTTGAGGACATTCAAGAAAGCAGCAGAGAAGGGCATTTGCAGGGAAATTCAGACTGGCATGTACAAAAAGCCATTTCTTTCGGTTGCAGGGTGCAAAAGCATGATTTTCTTCATGTTCTCGATGAAACCCTTACATTTCCAAGTTACCTGAGTCAGGACATTCCCAAAAAGATGTGTTTGCGTGTCTGTGGTGAAAGGAGCTCTAAGTTGTGTATTCAGTCCTGGAGAGTGACACACTCTACATAGGATACACAGTTTTTTGAGAGCACCAACATGCTTCAAACTGAAACTGCTACAAGGTGTGTGTAGCATGCTGAATGAAGACTTGTCATTTCAAAGAAAGAAGAGAAAACAAAACGCACCTAGTGAAACGAGCACACCAGTACGGGAGATGTGCATGTGTACAGTTTAGAGCAGCAGCTCTTTGTGGAGACTTGGAAAGAGCGCTGTCAAAAACTTTCGTAAGAAGCGGGATTTGGGCAACGTTGAAAGAGCTTCCAAAACCAACCCTAAAGAACTTAGCCAAACAATGAATGTTCCAATAAGCTCCTGCAGAAATGGTGTTTCTATGACACAACCCCCCAGCAGGTAGCTACATTCTGCACAGCACAAAATGCATATGAATTCCAGGCTGAAAATTCTCTCCAGAAGGATTAAATTCGTGTGTTTCTCTCTGAAAGAACACTCAGCCATTGGCTTTTGCTTGCTCCTTCAAAGTCTTTGTAGAAACAAGTGGCTTTCACGGCTGGAGTACGTTTTGGGATGCATTTTTTCAAACTCTTGCAAGCCTCATGTTGTTTCGTAGACAATGTGGAAAAACAAAGAGTATGTTTCCCAAATCACTTCAACTCCAGGAAAACGCACACTGTATCAGTCTTCGTCAAAGATGCTCTTTCACCTATTGCGTTAAGAACATTCAAGAAAGCAGAAAAGAAGGGCATTTTGCAGTGAAATTCAGACGGGCATGTACAAAAGATCACTTCTATTGTTTGCAGAGTGCAAGATCATGATTGACTTCATGTTCTCAAAGAAGCCCTTATATTTCCAAGTGACCTGAAGTAGGACTTTCACAAAAACATGTGTTTGCGTGTCTCCTTTGAAAGGAGCTCTAAGTTGTGTATTCAGTGCTGTAGAGTGACACACTCTACATAGGTTACACAGCGTTTTCAGAGCACCAACATGCTGCAGACTGAAACTGCTACAAGGTGTGTGTAGCATGCAGAAAGAAGGTTTATCATTCCAAAGAAAGAAGAGGAAACCAAAATCCAGGTAGTGAAACGAGCACCCCAGTATGGGAGATGTGCATGTGGACAGTTTCAAGCAGCAGCTCTTTGTGGGCACTTGGAAACAAGGCTGTGAAAAAATTTCGTACGAAGCGGATTTGGCCAAAGTTGAAAGACCTTCCAAAACCAACCCTAAAGAACTTAGCCAAACAATGCAAGTTCCAATAAGCTCCTGCAGGAAAGGTGCATCTATGACACAACCCCCGAGCAGGTAGCTACATTCTGCACAGTACAAAATGCATATGAATTCCAGCATGAAAACTCACTCCAGAAGAATGAAATGCATGTGTTTCTCTCTGAAAGGACACTCAGCCACTATTCTTTTGCTTGCTCCTTCCAAGTGTTTGTAGAAACGTGTGTTTTCACTGCTGCAATAAGTTTTGGGATGCATTGTTTCAGTCTCTTGCAAGCCTCATGTTGTTTCTTAGACAATGTGGAAAAACAAGGAGAATGTTTCCTAAATCACTTGAAATTCAGGAAAACGCACACTGCATAACTCTTGCTCAAACACGCTCTATCTCCTAATGTGTTGTGAACTATCAGAAAACCAGAAAACAAGGGCATTTTGCAGTGAAATTCAGACATCTATGTACAAGAGTTCATTCCTATTGGTTGCAAAGTGCAAAAGCATGATTGACTTCATGTTCTCCATGAAACCCTTACATTTCCAAGTGAAAAGAACTAGGACTTTTACAAAAAGATGTGTTTGCGTGTCTGTGGGGAAAGGAGCTGTAAGTTGTGTATTCAGTGCTGGAGATTGACACACTCAACACAGGTTACTCAGAGATTTCAGACCAGCAACATGCTGCAAAGAGAAACTGCTTCAAGGTGTGTGTAGCTTGCTGAATGAAGGCTTGTCATTTCAAAGAAAGACAAGGAAACCAAAATCCAGGTAGTGAAACGAGCACACCAGTATGGGAGATGTGCATGTGGACAGTTTCGAGCAGCAGCTCTTTGTGGGCACTTGGAAACAGCTCTGTTAAAAACATTCCTAAGAAGCGGGATTTGGACAAAGTTGAAAGACCTTCCAAAACCAACCCTAAAGAACTTAGCCAAACAATGCAAGTTCCAATAAGCTCCTGCAGGAAAGGTGCTTCTAAGGCACAATTCCCGAGCAGGTAGCTACATTCTGCACAGTACAAAATGCATATGAATTCCATTGTGAAAACACTCCAGAAGGAAGATATGAGTGTGTTTCTCTCTGAAAGAACCCTCAGCCCCAAGGCTTTTGCTTTCTCCTTCCAAGTCTTTGTAGAAACGTGTGTTTTCACTACTGGAATACGTTTTGGGATGCATTGTTTCAGTCTCTTGCAAGCCTCATGTTGTTTCTTAGACAATGTGGAAAAACGCGGATTATGTTCCCCAAATCCCTTGAAATCCAGGAAAACGCACAATGCCTCACTGTTCCTCAAACACGCTCTTTCCCCTAACGCTTTGAGAACATTCAAGAAAGCAGAAGAGAAGGGCATTTTGCAGGGAAACTCAGACTGGCATGTACAAAAAGCCATTGCTTTCGGTTGCAGGGTGCAAAACCATAATTTTCTTCATGTTCTGGAAGAAACCCTTACATTTCCAAGTTACCTGAATTAGGACTTTCCCAAAAAGATGTGTTTGAGTGTCTGTGGTGAAAGGAGCTCTAAGTTCTGTATTCAGTGCTGTAGAGTAACACACTCTACATAGGTTACACAGAGTTTTGAGAGCACCAACATGCTGCAGACTGAAACTGCTTCAAGGTCTGTGTAGCATGCAGAAAGAAACTGCTCATTTCAAAGAAAGAAGAGGAAACCAAAATCCAGGTGGTGAAAGGAGCACCCCAGTATGGGAGATGTGCATGTGGACAGTTTCAAGCAGCAACTCTTTGTCGGCACTTGGAAACAGGGCTGTGAAAAAATTTCCTAGGAAGCGGGATTGGGCCAAAGTTGAAAGACCTTCCAAAACCAACCCTAAAGAACTTAGCCAAACAATGAATGTTCCAATAAGCTCCTGGAGAAAAGGTGCTTCTATGACACAACCCCCCAGCAGGTAACTACATTCTGCACGGTACAAATGCATATGAATTCCAGGCTGAAAATTCACTCCAGAAGGATGAAATGGGTGTTTCTCTCTGAAAGGACACTCAGCCACTATTTTTGCTTGCTCCTTCCAAGTCTTTGTAGAAACGTGTGTTTCACTGCTGGAATAAGTTTTAGGATGCATTGTTTCAATCTCTTGCAAGCCTCATATTGTTTCTTAGACGTTGTGGAAAAACAAGGAGTATGTTTCCCAAACCACATGAAATCCAGGAAAATGCACACTGCATCAGTCTTCTTCAAGACACTCTTTCTCCTAATGTGTTGGGAACTTTCAACAAACCAGAAAAGAAGGGCATTTTCATGTGAAATTCAGACGGGTATGTAGAAGAGTTCATTCCTATTGGTTGCAGAGTACAAAACCATGATTGACTTCATGTTCTCGATGAAACCCTTACATTTCCAAGTGAAAAGAAGTAGGATTTTACAAAAAGATGTGTTTGCGTGTCTGTGGTGAAAGGGGCTCGAAGTTGTGTATTCAGTGCTGGAGATTGACACACTCTACACAGGTTACTCAGCGTTTTCAGACCACCAACATGCTGCAAACAAAAACTGCTTCAAGGTGTGTGTAGCATGCAGAAAGAAGGCTTGTCATTTCAAAGAAAGAAGAGAAAACCAAAATCCAGGTAGTGAAACGAGCACACCAGTATGGGAGATGTGCATGTTGACAGTTTCAAGCAGCAGCTCCTTGTCAGCACTTGGAAACAGGGCTGTGATAAAATTTCCAAGGAAGGGCGATTTGGCCAAAGTGAAAAGACCTTCCAAAACCAACCCTAAAGAACTTAGCCAAACAATGAATGTTGCAATAAGCTCCTGTAGGAAAGGTGCTTCTATGACACAACCCCGAGCAGGTAGCTACATTCTGCACAATACAAATGCATATGAATTCCAGGCTGAAAATTCACTCCAGAAGGATGAGAGCCATTGGCTTTTGCTTGCTCCTTCAAAGTCTTTGTAGAAACGTGTGCTTTCACCGCGGGAGTACGTTTTGGGATGCATTGTTTCAATCTCTTGCAAGCCTCACTGTTTCTTACACAATGTGGAAAAATAAGGAGTATGTTTCCCAAATCACTTGAAATCTAGGGAAACGCACAATGCAACACTCTTCCTCAAACACGCTCTTTCCCCTAATGCTTTGAGGACATTCAAGAAAGCAGCAGAGAAGGGCATTTGCAGGGAAATTCAGACTGGCATGTACAAAAAGCCATTTCTTTCGGTTGCAGGGTGCAAAAGCATGATTTTCTTCATGTTCTCGATGAAACCCTTACATTTCCAAGTTACCTGAGTCAGGACATTCCCAAAAAGATGTGTTTGCGTGTCTGTGGTGAAAGGAGCTCTAAGTTGTGTATTCAGTCCTGGAGAGTGACACACTCTACATAGGATACACAGTTTTTTGAGAGCACCAACATGCTTCAAACTGAAACTGCTACAAGGTGTGTGTAGCATGCTGAATGAAGACTTGTCATTTCAAAGAAAGAAGAGAAAACAAAACGCACCTAGTGAAACGAGCACACCAGTACGGGAGATGTGCATGTGTACAGTTTAGAGCAGCAGCTCTTTGTGGAGACTTGGAAAGAGCGCTGTCAAAAACTTTCGTAAGAAGCGGGATTTGGGCAACGTTGAAAGAGCTTCCAAAACCAACCCTAAAGAACTTAGCCAAACAATGAATGTTCCAATAAGCTCCTGCAGAAATGGTGTTTCTATGACACAACCCCCCAGCAGGTAGCTACATTCTGCACAGCACAAAATGCATATGAATTCCAGGCTGAAAATTCTCTCCAGAAGGATTAAATTCGTGTGTTTCTCTCTGAAAGAACACTCAGCCATTGGCTTTTGCTTGCTCCTTCAAAGTCTTTGTAGAAACAAGTGGCTTTCACGGCTGGAGTACGTTTTGGGATGCATTTTTTCAAACTCTTGCAAGCCTCATGTTGTTTCGTAGACAATGTGGAAAAACAAAGAGTATGTTTCCCAAATCACTTCAACTCCAGGAAAACGCACACTGTATCAGTCTTCGTCAAAGATGCTCTTTCACCTATTGCGTTAAGAACATTCAAGAAAGCAGAAAAGAAGGGCATTTTGCAGTGAAATTCAGACGGGCATGTACAAAAGATCACTTCTATTGTTTGCAGAGTGCAAGATCATGATTGACTTCATGTTCTCAAAGAAGCCCTTATATTTCCAAGTGACCTGAAGTAGGACTTTCACAAAAACATGTGTTTGCGTGTCTCCTTTGAAAGGAGCTCTAAGTTGTGTATTCAGTGCTGTAGAGTGACACACTCTACATAGGTTACACAGCGTTTTCAGAGCACCAACATGCTGCAGACTGAAACTGCTACAAGGTGTGTGTAGCATGCAGAAAGAAGGTTTATCATTCCAAAGAAAGAAGAGGAAACCAAAATCCAGGTAGTGAAACGAGCACCCCAGTATGGGAGATGTGCATGTGGACAGTTTCAAGCAGCAGCTCTTTGTGGGCACTTGGAAACAAGGCTGTGAAAAAATTTCGTACGAAGCGGATTTGGCCAAAGTTGAAAGACCTTCCAAAACCAACCCTAAAGAACTTAGCCAAACAATGCAAGTTCCAATAAGCTCCTGCAGGAAAGGTGCATCTATGACACAACCCCCGAGCAGGTAGCTACATTCTGCACAGTACAAAATGCATATGAATTCCAGCATGAAAACTCACTCCAGAAGAATGAAATGCATGTGTTTCTCTCTGAAAGGACACTCAGCCACTATTCTTTTGCTTGCTCCTTCCAAGTGTTTGTAGAAACGTGTGTTTTCACTGCTGCAATAAGTTTTGGGATGCATTGTTTCAGTCTCTTGCAAGCCTCATGTTGTTTCTTAGACAATGTGGAAAAACAAGGAGAATGTTTCCTAAATCACTTGAAATTCAGGAAAACGCACACTGCATAACTCTTGCTCAAACACGCTCTATCTCCTAATGTGTTGTGAACTATCAGAAAACCAGAAAACAAGGGCATTTTGCAGTGAAATTCAGACATCTATGTACAAGAGTTCATTCCTATTGGTTGCAAAGTGCAAAAGCATGATTGACTTCATGTTCTCCATGAAACCCTTACATTTCCAAGTGAAAAGAACTAGGACTTTTACAAAAAGATGTGTTTGCGTGTCTGTGGGGAAAGGAGCTGTAAGTTGTGTATTCAGTGCTGGAGATTGACACACTCAACACAGGTTACTCAGAGATTTCAGACCAGCAACATGCTGCAAAGAGAAACTGCTTCAAGGTGTGTGTAGCTTGCTGAATGAAGGCTTGTCATTTCAAAGAAAGACAAGGAAACCAAAATCCAGGTAGTGAAACGAGCACACCAGTATGGGAGATGTGCATGTGGACAGTTTCGAGCAGCAGCTCTTTGTGGGCACTTGGAAACAGCTCTGTTAAAAACATTCCTAAGAAGCGGGATTTGGACAAAGTTGAAAGACCTTCCAAAACCAACCCTAAAGAACTTAGCCAAACAATGCAAGTTCCAATAAGCTCCTGCAGGAAAGGTGCTTCTAAGGCACAATTCCCGAGCAGGTAGCTACATTCTGCACAGTACAAAATGCATATGAATTCCATTGTGAAAACACTCCAGAAGGAAGATATGAGTGTGTTTCTCTCTGAAAGAACCCTCAGCCCCAAGGCTTTTGCTTTCTCCTTCCAAGTCTTTGTAGAAACGTGTGTTTTCACTACTGGAATACGTTTTGGGATGCATTGTTTCAGTCTCTTGCAAGCCTCATGTTGTTTCTTAGACAATGTGGAAAAACGCGGATTATGTTCCCCAAATCCCTTGAAATCCAGGAAAACGCACAATGCCTCACTGTTCCTCAAACACGCTCTTTCCCCTAACGCTTTGAGAACATTCAAGAAAGCAGAAGAGAAGGGCATTTTGCAGGGAAACTCAGACTGGCATGTACAAAAAGCCATTGCTTTCGGTTGCAGGGTGCAAAACCATAATTTTCTTCATGTTCTGGAAGAAACCCTTACATTTCCAAGTTACCTGAATTAGGACTTTCCCAAAAAGATGTGTTTGAGTGTCTGTGGTGAAAGGAGCTCTAAGTTCTGTATTCAGTGCTGTAGAGTAACACACTCTACATAGGTTACACAGAGTTTTGAGAGCACCAACATGCTGCAGACTGAAACTGCTTCAAGGTCTGTGTAGCATGCAGAAAGAAACTGCTCATTTCAAAGAAAGAAGAGGAAACCAAAATCCAGGTGGTGAAAGGAGCACCCCAGTATGGGAGATGTGCATGTGGACAGTTTCAAGCAGCAACTCTTTGTCGGCACTTGGAAACAGGGCTGTGAAAAAATTTCCTAGGAAGCGGGATTGGGCCAAAGTTGAAAGACCTTCCAAAACCAACCCTAAAGAACTTAGCCAAACAATGAATGTTCCAATAAGCTCCTGGAGAAAAGGTGCTTCTATGACACAACCCCCCAGCAGGTAACTACATTCTGCACGGTACAAATGCATATGAATTCCAGGCTGAAAATTCACTCCAGAAGGATGAAATGGGTGTTTCTCTCTGAAAGGACACTCAGCCACTATTTTTGCTTGCTCCTTCCAAGTCTTTGTAGAAACGTGTGTTTCACTGCTGGAATAAGTTTTAGGATGCATTGTTTCAATCTCTTGCAAGCCTCATATTGTTTCTTGGACGTTGTGGAAAAACAAGGAGTATGTTTCCCAAACCACATGAAATCCAGGAAAATGCACACTGCATCAGTCTTCTTCAAGACACTCTTTCTCCTAATGTGTTGGGAACTTTCAACAAACCAGAAAAGAAGGGCATTTTCATGTGAAATTCAGACGGGTATGTAGAAGAGTTCATTCCTATTGGTTGCAGAGTACAAAACCATGATTGACTTCATGTTCTCGATGAAACCCTTACATTTCCAAGTGAAAAGAAGTAGGATTTTACAAAAAGATGTGTTTGCGTGTCTGTGGTGAAAGGGGCTCGAAGTTGTGTATTCAGTGCTGGAGATTGACACACTCTACACAGGTTACTCAGCGTTTTCAGACCACCAACATGCTGCAAACAAAAACTGCTTCAAGGTGTGTGTAGCATGCAGAAAGAAGGCTTGTCATTTCAAAGAAAGAAGAGAAAACCAAAATCCAGGTAGTGAAACGAGCACACCAGTATGGGAGATGTGCATGTTGACAGTTTCAAGCAGCAGCTCCTTGTCAGCACTTGGAAACAGGGCTGTGATAAAATTTCCAAGGAAGGGCGATTTGGCCAAAGTGAAAAGACCTTCCAAAACCAACCCTAAAGAACTTAGCCAAACAATGAATGTTGCAATAAGCTCCTGTAGGAAAGGTGCTTCTATGACACAACCCCGAGCAGGTAGCTACATTCTGCACAATACAAATGCATATGAATTCCAGGCTGAAAATTCACTCCAGAAGGATGAGAGCCATTGGCTTTTGCTTGCTCCTTCAAAGTCTTTGTAGAAACGTGTGCTTTCACCGCGGGAGTACGTTTTGGGATGCATTGTTTCAATCTCTTGCAAGCCTCACTGTTTCTTACACAATGTGGAAAAATAAGGAGTATGTTTCCCAAATCACTTGAAATCTAGGGAAACGCACAATGCAACACTCTTCCTCAAACACGCTCTTTCCCCTAATGCTTTGAGGACATTCAAGAAAGCAGCAGAGAAGGGCATTTGCAGGGAAATTCAGACTGGCATGTACAAAAAGCCATTTCTTTCGGTTGCAGGGTGCAAAAGCATGATTTTCTTCATGTTCTCGATGAAACCCTTACATTTCCAAGTTACCTGAGTCAGGACATTCCCAAAAAGATGTGTTTGCGTGTCTGTGGTGAAAGGAGCTCTAAGTTGTGTATTCAGTCCTGGAGAGTGACACACTCTACATAGGATACACAGTTTTTTGAGAGCACCAACATGCTTCAAACTGAAACTGCTACAAGGTGTGTGTAGCATGCTGAATGAAGACTTGTCATTTCAAAGAAAGAAGAGAAAACAAAACGCACCTAGTGAAACGAGCACACCAGTACGGGAGATGTGCATGTGTACAGTTTAGAGCAGCAGCTCTTTGTGGAGACTTGGAAAGAGCGCTGTCAAAAACTTTCGTAAGAAGCGGGATTTGGGCAACGTTGAAAGAGCTTCCAAAACCAACCCTAAAGAACTTAGCCAAACAATGAATGTTCCAATAAGCTCCTGCAGAAATGGTGTTTCTATGACACAACCCCCCAGCAGGTAGCTACATTCTGCACAGCACAAAATGCATATGAATTCCAGGCTGAAAATTCTCTCCAGAAGGATTAAATTCGTGTGTTTCTCTCTGAAAGAACACTCAGCCATTGGCTTTTGCTTGCTCCTTCAAAGTCTTTGTAGAAACAAGTGGCTTTCACGGCTGGAGTACGTTTTGGGATGCATTTTTTCAAACTCTTGCAAGCCTCATGTTGTTTCGTAGACAATGTGGAAAAACAAAGAGTATGTTTCCCAAATCACTTCAACTCCAGGAAAACGCACACTGTATCAGTCTTCGTCAAAGATGCTCTTTCACCTATTGCGTTAAGAACATTCAAGAAAGCAGAAAAGAAGGGCATTTTGCAGTGAAATTCAGACGGGCATGTACAAAAGATCACTTCTATTGTTTGCAGAGTGCAAGATCATGATTGACTTCATGTTCTCAAAGAAGCCCTTATATTTCCAAGTGACCTGAAGTAGGACTTTCACAAAAACATGTGTTTGCGTGTCTCCTTTGAAAGGAGCTCTAAGTTGTGTATTCAGTGCTGTAGAGTGACACACTCTACATAGGTTACACAGCGTTTTCAGAGCACCAACATGCTGCAGACTGAAACTGCTACAAGGTGTGTGTAGCATGCAGAAAGAAGGTTTATCATTCCAAAGAAAGAAGAGGAAACCAAAATCCAGGTAGTGAAACGAGCACCCCAGTATGGGAGATGTGCATGTGGACAGTTTCAAGCAGCAGCTCTTTGTGGGCACTTGGAAACAAGGCTGTGAAAAAATTTCGTACGAAGCGGATTTGGCCAAAGTTGAAAGACCTTCCAAAACCAACCCTAAAGAACTTAGCCAAACAATGCAAGTTCCAATAAGCTCCTGCAGGAAAGGTGCATCTATGACACAACCCCCGAGCAGGTAGCTACATTCTGCACAGTACAAAATGCATATGAATTCCAGCATGAAAACTCACTCCAGAAGAATGAAATGCATGTGTTTCTCTCTGAAAGGACACTCAGCCACTATTCTTTTGCTTGCTCCTTCCAAGTGTTTGTAGAAACGTGTGTTTTCACTGCTGCAATAAGTTTTGGGATGCATTGTTTCAGTCTCTTGCAAGCCTCATGTTGTTTCTTAGACAATGTGGAAAAACAAGGAGAATGTTTCCTAAATCACTTGAAATTCAGGAAAACGCACACTGCATAACTCTTGCTCAAACACGCTCTATCTCCTAATGTGTTGTGAACTATCAGAAAACCAGAAAACAAGGGCATTTTGCAGTGAAATTCAGACATCTATGTACAAGAGTTCATTCCTATTGGTTGCAAAGTGCAAAAGCATGATTGACTTCATGTTCTCCATGAAACCCTTACATTTCCAAGTGAAAAGAACTAGGACTTTTACAAAAAGATGTGTTTGCGTGTCTGTGGGGAAAGGAGCTGTAAGTTGTGTATTCAGTGCTGGAGATTGACACACTCAACACAGGTTACTCAGAGATTTCAGACCAGCAACATGCTGCAAAGAGAAACTGCTTCAAGGTGTGTGTAGCTTGCTGAATGAAGGCTTGTCATTTCAAAGAAAGACAAGGAAACCAAAATCCAGGTAGTGAAACGAGCACACCAGTATGGGAGATGTGCATGTGGACAGTTTCGAGCAGCAGCTCTTTGTGGGCACTTGGAAACAGCTCTGTTAAAAACATTCCTAAGAAGCGGGATTTGGACAAAGTTGAAAGACCTTCCAAAACCAACCCTAAAGAACTTAGCCAAACAATGCAAGTTCCAATAAGCTCCTGCAGGAAAGGTGCTTCTAAGGCACAATTCCCGAGCAGGTAGCTACATTCTGCACAGTACAAAATGCATATGAATTCCATTGTGAAAACACTCCAGAAGGAAGATATGAGTGTGTTTCTCTCTGAAAGAACCCTCAGCCCCAAGGCTTTTGCTTTCTCCTTCCAAGTCTTTGTAGAAACGTGTGTTTTCACTACTGGAATACGTTTTGGGATGCATTGTTTCAGTCTCTTGCAAGCCTCATGTTGTTTCTTAGACAATGTGGAAAAACGCGGATTATGTTCCCCAAATCCCTTGAAATCCAGGAAAACGCACAATGCCTCACTGTTCCTCAAACACGCTCTTTCCCCTAACGCTTTGAGAACATTCAAGAAAGCAGAAGAGAAGGGCATTTTGCAGGGAAACTCAGACTGGCATGTACAAAAAGCCATTGCTTTCGGTTGCAGGGTGCAAAACCATAATTTTCTTCATGTTCTGGAAGAAACCCTTACATTTCCAAGTTACCTGAATTAGGACTTTCCCAAAAAGATGTGTTTGAGTGTCTGTGGTGAAAGGAGCTCTAAGTTCTGTATTCAGTGCTGTAGAGTAACACACTCTACATAGGTTACACAGAGTTTTGAGAGCACCAACATGCTGCAGACTGAAACTGCTTCAAGGTCTGTGTAGCATGCAGAAAGAAACTGCTCATTTCAAAGAAAGAAGAGGAAACCAAAATCCAGGTGGTGAAAGGAGCACCCCAGTATGGGAGATGTGCATGTGGACAGTTTCAAGCAGCAACTCTTTGTCGGCACTTGGAAACAGGGCTGTGAAAAAATTTCCTAGGAAGCGGGATTGGGCCAAAGTTGAAAGACCTTCCAAAACCAACCCTAAAGAACTTAGCCAAACAATGAATGTTCCAATAAGCTCCTGGAGAAAAGGTGCTTCTATGACACAACCCCCCAGCAGGTAACTACATTCTGCACGGTACAAATGCATATGAATTCCAGGCTGAAAATTCACTCCAGAAGGATGAAATGGGTGTTTCTCTCTGAAAGGACACTCAGCCACTATTTTTGCTTGCTCCTTCCAAGTCTTTGTAGAAACGTGTGTTTCACTGCTGGAATAAGTTTTAGGATGCATTGTTTCAATCTCTTGCAAGCCTCATATTGTTTCTTAGACGTTGTGGAAAAACAAGGAGTATGTTTCCCAAACCACATGAAATCCAGGAAAATGCACACTGCATCAGTCTTCTTCAAGACACTCTTTCTCCTAATGTGTTGGGAACTTTCAACAAACCAGAAAAGAAGGGCATTTTCATGTGAAATTCAGACGGGTATGTAGAAGAGTTCATTCCTATTGGTTGCAGAGTACAAAACCATGATTGACTTCATGTTCTCGATGAAACCCTTACATTTCCAAGTGAAAAGA